>NC_138187.1:7436263-7752263 GCF_964194105.1 Spermophilus citellus | reverse complement strand
ATTTGGCAGTTTGGGAATTTCTGGAACATGCCTGCAGGGAGCCTGGCCTATGGGGTCCACTTGAATCCTGATGGGGCAGGGCCCATTCCTCTGCAGGAGACACTAGGGAGCCCTGTCTCCCTCATATCTGCTCTCCCTGCCTTCTACTGACCCTGAAGCATGGGCCAGATCCTGCCAGGCCTGCATACAGCCTTGGGCGGCATGTAGCTGCTGTGGCCATCCCTTCTCTGAGTCCCAGATATTGTCTGTGTCCCCTCTCACTGAAGCTTCAGTATCCATTCTCCAAAGGGTGGCTCTGTAAGGCCTCTGCTTGGTGTTGGACCTAGTTGCCAGAGGGCTGGGGAGGGGAGATGCTGACGGGAAATGCCCAGAGGCCTTTCCAGGTGCTTGCAGCACCCAAACTTCTCCTTGTGGGGGGCAGCTCTGAGAACCCCTCGAGGCCCTTATGTGGGGAACCTGCCCTGGGTTTCCTGGCTCACAGGCATTTGCAGCCTCCCAAAGGTCAATGTGTCTCCCTACCTTCAAGCTGAGGCCCCTGGGAAAGTCTGTCACCCCAAGGAAGGTATGGCAGCATCCGGGTCTAGCCTCGAAGGACTTGGGGAAAACCTCTGCCCCTTGCATTTCAGGAATGGGCAAAGAAGTGGGGAACCTGCTGTTGGAAAACTCACAGCTTCTGGAAACCAAGTAAGAGGCCTTCTGTGCCACAACTGGGCAGCCCCTCACCAGGCCATAGGCAGGCCCAGGCTAGGAGTCTGGGGAGGACTTGACCCACAAGGCTGAGTGTGCCCCAGGGCTCGATGACTGCTCACATGGATCATGGCACCCTCTTGAGTGGGAGGGACTCAGCAGAGCTCCTGGGCAGTTGCTTCAGAAAGCTTGGCCGGGTGACCATACAGTGTAGCACCCAGGTCAGGTGGGTTGGCCTGCCCTTAGATACTTTTTTTTTTTTTTTTTTTTTTTTTTTTTTTTTTTTTTTTGGTACCAGGGTACTTTACCACTGAACTACATCAGTAGCCCTTTTTATTTTTTATTTTGAGACAGGGTCTTGCTAAGTTGTGAAGCTGGCCTTGAACTTGTGATCCTCCTGCCTCAAACTCCTAGGTTTCCCTCAGCCACATTCTTGACTAGAATGTACCTTCTAATGCACATTCTTAATAATCTTTACAGAAATGCTTTGAATGTGGTGAAGAATGACCTCATTGCCAAGGTTGACCAACTGTCAGGGGAGCAGGAGGTACTGAAGGGGGAGCTGGAAGCCGCCAAGCAGGCCAAAGCCAAGCTAGAAAGCCGGATCAAGGAGCTAGAAGAGGAGCTCAAGAGGTGAGGGCTGTGGGAGGGCCAGTAGGACTCTGGCTTCCATCGTGGGCACTTCTTCTTGCAGCATTCCCAGAAGTCCAGGCCCAGCCACTGGGGGATGTTCACTGTCTGCTCCCCTGTGGACCCTGTGTCTCCCTCCAGCCCACTGTGACCTAGCCAGGTGTGGTCCTGTCTTCTGTGTCCCTTCTTTAGATGGCATTTCCAGCCCCACTTCTTCATTCAGGAGGATCAAGGTGGGAAGTAGGTGCCTTGGCAGCACACACCCCACCTCTAACACCCTCAAGGTCTGAATACACAGCCCATTGGGAGTCCTATGTGATGGGAGGGGTGGTGTGAGGAGAGGTCATAGAAGCCAGATCTGCTAAGGACCTGCCTAACCAACCATGCCCAAGAGTGTCCTTGTACTTGTCCCCGCTCAGCCTTTGTCCACCTCTTCCTTGGCCAGAGCTGCCAGAAGTCTGGGCCTCATGTATGTGAGGCAGGGGTATGGGACCCTCCCAAGCCCAGGGCACCTTTGGGATCCCTATAGGGCTATCCTTAACCTGGGCCTTCCCAAGTCCCTGGGGTCCCCTCACCTTGCCCATTTCTTCCTAACCCTGCAGAGTGAAGTCAGAGGCTGTCACTGCCCACCGTGAACCCAGAGAAGAGGTGGAGGATGTAAGCAGCTATCTCTGTACAGAATTGGTATATTCCACTATTAACCTGCGGGCTTGGGTGGGCGGGCTCGGGTGGGCGGGTTCCCTGGGACTTGCTGCATCTGGCTCTGGACCCTCCTTACCTTCCTACGTGATCTCTGAACCCGGTGCCTCCTTCCCACCACCACCAGCCCCTTGTCCTTGTTCATGCATTCTGCAGTCATAGGCAGGTTTCCCTGTCACCAAGCGAGGCTGCAGAAGTAGTGCCAGCCACTTGCTAGGCCAGCCCAGGAGCCTGTGTGTTCTAAGGAAAGTCCTCTAGCCTGGGCAGTAGTAGGCCCCCAGCTCAGAGTCCTATGCCTCCCTCAATAACAGGCCTGGGCCACATGACCACCTGCTTGAGGAGAGCAGGTGGCCTTGGAACCTCGTAGCCCCACAGTCTTGCCACTCCTCAGTCAGCTGCATGTGGGCATGGTGAGGAGGAGGTGATGCTGGTGACCTTGAGTGGAAACGAGGAGGAGTCAGCCTTGGCCTTCCCACAGCCCAGGCCTCAGGTTGGGTATGCACCTGGGAAGGCCAAGTGCTGCATGTGAGGGACCCTTCAAGGGCCACCACCCCACAGATCTCTCAAAGTTCTGCTGGGCCTCCCAGCACCATCCTGCCATAGCCAAGGCCCAGCTGTGGGGAGCAGAATGCTAGACCCCCACTTGGGGGCCAGTGGGACTCCCACAACCTGAAGCATCCTGCCCAGGCACAGTGGCCATGCCTGTGATCCCAGAGATTCAGGAGGCTGGATGGCATGTTTAAGTCCAGCGTGGCCACTTAGCAAGGTCCTAAGCAACTTTGTGAGGCCGTCTCAAAATAGAAAACAGCTAGAGGTGCAATTCAGTGGTAGAGCACTCTGGGTTCAATCAGCAGTATTACCAAAACACCACAGGGTCCTGCTGGCTGCACCTCCCTAGATTTCCCCTTGCATTTCACCTTGGACCAGTACCTGCTGTGCTTCACCTGAGGCATGAAGAACTGTCCCAAGTGTTCAGAGACTTGTAGGAAAAGTTGCCTGTGTTGTACACTCAAGAACAGCATGTGATGCTTTGGGAAAAAAAAGGAGCCTAATGGGAGCAGGTGGACTTGCCATTCCCCCCCCCCCCCCGGTCCACATCCTCCTATAGTCACTTACCTGAGGATCTGAAGAATGTCCATGACTTTGGTCTGCCTACACCTGGAGGTCACGTTCCCCACCCAGGTGGCAAGCACCCCAGCAGCAGGTGCAGTGTGCTGGTCCAAGCCCTGCCTGCCTCCTGCTCTGACCATAGTGCCTCTGCCCTTTGCAGGACAAAATCCCCATGGCCCAGCGCCGCCGCTTCACACGGGTAGAGATGGCCCGTGTGCTCATGGAGCGCAACCAGTACAAGGAGCGGCTGATGGAGCTGCAGGAGGCTGTGCGGTGGACTGAGATGATCAGGTGGGCCCCAGCCCTGCTCCCCAGGTGTCTCTAGTTTGAGCTGTGGTTTCTGAGCAAGGGGTGGTGGGACAACCCACATGTCGAGGATGAGGCTGGCCTCCATAGCACCTCCCTCCTGAGGGGGAAGAGCTCCTGGTCCTTCCTGTAGCAGCCTGCAGCCTTCAGGCAGGGCAAGCAAGAGAGCCAGCAAGCTCCTCTGTGTGTCCTCCCCACAGAGCTTCCCGGGAGCACCCATCTGTCCAGGAGAAGAAGAAGTCTACCATCTGGCAGTTGTGAGCGGGGTGGGCGGGATGCCTGGAGGGTGGATGGTCAAGCCCCCAGGGCCACTGCTACTCACCCCCTTCCCAACCTGCAGCTTCAGCCGCCTCTTCAGCTCCTCCTCCAGCCCGCCCCCGGCCAAGCGCTCCTACCCGCCAGTGAACATCCACTATAAGTCTCCCACCACTGCTGGCTTTAGCCAGCGCCGCAGCCGTGCTATGTGCCCGGTCTCAGCAGGCAGCCGACCCCTGGAGTTCTTTCCTGATGAGTGAGTATCCTACAGGTCTTGCTGCTCTTCTGGCCTATAAAGGGAAGGGGGACAGCGAGAACCAGGGCTGGGAGGGCAGACCTGGCCAGGGTGTCGGGTCATGACCTCTGGGTGCACATGCTGTGTGCCCTGGCCCCCCAGCCTTAGTGAGCATTGCACTGTGCCTGGGCTCTTGAGCATCTTGCTATAGCAATGAGCCATCTCAGGCTTGATCTCCACCAGAGAGATGCTGGCCAGGCCTCCACCCCAGCCTGAGCTGTAGGTCTCTGCCAGCTGAGCCCTGGTGGGTGGCAGGACAGGCTTCAGGACAGGAGCAGGTGCTAGATGTGACCTCCAAGCCCAGGGCACACCCATGGCTGGGAGAAGGCTAGCGCAGACCCAGGCAGGATCCCCAGCATGTGTGCTCCCTGGAGAGCCGGCCCTAGGCCGCTCCTCTTGGATGGAGATGAAACCTGTATTTTCTCCTGACCAGTGAGTGCACGTCTTCCGCCCGGCGGGAGCAGAAGCGCGAGCAGTACCGCCAGGTGCGCGAGCATGTGCGCAATGATGACGGGAGGCTGCAGGCCTGTGGTTGGAGTCTGCCCGCCAAATACAAACAGGTGCGGAGGGCAGGCCCAGGGCCAGGCGTCAGCAGGGAGCCTCACTGGGTGGAGGGACAGGCCTAGGCTGGTGGAGCATGGGCCTGCAGGGCAGGAGGCTCAGGGCAGCTGGGTGGGGCTGGTCTGCCTTCTGCATTCCCAATGGAGCTCCCCTTTGGTGTGCGCCCAGCAGTGGGAGTGGCAGGACTGGCCTGCACCTGCCTCTGCCCACACACCTGCTGTGTTGTAGCTAAGCCCCAGCGGGGGCCAGGAGGACACCAGAATGAAGAATGTTCCTGTCCCAGTGTACTGCCGCCCTCTGGTGGAGAAGGACCCCACCATGAAGGTGTGACCAGAAGACCCCAGCAGAAGATGGCGGGCAGATCAGGGAGGAGGGCAGCCCTCAGGAGGCCAGCAGGGGGGTGGGTACACCTGGATCCTGGGCTGTGTCTTACAGCTGTGGTGTGCCGCTGGTGTCAACCTGAGTGGGTGGAAGCCAAATGAGGATGACTCTGGGAATGGAGTCAAACCAGTGCCAGGCCGTGACCCTCTGACCTGCGACCGGGAAGTGGAAGGCGAGCCCAAGAGCAACCACACATCTCCTGAGAGGAAGAAGGTCAGCAGGGCTAGCCAGGAGTGGCAGATCTAGAGGAGAGCAGGGGCAGTGCCCCCTCCGAGGCTGGGTCCTGGAGGCAGATGCTCTGGGGATCCAGGCCATAGTTCTCCCTCCAAGGGGCAGTACTGGCCCTGCTGCCTCCCAATTCACTGTCCCTGAGCCAGGAGCAGTGCAGGAGGTGGCTGTGGTGACCTGGCACTACCTCTTAGTCCAGGGCAGAAGAGGCTCTGGAAGCTAGGTTCTCTTGTCATGCAGAGGGACAGGCAGGAAGGGGCTAGACACTGAGGGAGGGCAGAGTGCTCTGTGGAGTTTCGCATTGCAGCTCGACCTGGGCCAGGGACTTAGCCTCTCAGAGCTTAGGTCTGCGTCCTGGAAAGGAGCCCTCTAGCTGTGGTTCTAAGTCCCCACTGGGTGACAGGGAGAACAGCCTGTGCGCTGGAGCTCACTGGATCCTGGAAGCTCCCTGGCCCTCTTACTGCTTCAGGGTGGCCCTGAGCTGAGGCCCTTGAACCTTGAACCCTGTGCCCTGAAACAGGCAAAGGAGGCCCCTGAGACGGACGCCACGTCCAGCCGGGTGTGGATCCTCACCAGCACCCTGACCACCAGCAAGGTGGTGATCGTTGACGCCAACCAGCCGGGCACCGTCGTGGACCAGTTCACGGTCTGCAACGCCCACGTCCTGTGTATCTCCAGCATCCCTGGTGAGCCCTGGTCCCCACTCCACCAGGGTTACCCATGAGTGGGCACTGCCCTGTGAAGCTGGTGCTCAAGGGCGATGGTGCCTCCTTTCTACCAAAGGGCGACTAGGAAGTTTCCTAACTAGAATGAGAAGCCTGCTGGAAATGGAAGTGGAAAGTGGGCTGTGGCCAAGCCAAGTGAGACCTTAGATCCCATGTACAGGAAGATGCTGTCAGGTGGCAATGTTCTGCCTAGTGCTGGTGCTGGCTGTAGGAGGGCCAGGATCACACCCAGCTGACGGGAAGTGGCCTGTGGGGGTACTCCATGAATGCCACTCAGTGGCAGAACTCTTGCCTAGTGTACATGAGGTCCTATTTCAACCTCTAGCACCACACAATAAAAAGTAACCCTGGGGACTGGGGCTGGGGCTCAGCGGTAGAGCAGTCACTTAGCACATGCGAGGCCCTGGGTTCGATCCTTAGCACCACATTAAAAAAAAAAAAAAAAGAATAAAGGTATTAGGAAAAAAAAAAAAACTAATCCTGGACTCTAGCATGGGCCAAACTGAAACACCACTCACAGGCATTGAGGAAGCTTTTTTGTACTGATGTAACCCTCTAGTTGGGTCCAGACTCCAGTTCCTCACCCAGGGCTCTAGAGTTGGAGGTGTAGGAGATGGGCTTGGTCTCTGCTTTTCAGTGGCAGCTGCTGACTTCCTGGGACCAAGCCCACACAGGGAGGAGTGGGTAGAGGGCCTTGCCAGCTCTAGTGTGGGACCTTGGGGCTGCTTGCTGCAAGGACCAGAGCCTCCTACTCGGTCCCCCTGGGCCTAGGAGCCCACCTCACAGCAGGCTCAGGGTGGATGTCATCAGGGGGCAGGTGCTGGGCTGGCTGAGACCAGAGCCACCTCCAGTGGGAGAGAGGAAGCCTGGCCCCCAGCGTGGGCTGATGGGCTGCCGCACTTCCTCACAGCGGCCAGTGACAGTGACTACCCACCCGGGGAGATGTTCCTGGACAGTGACGTGAACCCTGAGGACTCAGGCACTGATGGCGTGCTGGCTGGCATCACCCTGGTGGGCTGTGCCACCCGCTGCAATGTGCCACGTAGCAACTGCTCCTCCCGAGGGGACACCCCAGTGCTGGACAAGGGGCAGGGTGAGTCTTGGGTGGCTTTTTTCTCTCGGTCCCTTGTTCCTCTGTCTCTGCCTAGCTGAGCACACTTCTTCCACAGGGGAGGTGGCTGCCACTGCCAGCGGGAAGGTCAACCCATCCCAGTCCACAGAGGAGGCCACAGAAGCTACAGAAGTGCCAGACCCTGGGCCCAGCGAGCCAGAGGTGGCTGCAGTACGGCCTGGGCCCCTCACAGAGCATGTCTTCACTGACCCAGCCCCCGCCCAACCCTCCAGCACCCAGCCTGGCAGGTGAGCTCTCTCAGGTCCTGCAAGACAGGAGTGGAGGAGAGACTAGCAGGGAGGGCAGGGTCTCAGGGCAGGGTGCAGACACAGGCATCTGCAACCACCTGAGCCACTGTCATTCACATAGTGAGGACGGACCAGAGCCAGATGGCAGCAGTGTACAGCCCCAGCCAGAGCCCAGTGGGGACCCCTTGGTGGTGAGCAGCAGTGCCGCACCTACCATGTGGCTGGGAGCCCAGAATGGCTGGTGAGTGGCCTGGGGCAGGGGTGGGTGGGGTCTCTAGGGAACCCTCGCCCACCACAGCCTCCTCCCGCAGGCTCTACGTGCACTCAGCGGTGGCCCACTGGAAGAAGTGCCTGCACTCCATCAAGCTGAAGGACTCTGTGCTGAGCCTGGTGTACGGGACCCCAGGCCAACTGGGGGCAGGCAGGGGGGGTAGTCTGGCCATCCTGAGCCTGACTCAGCATCTCCCCACTCTAGGCATGTCAAGGGCCGTGTGCTGGTGGCTCTGGCAGATGGGACTCTGGCCATCTTCCATCGTGGTGAAGGTAGGTCTTAGAGGCCCTACCCGAAACTAGTCCAGAGGGCTCCCTGGGTCCTAGCGCCATCTTTAGCCAGGCAATGGGTCCTCCACCCCAGCCAGGCCTAAGCAGGTTTCACGGGCTCTCCAGATGGCCAGTGGGACCTGAGCAACTACCACCTGATGGACCTGGGCCACCCACACCACTCCATCCGTTGCATGGCTGTCGTGTACGACCGCGTCTGGTGTGGCTACAAGAATAAGGTGCACGTGATCCAGCCCAAGACGATGCAGATTGAGGCAAGTGCTGGCCAGCAGCCTGGGCTCCACAGGGAGGGCACTGAACTGCTAGCCGTCATTGCTTCCTCCCTGGAAGCCACATGAGGAAATGGCTAAGAGAATTTACTCCTCTGTTCAAGACATGGGCAGATAAAGGGCAGCTTGTATACTGTGCTGCTCTGCCTGGAGCCTGCCCTCTGCTGTGCACCCTTGAAACAGGTCAGGGACACAACTCCCCTCCACCCTGCGCTTGGTCTCTCCAGGTCCTGGCTGGAAGCCTGGTGGCCTGTATCCTGGGGAAGCCCCAGGGCTCGGCAGGGCAGGCTCCCCTTCCTGTCCTCTCCTGCCCCAACCCCTGCTGATAGGCTGCTCTGGCCCTGCAGAAGTCATTTGATGCCCACCCACGGAGGGAGAGCCAGGTGCGACAGCTGGCATGGATAGGCGATGGCGTGTGGGTATCCATCCGCTTGGACTCTACCCTGCGGCTCTACCATGCCCACACGCACCAGCACCTGCAGGATGTGGACATCGAGCCCTATGTCAGCAAGATGTTGGGTGAGCCACCATACCAGGTGGGTGGCATGCAGGCACAGCTGGGCTTCACTGACCACTCTTTTCCTGTCCCCACCCAGGAACTGGCAAACTCGGCTTCTCCTTTGTGCGCATCACGGCCCTACTCATTGCGGGCAATCGCCTCTGGGTGGGCACTGGCAATGGAGTTGTCATCTCCATCCCCCTGACAGAGAGTGAGTGACTCCCCACCAGGCACCCTACAGTTGTACTGACTGCTGCTGGCTTGCTTGGTTTCCCCGGTGGGTGGGCTCCACACAGCCACACCCAGGAGCCTCACACCCCTGCCTCTCCTCCCCAGCTGTGGTCCTGCACCGAGGCCAGCTCCTGGGACTCCGAGGTAAGTCCACAGCGCCCGCCCTGCCCTAGACACAGACCAAGGTGGCGGCTCCCCTGCGCTCTTGAGCCTGCTGGAAATATGGTGACTTGCCCCCCACACACACTGTCTCCAGCCAACAAGACATCCCCCACATCTGGGGAGGGTGCCCGCCCAGGGGGCGTCATCCACGTGTACGGGGACGACAGCAGTGACAAGTCTGCCAGTAGCTTCATCCCCTACTGCTCCATGGCGCAGGCCCAGCTCTGCTTCCACGGGCACCGTGATGCTGTCAAGTTCTTTGTCTCCGTGCCAGGTGAGGGCTGCCCATATCCTGCCTGGATAGCCCTGTGGGTGCAGCTGTGGCCCCTAACGGGCAGCTGTCCTGAGGTCCCTCTGCCCCTGACAGGCAACGTGCTGGCCACCCTCAACGGCAGTGTGCTGGACAGCCCTTCAGAGGGTCCTGGGCCTGCTGTGCCTGCCGCTGATGCGGAGGGCCAGAAGCTGAAGACCGCACTGGTGCTGAGTGGCGGCGAGGGCTACATCGACTTCCGAATCGGTGAGTGGGCACCGGCGGGGCAGGCCGTGGTATGCCAGGCAGGACCCCTCACTGCTGCCCACTCTCCAGGAGATGGAGAGGACGACGAGGCGGAGGAAGGAGCCGGAGAGGTGAGCCAGGTGAAGCCTGTGCTGTCCAAGGCAGAGCGCAGCCACATCATCGTGTGGCAGGTGTCCTACGCCCCCGAGTGAGGCCATTGCCCCCCTTTCCACCGCCTGATGCCAATATGTACATAGGACCCCGCCGGCCTGCCCCTGCCTGCCCAGGGCACCCATAGCCCCTTTCTAACCTCTCAACCTGCAGCTTTCACCTGAGGCCCAGGCCCCCGCTGGCAGGGCGTGGCCCCTGAGATGTGGGTGGAGTGGGCCATGGGAGGGAGGTGGGAGAGGGAGGTGGAGAGGTGCCTGCAGCTCCTGGTCAGTACCCCTACCCAGCATACTCAAGTTCCAGGGGCACCTTAGGGCTGGGGCAAGGCAGGACCAAGGTGGTTGTGGGCAGCCCCTGCAGCTGGCCTTGGTTCCACTGTTACCTCCTCACTCCTGGCACCCCCAGAGCAGGAGCAGGGGCTTCACTCTGCCCTGTCTTTCCACCCAGTCTACTTGCTTTTGCATGCTGCCCTGGGAGAGCCAGGCCTGGTGCCCATCCTATGCCCAGGGGTTTGGCGCTCAGACTGCCCAGGTGCCTGGGCCCTAGGTGAGCCCTATCTAGGGTTTATACCTTCCCTGACTAATGTCCCCTTGGTCCCCGCCCCAGCCTCCCCAGAGATGTGGCATGGAAGCTTGGGGCTAGGGTCCCAGAGGCAGCACCTTCAAAAGACAGACCAGGTACCCCTCACCCCCTGAAGCCCAAGGTCGTCCAGCCCCTCACTGACTGGTGTGCCCCAGGCTTCCCCTGAGCATAAGACTCACCTTTAAGGAGCAGGACTTTATAGACCTGCCCCTCCCAGAATCCCTTAGGGTGGAATTTCTCAGGCTGCTAGGGCAGGCCCGGCCTCAGGAAGAAGTGGAGGCTCCCGCCCTCTGCTAGGGTTAGTCCTAGGATGCAGGCTCGCCTCAGGTTGATGGGGGATGGTGCGCTCCTGGGGCCTGCTTCCTGCACAGGGCTCCAAGGAGCCCAGCTCCCAGATACGTACCAAGTGCCTAGCGTTGCCGCTGTGGCCTGCTCCCTCAGAGAGAACTCACAGGAGGCTGCCAAGCAGAGGCCGGAGGGGCTATGCCACTGCAGCAGGGCTCTAGAGTTGTGGCAAGGGGGCAGGTGCTGCCCTTGCAGGTCTGCTCCCCCACCTTCCTGGGCCAGGCCTTATTCCTCCCACCAGAGGTACTGACCAGGGCAGCCTGGCTCCCGCTGCCCACTTCCTCCCACCAGAGAAGCACAGATCTTGGGGAGCTGTCCCATGAGCCCAGCTGGCCAACACAAGCTGCAGCCACAGGGAGCTGCAGGCTTCTCCCCACCACCCTGCCACCTCTCCACTGTGATGTATGTCCCATGTCTGTCCCCACTGGAGTGTGAAATGACTGGAGTGAGCTAGGTGGGTGCTTTGGCCCTGCAAGTGAACCCACGTATCTGCTCTGTATGTAATAAACGTCTTAACGCGTGCTGCTGTGTGTCCCTGGGACCGAGCCAAGCCAATGCTCACATGGTTTTCCTCCAGTTTATTATGAAAAGAAATGGGGGCGAGCCAAGCGCCAGAGGTGTCCTGCACGACCTGGCCCTCTGCTCTGCGGCCAGCTTCTTCGTAGCTGTCCTGGCACGCCAGGTCCGAGGGGGCAGTCCTGTCGGGGGGCTACTCGTACAGCCAGTGCCCGACGCTGTCCTCCCAACAGAGGAGCTCATCCGACCGGAACCACAGCGCGATCTCCCGGCGGGCGCTCTCCACCGAGTCGCTACCGTGGATTACATTCCTGCGCGGGACGGGAGCATGGGTGGATCGCGGCGCGGGGGGAGGGGGTCGAGCTGTAGGGTGTGGGGGGGTGTGCGAAGGTGGGCCTTACTTGCCGACCTCCACGCAGAAGTCCCCGCGAATGGTGCCAGGCTGGGCGTTCATTGGGTCCGTGGCACCGATGAGTGCCCGCGAGGCGCGCACGACGTCCAGGCCCTGCCACACCTGAGCGCGGGGCGAGCGTCAGCGCGCGCAGGGCTCCGGGGCTGTACCCACCCGCCGTCCACGGGAACTCACCATGGCCACCACGGGCCCGGAGCTCATGTACTTGACCAGGCGGCCATAGAAGGGGCGCCCGCGCAGCTCCGCGTAGTGCTCACACAGCAGCTCCTCGGAGGCCTGCGAGAGGAAGGGCCACAGCGCTGCGCCCCGCGCCCCTCCTTCCCGCACCACCCAGCCCCCGCATGCGCCCTCCTCTAAGCGTCCGCACCTGCACCAGCTTCAGCGCCACCAGCTTGAAGCCCTTCCTTTCGAAACGCCGCACGATCTCGCCCACCAGCCGCCGCTGCACACCGTCAGGCTTCACGGCCAGGAAGGTGCGCTCGTGCACGCCGCTGCAGGCTGCGGGGACCCGGGCGTCAGGCCGGCCCAGCAGCCTGCGCCCCCCCGCCCCCCCCCCCAGCTTACCCGCCGGGAAGAGGTTAGCGAAGATGGTCAGCACCAGGCAGATCATGGCGGCGGCAAGACCGGACCGGGCGGGGCGGAGCATCTGGGCGGGGCCTGCGCTTAAAGGGGCGCGCAGGACGCGGGGCCACCCACTGCACCGGCTCGGAACGCAGCGCTGCCCCGAGCGCCCGGCGCCCCAGTTCCGCGGCGGGCCGGCCCCACCATCTCACACGCACACGCGGCCCAACGCGCAGAGAAACCAAAACCCAGGATACAGAGTGCGTTTATTCCCAGCCACAGCAACGGGGAAGGGGCCGCCTGGAGGTGGGGCCAGCGCGTGGGACCCCTGCCTCGGAGGGGGATGCTGGGGCAACAGAGGCGCCCCACTTCTCCCCACCAAAACGCAAAGCCGCGGAACAAGTCGCCGGAAGGGGGTACACCCAAAGACGTCCATCACAAGGAGCCCCCCCGCCTCACCCCCAGGCGCTTCTCAGGCCCGGGCCCCATTAGACCGGGGTCCGCTTGGCCCGCCCCTTGGCCTCCTGTTTCGCAGGGTAGTCCCAAGGGTCCGCACGAGTCCTCTCCAGGTTCAGCAGGGGCTCCTCCGCGCTAGTGTCCCCGCTTTTCTTCCGCTGAGCCAGGATCATGGCCCGGAGCAGCGGTGGGTAGGGCACGGGGCGCGGGCTATCCTCCGTCCCAGGAGTGAAGGCGGCGAAAGCCTCCTCCTCGTGCTTGGGTACCAACCGCCAGTCGTGGTACATGACATGCTCGATTTCCCGGGCCTCGGCCTCCGTCTTCCCTGCGGAGGGAAGGCGGGGCTGACTCCGCGCCGGCTGGACAGTTGGCCACGCGCTCCTGCCAGCCAGTAGCCTTACCTTTGAAGGTCAGGACGCCCCAGGCCTTCCCGTGGTCCAAGTTCTGCGAAGCAAGAAAGAGTCGGGTCAGCTCCGGAAGCTGCTCGCCCAGCGGGCGGGGAGGCGGAAGCCCCGGTCCCTGGGATCCGGGGGTGGAGGGGGAGTCGGGGAGAGGCGCGAGGCCAGGGAGAGGCCGCACCGCGCCAAGTGGGCCCGGGCCGCGCGCACCTGCGCGGTGAAGTCCGGCCGCACGCGCGTGAGGCGCCAGTAGCAAGGCTCGTCGTGCTGCCACAGCCAGGACTTGCGCGTGACCAGGCGGCCCAGGCCAAAGAGCGGGAGGCGGGCGAGCAGCTGCAGGAGGCGGCTCTCACGGCGCACGTCGGCCCAGGCGCGCACTGGCAGCCGGCGGCCCGAGTGCGGCCGCGTCAGGGTCTCGTAGTCCAGGGCGTAGAGCTGCGAGTCGCGCGGACGCTCCCGCTGTTCGCGCAGAGCGCGCACGCGGCGGGCCAGCTCGGCGATCAGCCGCGGCCGCACCTTCTTCCGCGCCATAGTGGTGTCCGCGACCCCCGCCTTGCCCCGCCCGAACCCCGTGGGTCCCGAGCCGGCCCGCGCCGGAAGCGGCCGGTGTCCCGCCCAAAGGCGTCCGGGCGTGTGCGGAAGTGGAGGGGAGGCCGGGCCATGGCGGAGGTGCGACCCGAGAGGGCCGCGCGCTCGCGCCGAGGCCAGCGGCGCCCCCCGACCTGGGAGGTGTCGGACTCTGAGGCGGAGGGCGACGGCTCTGCAGAGGCCGGAGCGCGGGCTCCGGGCATGGCGGGGGAGCGCAGGGCGGCGGCGTGGCGGCCCGAGCTGGCTCTGCAGCGCCTGGTGGTGCGCGTGGACCCAGGTCCGGGTTGGCGGGCGGGCGACGAGCGGCCGGCCTGCGGCCCGCGGGCAAGGAGGGGCTGACAGAGCTATCTTCCGCGGGCCCAGCTGTGCTGGAGGACACTGGTGCTGACGTCCTAATGGAGGCTCTGGGCGCCCTGGGCTGTGAATGCCGCATGGAGCCGCAGCGCCGGGCCCGCAGCCTGCGGTGGAGCGGAGTGAGGACACGACCCCGGCAGCGTGAGTGGCTGGTTCTACCCTCCCAGACCATATCCCGAGTCCTGGCCCACATTTCGCAGGTGCAGCAATCTGGAGAGGTAGCATCTTGTAGAGGAGTGACGAAGCCTGCGTTGCCACTTTGCCAGTATGGAACCAGAACCAGCCTCTGTCCCATAACATTCTGCCCCAGAAGAGGCTGGGGTCAGCCCTTAGTCCTGGGCTGGCCTTGGTCACTGGGAGGCTTGACTCGGACTTCTGGGGAACAGCCCTGGCAGGGCTAGGCATGACTGCAGTTGCAGAACTACAAGAATTCCAGTTCCCAGTGTTAGCTGGGCAGCTAGGCAGAGGCCCAGAGACAGGCCAAGTGTGGGCAGCAGTCCCCCAATATCCCCACAGGTGGCTCCTGAGGTGTGGGCTACAGAGGAGCAGGAACTACTACTGCTGCTGCTGCTGGAGCCTGAGGAGTTTCTGCAGGGCACTGCCCAGCTGACCCAGGTGGTTTCCTTCCTTCATCCCATGGTACCAGGTTTCCCAGCCAGGGGTGCTATTCTGCCAGCCAACATTTAGGGGAGAGGAGCACAGGTGAAACAGTAGAGGGATTGGGAGAGCACAGTGTCAGGACCAGGGTATACTGACTAGAGGACCCTGAGCTCAGGTGGAAGTGTCTAGGCAGGGCCAAAGGCTGGCTGAATTGGTCTGCAGCAGCTGACAGTGCAGCCTAGCCTCTGATGGAGTAGAAATAGTGCTCAGCTCATGTTTGGCTAGAGAATGACTAAGTTAGACCTGCTGGGTCGCAGCGTCCATGATTGTAGGAATCCTGCTGTGTGCCATGCAGATGCCAGGCTGGGGTGCAGAGCTGGACCACAGGGTACTCAGCCTCCCTGGCTCCAGGCAGCTGGTTTTCTGGAGAGAGTTGGCTGGGCAGAGGGAGTGTCTCTGGCTCTCCTGCTCTTCTTTGCCATTGGCTGTGGGCTGGTGGTCAGCAGTCTTCCTGCGAACAGTGTACCATGTGTTCTTGCCTTCAGACAGAAGGCCCACCCTGTCCGGTGCCTTGGATCTCTCCTGAGAGCCCTGCCCACCCCCACCTGGCTGTCATAGGGCTGGATGCCCACCTATGGTACCATTCACCTCAAGGCCCTTAGTGGGGCTGGCTGGAGTGGGCAGGGAGAGGTAGGGGTGCCTCTGGAAGCTGCTGTCACAGCTGATTCCACTGCCCTGGGGGCCCTGGCAGAGGCAGAACTCAGGAAGAAGGTGTGGGGAACTGGGGGGTCGTTGCCTCTGCTCAGGTCTTGCCAGCCCAGTGCCCAGGGGATGCAGCAGCTGCAGAATTCAGAGGTGGTCCAGGCCAAGGAGGCTGTCAGCTGGCCGGAAGTGGAGGAGGTGAAGGCCGTTTGGGCTGCGGGGTTGGCCTTGGTCCAGCATGTGGCTGCTCTCTGGCTGAGAGGTGTGACTCCCAGCATGGTCAAGGTGAGCCCACGCCATCACCATCCTTCCCAGGCTCTGGTGCTCCTTCAGCTCCGTGCAGACCTGGATGTGCTACTGGTGGCCTCCTGGCAAGAGCTGACTCAGCACGTGTGTGCCTACACCAAGGCCCTCGCCCAGCTCCCCTCTAAGTATGTACCCCTACTCAGGGCTGGGAGGGGGACAGGACCACCAGGAGCAGGGAGCTCTGAGGGCAGAGCAGGGCTAGAAGGCTTTTTGAACTGGGGTAGATGTGGAAGAGGCCAAGGCTCTGAAGACCCCTCTGCCCCTCCCTTTCAGGCAGTGCTGGGACTCCCAGGCCTTTTCCTTCTGCACAGCAGGTCGCTGGGCTGCAGGCCAGCAGGTGGCCAGAGATGGCTCTGGGTTGCGTGGGGTTTGGTGGAGACAGATCAGGCAGTTTAACCGGGTCAGCCCTGCTGTGGCAGATGCCATTGTCACCGCCTTCCCCTCCCCACGTCTTCTGCAGCAGGTAAGCTCCCAGGTACCCTTCCCCTCCGGTATGAGACCCAGGCCTCAAGAACCCCTGCTCACACCTTTGCTTGCCCTAGGCGCTCATGGCCTGCAGCACAGAACAGGAACGTCTGGGCCTCCTGGCTGACCTCCCTGTGGAGGCCAGCAAAGGCAGACAGTCCGGAAGGGTGGGGCCTGACCTCTCCCGCCGCATCTGCCTGTTCCTGACCACCACCAGCCCTGACCTGCTACTGGACCTGGGCTCCTGACCACACTTGCCGGCCTCTTCTGTCCACCAGCAGGACAGCAACAGCCCACAGGAGGACTGATCAGACCTCCTGAGAGTGGGAGGGGGACAACCACACTTACTAAGCCTCGGGTGGACTCCATCTTTGGCTGGTCAGACTTGAGGTTGGGGAGGAGGGGGAAGACAGATGCTCTGAAATCAGCAGAAGAGCAGAGGCAGAGGCCTGAGGAGGACGGGGGTTTGTGTTCCCTCTGCCCTGAATGCTCTGGCCACAGGACAGCACCCCAGAGGGTGCTCCCTGGGGGAGCAGCAGCCTGCCCCCCCACATAGCAGACCATCAGGAGGAAAGCAGACACCGGGCAGCCCAGGCCTAGCAGACTCTTTAATCTCAGAGCTGTGTAAGACATAAATCCCACATTTGTCACAGTCGTTGGGGTCTGTGTGATGGGAACGGCAGTGGACGACATGCAGAGTGAGCTAGAAGAAGAGCTGGGACCCAGGGCCAGGAAGAGCCAGCTCACCAAGCCCTGTCTCCCCAGGCAGCAGACACCTGCCACCCCAGGATGGCCCAGCAGTGCTTTGCCATTCCTGGGACAGTTGGAGGACTGGTGAAGCTGTTCCCCCCCCCCCACCCAGTCAAGGAGAGTGGACTCAGTGGCCAGTGGCTCTGGATCCCCTACAAAAGAGACTGTCCTGGCCTTAGGAGAGACAGGACAACCCCCTTCAGACCTTGGTCCACCTCTTCTGCCCTGCAGGGTGGCAAGGAGGGAGGAACGGAGTGGCCTTCCCAGCCCAAGGAGGCAGTTTTTGTCAGAAAACAAGTCAGGTCCGTCGGCACCTCTTCCTTCGGCAGGGCCTGGCCTCTAGGCTGGGGGTACCAGATGGGGACGCTGGGGGCTTGCGACGGCTGCAGTTCATGCTCAAGACCCAGCCCAACTTGTCACGCAGCACCTGCTTGAGACCAGGTGGCAGGGGCAGGCCCTCAAGGGTGTCCCCTGAGTCAGGGCGCAACTGGCGCAGGCGGGAGCAGCACAGGTACTGCAGGGAGGTGGCGGTGGCGCAGGCACGGATCACCTTCATGCTGCTTCTGGCTGCTGTGGAGCACACCATCGGGTAGAACCTCCTGTTCCTCAGTCTGGTGGCTGCCACTCCTGCAGGGAGAAGCAGCTGAGCCTGGACCAGCAGAGGACCTAGAAGGTGCTGTGCCAGTCCCAGCGGCACATCTGCCAACTTGGCTGAGGGAGTCAGTCCTGTGGCTCTGGCCCAAGTAATTCCAACCTGGCCTCTCCCTGTCCCTCCCTCTGGGGACTTGGGGCCTCAGGTCCCAGGCAACCTGGGCCCACCAAGATTATAGCTGTGGTAGCTATACCCTGTAGATGCCTGTCTGTTCAGGGTCAGGCTGGGGACCCTCACCTATGCACTTCCTGTTCTTAAAGAAAGTCAGCGTCCCGTGCCAGGCATCCAGGTGCACACCAATGATGGAGCCTTGACCAAACCGCGATGAGAAGCTGGTCTTGTCACCCTTGTGGTGGAGGAGCCCTGGGGGCACCAGGTGAGGGTGAGCCCAGGAGCCATGTGCTGCCCTCCCCGCCTGACCCTCCCCACCACTGGACCACACGAACCCGTGTAGGAGAGGCCCCAGCTGTCCTCGTCCCTGCCAAGCAGGCTGCAGAAGGTGTGATGGTACTTGTCCAGGTCCACATCTGATGTCCCAATGCCCACCATCTGCCAAAGTGGGGCTGGGGAGAGTGTGCCTGGGGCGGAGGCCTACAGCGCTGCCCCAGGCTACCGGCCACTTACCATATCAGTGCCATAGACAGGTGAGGTCATCTTAATTTCCCAGAAGTGTTGGCCATCCCCCAGCTCCTTGGTGCCCCGGATGGCTGCGGTACCACAGCTATACTCCATATGGAAGCTGACCTTACGGTTGTCACAGCTTAGCAGGGCAGCTGAGGACTTATTCAGGTCATCCCAGACCCAGTCGAAGTCTATAAAACGGGGGGGCCAGGTTTGCCCCTGCGCCTCCCAGGAGGGCCTGCCCCACCACCCCCTGCAGGACACTCACACTCATCCTCTTCTCCACAGCGGCAGTCCTTGCCACGGTGCATGGTATGTGGGCTGCAGAAGGGGGCCTCGCTCTGGCTCTCACAGTCACAGAAGGATTCCCCTGTCACAGGCACAGCACTGGGGATGGATGGTGGCAGGGACGAGGACTCAGGGTCAGAATCGGAGTCACTGTGCTGGAGAGAAAGGCATCCTGTTCCCACCTGCCTGCTGCCCCAGCCCACCAAGTGCTCAGCACACACATGGGGACTGGCACAGCCCGACACCCCCACTTCTGCACAGGCATTCTGAAGACCAGCCACCGGTACTACTCTCCAGCCTTCTCCAGGCATCTTCTGGGTCTCAGATGAGCTGCAGATCTGGACCCAATAAGATCTGACAGAGACCACCTGGGTCTCCCAGACAACCGTCAGGCTCCTCAGCATGGGGTCTTACCCTGTACTGGGCTGTGGTCCTCTGGTCACCAATGTGTGGGGCAAACCCTCAAAAGGCCCAGTGGACTCATGCTGTCACTTAAAGCTTATGCTGTAGGAAGACTTAATCAGGACCCTGTCACCACCTTTAAGGGCCACAGTCCTGAGGCTCTGTGTCCTGAGGGCCTTATTGGCCCTGTGGTCCATCATCAGGGCCGAACTCCTCAAGTTCCTCTCCTGGGAAATCAGCCACGGAAGTCTCTGTGAACCAGGCTGCTTCCCATTGATGCCACACAAGCCCTCCTGCCCAGAGGCCAGAAAGGTGTGGACAGCTTCTGTCAGTCTGAGTGGCCTCCACCTGCTCTCTGGGCTCTGCTCTGGCCTTCCTGCCACAGACCTGCAGAGCAGCCCAGGGAACCCTCTACCATAAGCTACCTTAGCCACACCATGGGGTCCTACTGCCTTGTGCATTAAGGCCAGTCTCTGCCCAAGCCCACAAGCCCCACCAGCCCCCTGTCACATGTAGTCACGCTGGCACCTGTGTGCCCACTGTTCCTCCCCCGAATGAAGCAAGCACGTCCCCAGGAACACTTTTCAGGTTGCCTGCTCACCATTTCTTTCAAATTCCCTGACCTCTTCCCTTCTCGCTCCTGCTAGACCAAGAGCTCCTCAGGGAGGGCCTGCTCCCAGGTCCTATTCCAGTTACCAGGGCCTCGGACAGTGGTGCATCACCTTCACCCACATCAGATTCAACAGGGGGAGAATGGCCGACACCCTCTGTTCACAGCCTGAGTGCTGCCTGGTATGAGGCCTGCCTCCCAGGGGAAGCCACAAGGAACCATGACAGGAAGCTCAGCTGGCCAGAGATAAACAGGACCATGAGGAGCCTCCTTCAGGGCAGCTGTCCTACCTGGAGAAGGGTCCTGCCCCACACAAAGCAGGCCAGAGGACTGCAGCCCAGTGATATAGAAAGGGACTCCCCACAGCCAGGACAGGCCTACTGAGGAGCCAGGGCACGGGGCACACTGATCCTCCCCAGGGAGGAAGCAAACCTGACCTGCTACCAGCCTCAAGAACACCAAGAAAAGATGAAGGAGGTGTGTCGTTAAGCTTGCTGAGGTGCCAGAAAGGCTCCTGTCACCTGCCTACGCACATGTGCCACAGGCCCATTAGGTGACAGAGGACAAGCAGCATGCATGTGTCACACTGCCCAGCCTCATAGCAGTAAGCTTGTGAGGCAGGGAAACAGGCAGGCAGATGACTCTGGGCCACGTGGTCAAAGGGAACTGGAGGCATGGCAGGAATGCAAACAGGCCTCTCAAGTTCAGAGGCCCTGAGAAAGACTCAGGACACTGCTGGCCAGGTCAGTAAACCCATGGCTTCCAGTTCTCCTCCAAGGCCTATTGGTCCCAAAGGGCTCCAAGAAGAACCCACTCCTGCCCTGGTCACATGGTTGAGCCAGAACTAATTGCAGGGCAGCTATGGCAGCAGAGTGTAGACACCAACTCCAGCCTGATTTCAGGAAGTCAACTGAGAAACCACTCCCCCAGGGTCTCCACCCTGCACCCCACCAGGTGTAATGGCCATATAGCCTGGCCCACAGGCCTAGCTATGGCAGAGATCAATACAGGCTGCTGTCAACAGTAGTGAAGAGTCTCTTCAATCTGCCCTGGCTCTCCTAGGCCTTCCTGAGCTTAGGGGGAAGGGTGTGAAGTTTGATCTTTCAGAATCACAGTTCCTTTTTATCTATATATATGTGAACCCAGAACACATCTGTGCTGCAAAAGAAACATTTGAATGGATCACAGGGTTAACAGCAGCTACCTCTGGAATCTGGCCAGGCAGAGGGTAGAGAACTTCTGCCGCACAGCTAACCAGAGACCAACAGCCAGTCCCTCCACACACTTCACTTGTCAAAGGAGAGGACAGGAAAGAATCTGTCTGTTCTAAGGACAGGCTGGGCGTCCTTTACCTGGCCAAAGAGCCTTACTGAGCATGGCACCCCCCAAACATGGCCAGTGCTCTGGCCCAGGAACATCTTTTTCTTTGATTCTCCATCCTTGGAGTGGCCATGCCCACCTTGCCACAGGTACCTACCTGCCCATCAGAGTCATAGCCCCGGTTAGTGGTGCCTGCCAGGGACACAGCCCGGGCATCAGCATCCCGGCGGGCTGCGCTCAAGACAAAATGCCATGCCCTGCTACTCCTCGGACGTCTGGCCATGCTAGAGAGGACCTGAAAGAAAAATGGTTCTGAGCCAAGGAGCCAAGCACACTAGAACAAGTCCCAGGACCCCCAAGCACATACTCCTCCACTGGAACTTCCCCACTGTCTGTCAGGCTGGGCCATAGACCCACCCAAAGGAGGGGCTCCAGGGCCTCAGATACAAAGCAGAACTCTCCACAAGCCTGTACCTGGGTCCAGAATCTTAGCACCTTGATCAAACCAAGGCAGACGGTGTGAAATGCCACCCAGACACCCATGATTCTGACAGCACCTCTCAGTCCACATAGGCACAGAGGCCCCAGGCCTCTCACAGCAGACTTGCTCCTCCTCCACACAGTCCAGCTAGACAAGTGGAGTCCCGGACCTCGGGTTCCTCATGCCAGAAACACAGCAGTCATCCACCCTGACACTCCCCCTTCCTGCCACACCTGGGGAGTCCTCGCTCACGCGGGACCGCAGGCTCCGCACAGGAGTCCTCTGCTCGGCTCCTCCCGCTCCACACACTACAGCCACGGGCTTTCCAGTACCATTTTAAGTCTGCTCAGGGCTTGCCATTGTTCTGGGGGTGAAATGCAAGCCTCTACGAAGGCTAGTTCTGCCTCGCTCCAGTGGCCGGCTCTGCCCTGCTTTTGGTCGGATCCCCCATATCCCCAGCTCCACTTTCAACCCTAGGCTGCCGCCTGGACTGCTCCACCTCGTCTGGCCCCTCGGTTTGCGCCGCTCAGGAGCGCAGAACACAGCCGCGCAGTGCACGCCGAATGAATGGTCCAGGTGTCCGGCACCAGGCGGAGGGCTCTGTCACGCCCGCGGCCCGCGGCCTCCGAGCTGCAGCAGGCAGGGCCCACCCGCGGTCCCAGCCCGGCCTCCCGCGTGCCGCCCCGGGGGACAAATGGCGGCGGGCCCGACCGCCCGCAAGGTCAGCATGCTGCCGCCGGGGGGCCGGGCAGGCGGGGCGCCGCTCACCTGCAGCCGCCGCAGCCGCGCTTCGCAGGCAGTGACCCACTTTCGGCTCCGGCCGGGACGTAAACAATCCCCGCCCCCGCGCTGCATTGGCCCGGCGGCTAGGCGGCCGCTCCAGTCTGGGGCTTCTCGCGGGGACGGGCCTCTCGGGACATGGCTGTTGCCAAGAGGTTGTAAGGACCGTCAATCCTGATCCGATCTTCTAATTGGTCACAGCTTGAGCTGTCATACCTGAGACCCTCATTCCCATTGGACGTGGACTCGGAAGTAGGTCCAGATCCGTTACGTCATCTGAGCCGGAACCTAAGGGCAATGCTCCGAAACTCCTTGGACGACTTGATTGGCTGAAGGAAGCGAGACCAGGCCAATCAAAAGGAGCCGAGGGTGAGCTGTCGTCTCCCATTGGCTCAAAGGCTCCTTACTCTGGCTGTTGGCGAACGGTCCGCGGGAGGAAACGGAAGGAACCCGTGGTCTCAGTTGACGGTGCTATGGAGGATACTGGTGAACTTGCGGGCGGGGACCCCAGTGCGGGCCTGGGTGAGCGTGCGGGGCGAGCTTGTACCACCAAGGAGTGCCCCGCCTGCCTCCCACACAGGCGGTAGTCAGGGACCCTGGCGCACCGTGGCCGCCCGTGTCTACGCGGTTTCTGGCGGCACACCGCAGCAACGCGGGAAAGCGCGGCTTGGAGTCCTCTAGGCAACGCGGGTGCACGCCCGCCGGGTTGTGGCTGCTCTTGGTCCTCAGAGCCTCGGCCTTCCCTTGAGAACCGGAGGCTCGGGGCTTCCTCTCCTCACCGCGGAGAGGGGCTGTGGAGGGTGTGGAGACCGCACACGGCTGTGACCGAGGGTTTCACCTGTGTCCTGCCGCATTATCAGGGTGCTACAACTTTAGCATTTTTATCGCCCATGCACGCATACACAAGCAGGACTGCATATGCACCCATACACACGCAGGGCTGCATATGTACGCATTATAAAGTGGAGCAGCGGAGGCTCCACTTAGCGCCGGAGTGGGGGAAGGTTAGGTCTAGAGTTGGGGGGGGGGCGGGGCGGGCTGTCCTTGCTCATGTTTCGATGGAGAGGAGCAGTGGCCCCGGTCAGAACTCAGGAAGAGGGAGTAATTTGGTGACCTTCTCTGAAGGCTTACTGAGGGCTTATTGTTCCAGGGAGTCTCTGACCTCCTGACTTCTGTTTCTCACCAGAGCCTGGGAACCTGTCTGGCGTGCGGCACATCATCCTTGTTCTCTCTGGGAAGGGGGGCGTTGGGAAAAGCACCATCTCCACAGAACTGGCCCTGGCACTGCGACACGAGGGCAAGAAGGTGAGGCCCCTGCCCAGGGCCAATCCAGTGGCTTCACCAGCAGCACAGCTTACTAATATCTGCCCTGAGCTGCACAGCTTCCCCTGCTGCATGAGGGTGGACACAAGTCTGCGCAGCCCCCCAGGCAGCCCCCAGGCAGGACTGGTAGGTCTGTCTGCTGTTTTGTGCCTTGCCCTCACCATCAGCCTCCTTGCAGGTAGGGATCCTGGATGTGGACCTGTGTGGCCCCAGCATTCCACGCATGCTCCAGGCACAGGGCAGGGCCGTGCACCAGTGTGACAGTGGCTGGGTGCCTGTCTTTGTGGATCAGGAGCAGAGCATCTCCCTCATGTCTGTGGGCTTCCTGCTGGAGAGGCCAGACGAGGCCGTGGTGTGGAGAGGTCCCAAGAAGAGTGGTAATGACCCAGCAGGGCCATGGCTGGCAGTCTTCTGTTCTCTCCCAGCTGACCCCTTAGTGCTGAGAGTTGAAAAGCAGCAGGGCTGTCGTCCTTGCTCTTGCTTAGCCACTGTTTTTGAATGAAACCAAAATCCAGCTTTGGCCTCATCTTGGAGACTCAGCTTCTCCCAGAGATACTCCTACTGCACATGGCCAAGCAGGCAGGCACGCTCTAGGGGGCATGAGATGAGACCCAAGGTCAAGGGCATGGCTCTGGTGGGTGGCATCTCCATCTCCCAGTCGGGAGGTGAGGGGTCTGCTCAGACTGTACTCACACTGCAGGTGCCTGAGGCCACCCAATGTGGAGATGGCGTTGGGACTGGGCCCTGCTTCCTCTAGACTGATTGCAGGGGAGGCTTCCAGGAATTAGCTGCAAGCACAGAGCAGGGGCTGCTCCTGTTGACCATCTCATCAGGCTTGAGAGCCTGAGTGCAGATACCCTCAGCTTGCCCTGAGCTCAGGCCTTCGTGGGGTCAGCTGCCAGCCCCGCGGGGTTGGGGTTTGGGATGAGATTGGGTGTGGAGGGTAGCACAAGAGCTTAGGAGAAAGGAGTGCTTGTTGGGGCAGGGGCAGCCTCCACCTTCTTGTTACCCTGAGAGCTCCCCACTTGTGATTGGAGCTTTGCCTCAAGCTGCAATGGCCCCAGGGCATCCAAAGCCTGTCTGATGGAGGCTGATGAAGCCCAGGGCTGGGCAGTGAAGTCCCATCCGTCTGGGCTCGCTCTTTCCTTGGGTCCCTGGTCCTTATGGCACAGGCTTGCTTACCCCACCCTGGGTCTCTGCAGCACTGATAAAGCAGTTTGTGTCTGATGTGGCCTGGGGAGAGCTGGACTACCTAGTTGTGGACACACCTCCCGGCACCTCTGATGAGCACATGGCCGCCGTGGAAGCCCTGCGCCCTTACAGGCCCCTGGGGGCCCTCGTGGTCACCACACCGCAGGTACCACCACGGCCCTATCCTATGCCCTCCCCACTAGGCTGGGTACTTTTTCTGCTGACAACACCCTTATGAGACTGAATTAGTGGCAGACTGGCTTAGTGGTCTCTCCTGATTTCCAGGCAGTGTCTGTGGGGGATGTGAGGCGGGAGCTGACCTTCTGCAGGAAGACAGGGCTGCAGGTGATGGGGGTCGTGGAGAACATGAGCGGCTTCGCCTGCCCACACTGTGCTGTGAGTCCTGGGACATGTCAGGGCTCTTACAGGGGTATGGGTGCCAGGGCACGTGCAGATCAGGTGGGGCTTTGAGGAAGTGGAGGATGCTGTCACCACTTGGGCCTACTCCGAAAACCTGCTCTAGGTCTCCCTGGCCTTCAGCATGGTGAGCGAGTGACAGTGGGCCCCATGTGGCTCTTGTCTCCTAGGAGTGCACCAACATTTTCTCCAGAGGTGGCGGGGAGGAGCTGGCTCGGCTTGCTGGAGTTCCCTTCTTAGGTGAGTATTGAAGGCAGGCACCGGGGACCCGACTCCCCCTTCCTGTGGGTGCGTCTGACTGTGCTTGAGTGCCAGGGAGGGAGAGCAACAGGCATCATGACCTCGTCTTCCAGAGTAAGGCGCTGGTGCTCTTGATTGTCTCCAGCAAAACAGGACAGCTGCCCTCCACCTGGCTCCTGCTGGGGACACTGACATCCCCACTGCTTGTCCCATGTTCGTTGGGCAATCATGAGAGGCAGGACGTCCTGCTGGGAGGGCAACAGCATGGCCCACATGTGGGCACGATGCCTGACGGCACCTCTCCATCCTATAGGCTCTGTGCCCCTGGATCCTGAACTCAGCAAGAGCCTGGAAGAGGGCCGCGACTTCATCCAGGAGTTCCCCAAGAGCCCCGCGTTTCCTGCACTTGCCTCCATAGCCCGGGAAGTTCTGAATGCCACACCTGCTCTGCTTTCCTGACAGGCAGCCCCATGACCGCCTGATGCTGCCAAGGGCTGTCCTCATAGCAGAGATCTGGGTGTGGGTGTGGTTCCTGTGACCTGTGCTCTGTGGACACCTGCCTGGCCCTGCCCTTGGAGATGTCTCTGTGGCATTCTAAGTGGGGCTTATGGCTGGGGTTCCACCTAATGGCCTGTGGCTGACACTGGCACAGGTCCTGGTGTTGTGGGACAGTGGTCCCAGCTCTGGTCACCTGCCCCCTGGAGGGATAGGCTGCTGCACACAGCCGAGATCCACCCTGTTCCCAGGCTTGCCCAGGACTTCACCTTCCTCAGGCAACTGTTAATGGGGAGCCTTTGTAAGGTGGTGTACTGGCCTCAGGTGTGTACAGTGACTTTAGAAGAACCTACTATTAAATGGCCTGGTCAGCAGACGCCTTGGATGATTCTGTCCATAGTGGTGACAGCTTTTGCTCTCTCAAGCCTAGAGCTGGACCAGCCACAGTTCCCTTGTTCCAGGCCCCTGGAGACTTGGGTGAGACATGTCTGTGTGTTGTTTGGGGAGAGTTTGGCAAGATTTTGTGCTGTCAGAAACCTGAGAGGACATGTAGCCCTGATAGAGCGGCACACCCCAGGCCAAGGCAGAGCCGAGACCAGAGAACTTGGGGTCAGTTGGAGCTGAAGGGGCCTTTTCTCTCTCTGGTGAGGCCAGGAGAACCCTGTGTGGGAAGCAGAGTGGCAGCACGAGCGTGTTCCTTCCAGGGAAGCTCACTGCTCCCAGAGGGGAGACTGGCAGAGCTGGGGAGCAACAGGTGTGCCTCCATCTCCTCGCTGGCTTGCTGTCAGCATGCGCTGCAGGGCCCCAACCACTACCACAGCTGGGTTTGGCTGCCAGGGACCAGGACACCTCAGAATACACTCCTTGGTCACAACACGATGCCCCAGATGGAGGGACATTTTGCTGAGGTTTCCAGAGGACCTGAGTCAGTGCCAATGGTTCCTCATGTGGGGAAGGTGTCCTGGGGCCAAGGAGCAGCTGTGAAGACGCAACAGAGTCTGGGCCAGTGCCAGAAAGTGACACAGGGCACAGAGGACTGAGGTGGTAGCTCCCGGGATGGGCAGAGCTGGGACAGGACTGGATGGGAGACCACAGCCACCTCCCCTTCCCCAGGGTTAGCTCTTGAGGTCACACGCTGTGTCTGCTAGTTCACTTTAATTGTTGGCAGCTGGGACACTGCTGTGCTCCACCTTCTGGTCAGGCCCTTGGGTACATACAAGCCTGCGCCCACCCAAGCATCCTGAGCTGCCAGGACTGCTAGCCCCAGTGAATGAGCAGCCCAGGAGCTGAGGACAGTGAATGGGCAGGGGTGCCAAGCCAGGAGCCCTGGCTCAGCAGTGTGCAAAGTGGTCCTCGCCAACATCCCGCAGGTCGAGGCCCGAGACGTTGGCAGGGCTGGCACAGGTGATGTTGTTGTAAGTGTACCCAGGCTGGCAGTCGTCACCCTCACAAACAGCCTGGACAGAGCGGGGCACAACACTGGGGTTCTGCAGGGCAAAGTCCCTTAGCGCCCGGAGTGGGCAGCGACAATCCCAGGGATTGCCCTCAAGCCACAGGCGCTCCAGGCCTGGAGGCTGTGGCAGGAAGGTCTGCAGGGTGTTGTTCCTGAGACTGAGGTAGCGCAACTGGCCCAGTGTGGAGAAGAGGCCCTCAGGCAGCACTTCCAGGCGATTGTGAGAGAGGTCCAGCCAGAAGGCCCGCTGCAGGGGCCGCAGGAGGTCTGCAGGCAGGGCTGATAGCTGGTTGCCGGAGAGCAGCAGGTACTCCAGCTGGCTGAGGCCCTGGAAGAGCCCCCTGGGCAGGTGTGAGAGCTGGTTGGAGGTAAGATCCAGCTCCTGGAGCGAGTGCAGCCCTCCCAGGCTCCGCTCCTCGAGGCTGGAGATGCCGCTGTGCTTGAGGAAGAGCCTGCGCAGTCCTGATAGGCCTGCGAAGGTCTGGGGGCCCAGACGGCCCAGGCAGCTGCCCTCCAGGTGAAGGCTGTGCAGTGTGGCCAGGCCCTGGAACACCTGTCCTGAGAGGGTCCGCAGGCAGTTGCCAGAGAGGTTCACAACAGCCACGTTGAAGAGGCCGAGGAAGGCACCCGCCTTGACCTCCTGGATCTGGTTGTCGTTGAGCGTGAGCACCTCCAGCTGCCCTAGGCCCTCAAACGTCTTCTCTGCCAGCTGCCGGATTCGGTTGTGCCCCAGCTGCAGCTCTTCCAGGAAGTGCAGGTCCTTGAAGGTGCGAGGCCGGAGGCTGCCAATGGCATTGTGTGCCAGGCGCAGCACGTGCAGGCCCAGCAGGCCAGGGAAGGCGTCCTCTGGGAGGCTGGCCACACGGTTGTGCGACAGGTCCAGCCAGCGCAGCGCCC
Organism: Spermophilus citellus; assembly: GCF_964194105.1. Lineage (NCBI taxonomy): Eukaryota > Metazoa > Chordata > Mammalia > Rodentia > Sciuridae > Spermophilus > Spermophilus citellus. The sequence goes on along the minus strand of NC_138187.1, from coordinate 7,724,436 downwards.
TCATGCCCAGGAAGGCGCCAGGGGCCAGGGCTGTGATGAGGTTGCGGTCCAGGTGGAGCTTCTGCAGCCGGGGCAGCTGCACGAAGACGCTGGCCTTTATGCTGCGCAGTGCGTTCCTGCTCAGATCCAGCTCCCGCAGCTCTCCCAGGCCGCAGAAGAGCGCCGGCTGCAGGTAGGCCAGCTTGTTGCCAGCCAGCACCAGCTCACGGAGGCTGCCCAGGCCCTGGAACACCGTGTCGGGCAGCACAACCAGGCTGTTCCAGCCAAGGTTGAGGTCCCAGAGATGCGGGAGGCCCTGGAAGAGGCCCTCCTCCAGCCTGCCAAGCAGGTTGTTGCCGAGGCTGAGCGAGGCCAGGCTGCGTGTGTGCGTGAATGAGCTAGCTGCCAGGCTCCGCAGCTGGTTCCTCTCCAGGTGAAGGTGGTACAGGTTCTGCAGGCCCAGGAGCGCCTGTGGCTCCAGGCCACTCAGACGGTTGCCCTGCAGGTTGAGGAAGTCCAGGTTGGACAGGTTCTGGAAGGCCGCTGGGGGGATGGAAGAGAGGTTGTTGCCATCAAGCCACAGGGCCCTGGTGCCATCTGGAATACCGATGGGCAGGTGCGTGAGGTTCCTCGAGCTGCAGAAAACGTTGAGCTCCCCCGTGTCGTCCTCATAGCTGCAGATGCAGATGGCCGGGCACTGTGGGCCCTCGGTGTCTGCCAGCACTCTGGGCTCTGCTCCACCTAGGCCACAGGGGCCCAGTGCTGCCCAGGAGACCAGCAGTGCCACCAGGGCTAGGCCTCCTGCGGGGAGAGGGGATCTGGCAGGGTCCCCCGGAGGTGAACAAGACCCCAAACTTGCTCAGACCTCAGCTATAGCAAGAGGAGGGTCATACTTATAAACTGAGACATGGTCACCCCACTTAAATACCAATCAGAGACTAGCTGGTGGCCAAGCTGGCTCAGGAGCTGACTGCACTTGCCACCCAGGAGGCCGGCAGGTGGCAGTCCCTGACTCAGCTCCCCAGCTTCTCCCAGGCCTCATGGGCACAGCCCCTCGAGCCATGTGGCATCCATGTCCCTGAGGCATGTGCTTGAGCAGAGCCAGGCTGCCACGCTGGCCCAGAAGAAGGTAGAAGAAGCCATCAGCCAGGATCTGACTGATTTTGGAATATTCTGGAGATGACCCAGACGGGGTGTCTATTTGTTGCCCTCTGTGGCTCGACAGTGAGCCAGATACCCCTACATGAGGCCCCGAATTAGGGGGCACTGCCCACCTGTTCCCCAGTTTGTACAGCCTGCATGTGGGCCTTTACCCACATTGACAGAGCAGGACACAGGCCTCACAGCAGAGGGGGACCCAGACTGTCCACTCCCCAGGCATCAGGCCCCACTGGGCCAGATAGCAGCCTCCCCAACAAGAGTGCCCAAAATCTCCTACTGGGTCCCTCCTGTCCCTGCCCTGAGAGCTCCAGGTCCCAGGTAGGGTCAGAGGCAGCACATCAGACCCCCACCTCTTGCTCCTCTGCTGTGATGAGGAAGAGGTGGCCCAAGGTGGTCCCAAGTGCCGGCTTGCTGGGGGGCTAGTCCAGGTACCCCACAGAGACAGGCAAGGAGCAAGGCAGTCTCCCACCCACCCAGAGCCAGGACCAGAGAAGAATGGGGGCTGAGAGGGCAGTGGGCTCTGGTTGGGTGGAGGGTCCCAGGCACACACCCCGTTTGGGGGTGTGAGGAGACCTAGTTCCGTTCCTGCACCACTGTGCTGGAGCTGAGCGCTGACCCTTCCAGGCCCAGCTGTGCTCCCCTCCCACTCCTGAAAGTCCCCACAAGCCCTCCCAGAGCTGAGCCCTGCACTCTCCCTGTGGCTGCCCCACAGGGAAAGTGGCTGGGGGTCATCAGCTGGCTCTCCCCAGAGCAAGTGGCAGGGGACGCTGGGTGCCTCACCTTCCCTGCAGGCCATCCCGCGTGACAGCAGGCTGCAGCAGGCAATGAGCAAGGGCAGTCTGCTGGGCCGGCTGCCCCTGCCCTGTGTTTCCCCACGGCAGGGACAGCCCGCCAGCCAGCCCTGCCCCAGCCCCTTTAACCCCCTCATGCCGGGCAGCCAGTGTTAGTCCAGATCCCCTGGGTCAGAGAGTGCAGGGAAGTGACTGGGGCCTTGTCCACCCTGAGGCCTCCTTCAGGATCTGAGGTGGGCTGTGGTGCTGCTCTGGGGGCCATCAGGTCCATTGTGTGCCCCCCATAGGTGGGATGCGCCCAGAGGTGGGGGCAGGGACACCCCGACAGCAGCCTTTGAAGGGCTGGTGCTCAAGACACGCCTGGGGGACCCAATGACTAGCTCCTGATACAAGCAGGGGCCCTTGGGCAGCTCCTGGGGCACCAGGGACCCCAGGGTCCCCTGACTCTGCCTGTGTTGGGTTAAACCAGTGCCACCTCATTTCCCAATGCCCAACCCAGCTGCCCAGCATGCTGCCTGCCCTGGGGTCTCCTAACAGCCTGAGTGGGCCTTTGACTGCCTTGCTCCTTGCCTGCCGCATTGCATTCACATTCCAGGCCCAGGGGCTGTTCGGGGTCCAGGCCCAGCCTCAGCCCCACCTGTGACCTCAAGGTCAGCTAATGTCTGACCACTGCTCCTCCCCCAAGGCCTCTTCTAGGAACACCTGGCAGGGCCACTGGCCACCTTGTGTTTGCCTCCTCTGGCACTGACCTAGGAGAGGCGGGCAGGGAAGACAGTGGGGCAGCCTGGCCTCTGAGTCAGGTCTTGTGGCCCAGCGGTCAGCCTCCACCTGCCCCCTACTTCCTGCAAGTCTCCATCAAGGGCCTGGCCACCCCTCAGTCACCCCATTGTATGCAGACCACAGGGACGGGTACCTGGTGTCTGGCCTGCTACAGGTCACCCCTGGGTGGTCAGGCTTTGCTCCACTCCCTGGCTTTGGGTCCCTCTTCCAGGGCCTGGTGGGTGAGGCCTGACCCACACCCCATGGCCTCCAGAAGACTCTCTTCAAGACTCTCTCTCCACCCTGCTTGGAACAGTTGGAATGAGGATGCACAGAAAGTGCCAGAAAAGGCAACACTAGGGCTGCAGAGGGGCTGCTCGGGGGGGCTTGGGGCTCTCTATACACGTGCCTCCTTGTGAAGTAGGAAGAGGCCGACCAGGTCAGACAGTGGGGAGCAGGGCACTGCAGATCCTACCTGTGCTGCCCTGTCTCCAGGGATTTTCCAGTTCATTCCTCAACCTCTCTTCTGAGAAATTATAGATCCACAGGGAGAAAGTCCATGCCTGGAGCCCAGAGCGCAGTTTACACAGCCAAAGTGCGGCCTCAGCAGGCCTCTGAGGCCAGCGGCCGAGGCCTCTTCTGAGAGCCCCACCCTGGCTCCCAGGTAGATTTGGAAAGAGGAGTCAGTGTCACCGTGGTTTACTTTGGGACAAGAGGGGCTGGGATCTTCTTGTCCACTGAAGGCCAGCTTTGTACGGTGGGGACACCCCAATCAGGATTTTGGCAGCCGATTAGGCCCACAGCAGCCTCTCAAATTCCACGGCCACACAGGGGTATGCATGACACACTGCTCAGCCCCTGGGCTCTGCAGAAGATGCGTACCCTGCCCTGGCATAGCCCTGCTCCTTGGCAGCTGCTCTGGGCCACTGGAGCATGTCCCTGACTTGAGATCAGGGCTGTCTTTGGCCCTCAGGTGCGTGGGCCAGAGCATGGGCTCTGGCTTCCTCTGACATCAGGCAGGTGCCTCTGCCTGTGTGGGATGGTTCCCAGGCAGTTCCCATCAGTGCTTCCATGGCCAAGGGCTATGAGTCCCGTGGGATGCATTTGCAGGGTTCTGGGTGGTGCAGACCCAAGCACCCCCATCCTCAAAAATGCCTCCAGAGGTCTTTGTGCTTTGCTGCTGGCAAGTGGAGGGTAGCACTGTGGCTTTAATGTGCTGTATCAGTCCCCAGGGGACCCAGCGCCTTTCCAGAGGCTGACTGGCCCTGGAAGCCGCCACGTGGGCGTGTCTGCTGGGCCATCCAAGATGTCTTTGAAAGCATGCTGGCATCTTCTCTGGCACCGTGGCTTGGCTTGTGCTGGTCACCATGGTGAGAGCTCCTGGTTGTCAGGCAGCCCCAGATCTCAGGTTGAGCTCCATCCCTGCAGCCCTACAGGACACGGAGGGCTGGTTCCACAGCGTCTGTCACCAGTCTGTCAGGTCTGGGGTTTCAAGTCCTTGAACACAGACTGGATTCTGTTCTCAAGGTGTCTCAGCTGCGGTCCACCTGAGCCTTAACCGCAGTCTTCTGCCACTGTCCCCGCACGGCTCAGGTGGCCTCACTGCTCCTCCAGGACTCTAGTCACTCCCTCGGGGTTTGCATCCCTGCAGCAGTAGCCCCCTACCATGGACCCCTCCATAGGTTCTGACTTGGGCAGGCAGGTCCTCCTTCAGGGGGTTCCTCAGGCCACAGCTGGGCGCGATCTCCCCACAGGGGATTCTGCAGTGTCTCTATTGTGACCTCTGTGTGCTCTTTAGGTTCTTTCCTATTGTCATTACTTTGGTCCTGGGGACTGAACCCAGGGGTGTTCTACCACTGAGCCACACCTCCAGCATAGCTCAATGAAACAGGGTCTCCCTAAGTTGCTTAGACTGGCCTTGAATTTTTGAGCTTTCTGCCTCAGCTTCCAAGGTGCTGGGTCCCAGTTGTGGTTGCCGTGCTGGGCTGGTTGTTTTTGACACTCTTCGGTTATCCTTTTTCCTCCTCAACTTCATTCTCTGTCAGGCTGAAACGCTCTTCTAGAGCATGTTGGGGTGACTTGAACATTGCTGGGCATGCTGCCCTCCCCTGTCTTTCCTGACATGGCTCTGTGGTGTGTGGATCCTGCACTCAGAGCTTTTCCCAGACAAGCGCACCAACAGCAGCCCCAGCAGACGCATGGACCACATGGAGTGGGCAGTCCAGCTGCGGGACATCCCTCATGCCCAGCTCCTCCCATGGGGCACGTCCTCGAGGTCCACATGTGCTGGTCATGTGTCTGTGCTCTGTCCTTGTTGTGGCCAAGCTGTCCTCTCAACAGTGCCTTCCCTTCACTTAGATTTTTATTTTGGTGATACAGAGAGTCAGACCCAGGACCTCACTCATGCATGCACGCCAGCCGGGCAAGTGCTCTACCACTGAGCCACAGGGCACATCCCCAGAGACTGGGTCTCACTAAGTTGCTGAGGTTGGCCTGGAACTGGGAACGCTCCTGCATCAGCCCTGCCAGGCACTGGGATCCCAGGTGTGGGACTGCACCCAGCTCTTAGATATTTAACAGCTCTCTGCTAAGTTTCAGTTTATGTAGTTTTCAGCATATGAACTGCTGTGCTCAAGTAGTTCCTAGGTATTTTACTAGTTTTCATGTTATTGTGAATGGAATTTTCTTAATTTTATTTTGGATATCTAGTATACAGAAATGAATTTGGTCAGGCACAGTGGCGTAACTATAATCCCAGCTACTCGGGAGTCTGAGGCAGGGGATCACAAGCTCAAGACCCTCAGGAACTCAGTGACACCCTATCTCAAAACAAAAATGGGGGGTTGGGGCTGGGTCTCAGTGGTAGAGCATCCCTGGGTTCAGCCCCTCATCCTAAAAAAGTGAATTAATCTTTTTAAATTTGTTCTTTTTAAATTTAATCTTTTTAAATTTGTGGCAGTAGAGTGTATGTGACGTATTTCACATACGTGGAGTGTAACTTGTCTGGTTAGGATCCCATTCTCGTAGTTGAATGTAATGTGTCCCCTGGCCCTGGACTCAGGTAGGTGTGAGCTGATCTTTGCTGATGGCATGCCCCAGGCCTCTACTCGATGTCCTCTGGCCTTGCTGCCTGCCCCCTCTGTGATGGCTTTGCCCTTCCCTCCCCACAGGTGGGCCGCCCACCTGTCTCCCCTGTGCTCCTGGCAGGCCAGGCCCGGGCTTCGCCAGGGGCAGGGTGTGGTCCCAGACTCATTCAGTTCAGTCACCTGCCATTGGCTGCAGTGCCAGAGTGTGCTTTTTGTAAACACAGCAGGAGGGTAGATCTTGTTCCCCACCAGTGACATCCATGTCCTGATCCCTGAGCCTGTGGCCACGTGAGGTTTCACTGCAGACAGGAATGGAGACTGCTCTCCACTGACCTCAACAGAATATTCAGGGCTCTCTGGAGGAGTCCAGTGCAATCATTGGCCTGGGAAGCAGAAGAGGCAGAAGGCGGTGTATAAGAGGCAAGGTCAGGGCTGAGCTGCTGGTGCTGGCACTGCAGATGGCAGGAGGGGCCTTGTGCCCAGGAATGCTGCAAGCGTCCTGGAGCCTGCAGAAGGAACCTGCCCTCCTGACACCTTGATCCAGCCCAGTGAGGGGCCCACATCAGCTTCTGGGCTCCAGGACTATATGATAAACCTGGTGATCTGTGGCAGCAGCAAGAGACAGAGGTCCTCAGGGCAGAGAACTCTCCTCTCCTGTCTAGTGAGGGGTCTCGCCACCATCAGGCCCTGTCGCTGCCCAGCACCTACCAAGGCGCGCTCCAGCCAGCCAACGGCTGCTTCCTGGGGCGAGTCCTGCTGGGTCATGGTGTGACGTTGCTCACCCCTGCTGGCTGAGACTTCATCAAGAGATTTTCCTATCTGTTCCTGACAGAAATTGATTTCTATTTGGTGCACGATGTCTTTCTCTGGCTTTGGTCCCAGGTGAGATATCAGCCTCATAAGGAGAGTCGGGGCCGTTCCCTCCTGTGTGCCCTGGAAACTATGAGTGATGGTCTTATCCACAGAATGTGGCGGGAAGCCACGTGGAAGGTTGAAGGCTTCCCAATTCAGTTTCTTGGTGTAGATCTATTCAGATATCATCTATTCAGATATCTATTCAGAATTCATTGTCCCCCTTAAGTTGCCCAAACTGGCCTCAAACGCCTGAGCTCAAGTGAGTCTCCTGCCTCGGCCTCCCAACTTGCTGGGGCTACAAGCACAGGCACCATGCTGTTTCATTGTTTCTCTTTAGTCAATTTGTGCTAAGAACTTGCCCATTTCATCTGATTATTTAGTGTGGAGTTTTCCTCTTATTCCCTCATAAGCCCTGTCAACGTCTGTAGAATCAAGTGATTTCTCCACTTACTCATGGTTTTCGAAATTCTGGGCTCGTTTTGATGGCCAGTCTAGCTAAGGTTTTGCCATTGTGTGGACCTTTTCACTTGCTTGTCTTTTCTGTTTTCTATTTACTAATTTGTTCCTTCCTTGTGATTCCTTGGGTTTATTTTCTAGCTTCTTAAGTGTAGCCTACATTCCTACTTGAAAACTCCTTTCTTTTCTCCAGTTGGTGCAGGGCTGGGACCACCCTCTGCACACTAGTTGGCTGTGCCTAGTTTTCCTGTTCACCACTGGCCCAGATGCTATTTATTTTCTTGGTATTTATTTAATTTCTTGGTATTTTTCTGAACTTTCTATTGCAGACCTCTAGTCCTGCTGGGTTAGAGGACAGCACACACTTTGTGTTACTGGGGTTTGAATTTGGGGTGCTCTACCTCTGAGCCACACCCTCAGAACTTTCAATTTTGAAATGGTGTCTTGCCAAGTTGCCCAGTGTGGCCTCAAACTTGTGATCCTCCCGCCTCAGCCCCCCAAGTCACGGGGATTGCAGGCGCACACCACCATACCCGGCTGCAAATGAACTCTGACCCCGAGGTGGCGAGGAGGCAGAGAAGGGATCTCACGTCCTGCCTCTGCTGTCAGTGGACTCCCAGGCATGTGTGGGTCTGAGCAGAGTGACCCTTCTTCTGAGCAGAGGTGACTGCTGAGGGATGGACCACTGGATCAGAGGGAGCAGCACTGGAGAGGGAGTGTGGAGGCAGGGCCAACCTCTTGCTGTCACCAGTCCCAGGCCAGGCTCTGCTGGATCTTCCAGGTTCCGACTCCTGCCCGACCTCGGGGGAAGCCTTCTTCCCAGAATCCCCACTTGGCATGGTTTGGCAAACTGATGAATGACAGCTTCCAACTATTAGAGGAATAGGTAAGCAACACTGTAAGTACGCAAATGCCTGTGGACTGTCTCCCTTCTTCTTTGGGGTGTGCGGTACTGGGATGGCACCTGGGGCCTTAGGCGTCCAGTCCTGGAACCCTTTGGTGAGCCACACCTCAGTCCCCACACTGTGCAACTTAAACAGCTAATTGTGCTGGGCACAGTGGTACATAAACCAGCTGCTTAGGAGGCTGAGGGAGGAGGATCACAAGTTAGAGAGACCCTGACTTAAAATAAGTTCTGGGGATTAGCTCCATGGTAGAGCACTCTTGATTCAACCACCAGGACCACCACCACCCAAAAAAAAAAAAAAAAGCGGGGCTAGGGTTGTGGCTCAGTGGTAGCGTGCTTGCCTAGCATGTGGGGGGCACTGGGTTCGATTCTCAGCACCACATACAAATAAATAAAAGTCTGTCAACAACTAAAAAAAATATTTTTAAAAAAAGCTAATTTTGGGCTGGGGCTGTGGCTCAGAGGTAGAGCATGTGTGAGGCACTGGGTTCTATCATCATAAGATAAAATAAAGATACTGTGTCCATCTATAACCAAAAAATAAATTTTTTTTAAAAAGTTAGTTTATGTTATATGAATTTTACCTAGATGAAAAATGACTCTTACATTTGATTAGCAAGAAAGTTACTAAGATCCTGAGTGATCTTTTACCCAGCAGATGCCTTCTATCCCACGGTCTAACCTTCTCCCTGACGGGAACTTTTCCAGGGACACCCTGATTCTGGAGGTGCTGGGAAGAGTGCGTTGTAACGTGTGCGGCCTGGATGGCGGGAAGGTGCAGGAAGGGCACCCGGAGCCCTGCTGAGCTTGCCACCCTCCAGTGGAGGCTTCTGGGCACCTCCCCTCTAGCAGGAAGGCTTTGGAGCCACATTGGGGCTAACAGATGCCTGGGTGCCGGTTCCCACCGGAACAGAGAGGCTCGGGGCTCAGCAGCGACCACACCAGAGCACTGCATGGCGAGAGCTGTGCTCCGTGGGAGGCAGGAGGGGCACTGCCCAGCCAGAAGGCGAAGGCGCCTGGCCCTGGGAGGAGCCTCATCCTCAGGTCTGTCATTTTTGAGCCTCTGGCCCACATCCCAACTGCTCGCCAGAAAGACAGAGCCAGGGAGGAGAAGGGGCTGGGACGGTCCTTTCAGGGGCCAGTGGGGCAGGACCCTTGGCCAGGAGCTTCCAGTGGTGAACGCGAGGGGTGGAGGTAACAGTGAGGGGTGGAGGTGACAGTAGCTAGATTCCACAGAGGGCCCCCAACTGGCCCAGACGTCCTCTGTGTGAAAGCTGTGATCCTAAGCCTGCGTCCTCTGTGGCTAGAAGTGCAGGTGGCTTGGGCCTTAAGCTTGTGGCTTGTGTCCGCGGTGAGGGCAAACTGGTGGGTACTGTGCCCTCAGCCCGGGGTCCCACTCACTGGGTAGCAGGCACCAGGCCTCATGCAGTAGAGCAGCAGCAAAAAGCCAGCTGGACAAGATCACTTACAGCTTGGACTCCATGCTGCCAAAGCCCCTCCCTGGCCTGAGCCAGCGATGCCAGTCCTGGTCTCAGAGATGAAGGTCCTGACGTACACAGAGGGAGCAAGGGGCCAGCCGCCCAGGACCCTGCCCTGTGCAAGGGGAGCCAGTGTCCTCCTCTGGCGATGAGGGGGACGACGCCGCAGTGCTAGGAGGACATGGCACTGGCACAGGACAGCCAGCCAAGCCTGCTGCCAGAGTGTGGGCACGTGAGGCTTTCACACCGCAGAGGCTGGCAGAACGGGTGGGCAGGCACCTGGGTACCCATCCCCTCTGGGCAGGAGAGCCATTTTCAAGGGAATTTTGTTGTTGTCACTAGGAATTTAACCCTGAGGCACTTTACCACTGAGTCACACACACCCAGCCTTTGATATTTCTTGTTGAAACAGGGTTTTGCTAAGCTGCTGAGGCTGGCCTTGAACTTGAAATCCTCCTGCCTCAGCCTCCTGAGTCACTGGGATCACAGGCATGGCCACTACACCCAGGCTCTCGTGAGTTTTAAACCTGAATGTGAAAAGAAAACCAAAAACCTTCAACTTTCCCCACAGGAGGAAATGTGTGTCCTACTTAAGTAGGACACACATTTACCACAGGTAAGGAAGTCACACTGGGCCGGCATGAGGAGGGGTGCCACCCGACCAGACAGCAGGAAGCCAGTGACAGACCATCAACTCTAGGGACGCATCACGAAGGACACGCAGAACACGTGACACGAAACAGCACTTGCAACTCTCGCTGCCAAGGAAGCACCATGGGCACAGGCAGCAGCCTGCCAGCACCTGGAGACCGTGTCCCCGCAGGACTGTCATTCCAGCAGATGACCGACCCATGGCCCAGCAGCTCCACTTCTCAAGAGCCCAGGGGACCCTCACAGGCAGGAAGCCTCACTGCAGCAGGAGGCCACTGTGTTCCCATTAGCAGGGAAACTGCCTGGCACCTCCTATGGCCACCAGGTGAGGGGAAAATGAAGCAAGTCTCAGAGGGCTGAGCACACATCCCCAGGCCTAGTGAGTCTCCCAGGGCGTGGGGCACCTGGGGGTGTGGGGCACCCATGGGTGGGCCCCTGCATGCTGTACCCATAGGAGGAGAGCAGGAGGGGGGCCTCCCCACCCACGGCTCTGGCAGTGGAGATAATGCTGCCAAGACCTGGGGTCAGAGGAGGGCGTCAGCCACAGCGCACATGGGTGAGTGCACATGGCCGTGCCACCCACAGGGTCCTGCCCCCTCTGTGGGTGCAGGAGGAGCTGGGGTCCCATCTGCATCAGTCTCTGAGAAGGCACGACTCTGTCATCGCCATGAAATTCTAGAGACATCCTGGTGTCTGGCCTCATAGTGGTATGGCCCACGTGGCCACTGCAGGGCCACAGAACCCTCAGTGGAGTTGGGGCCTAGGCAAGCACTGTGGCCACACCAGGAGAGCAGGCAGACAGCCAGAGCAGGCAGCACAGCCATCCACACCGCCCACAGACCTGCCGCCTGACTCCCCTGACGGGCCCCTCTCCCCAGTAAGCTGGGGGCAGTGCCCCTTCTTCCACACCACATCGTCCACATCGTCCTCCCCTCCATCTTGGGTCAGGCTGCCATCAGACATCTGGGGTTGCTGCTCCCTCTCCTCCCCGGCCCCCACCCACTGCCCAGGATGTGAATCGGGCAACCAGAGCTGGGCTGGGCCAGGCTGAGTGCTCTCCAGCCAGGGGAAGAGCTGGGGCAGCAGGGACACTCACTGGAGAGCACAGGACCTAGCCTCCTCCAAGAGGAAGGACGGTGAGTGGTAAAACCACGAGCAGGGACCACACAGGTAAGGACAGTCCGGACCTGAACCTGACAGCGGTGTGGGTGCTCAGCTAAGGCTGCACCAAGGACACCTGCCTACCACCTCAGATAGCCCCTCTGCTGGGACGGGACGAGGCACTACCCCTTAGCCTCCTGGGAACTTTCCAGGACTGGCCCACACGGCAGCTTCTGTGGGGACGGGCACAGGAGCAGGACATGCAGGTAAGTGCAGAGCCCCAAGGCCCTAGAGAAGGTGTGAAGTTGCTCTGGTAGAACAGGCAGGGACGTCCCTCCACTGCCCCCATTCATGACAAGAACCAGAACAGCAGATGGTGGAGCCAGGGCACAGGACTGGCAGTGTCCACCTGGGCACTGCAGACCGGATGCCCCAGTCCAGAAAGGGACAGGTTCTCTGCTCAAGGAGCTCAAGTCAACTCACAAAAATGATGACACAGAACCAGGTGCCAGCGCCCCTGATGGTGGGCTTTCATTGCTGTGGGCAGACAGATCAGGAGGCCAGGAGCTGGAAGGAAGGGCCTGAGGGCAAGCCAGCCACCTCCACTCTCCCTGAAGAGTCAGGAGGACAGGGCGGGGCCTGGCTCTGGCTGGAGACAGCCACAGGTGAAGGCCAGAGAAAATGCAAAGTCTGCCAGCAGAGGGTGTGGGAATAAATACTTTAAAACTTTTTCTCTTATAAATATGCATTAGAACATTTGTAACTCCATCTAAGGGCTCTGGAGTTGACCTAGAACCAGTCCCCCAGCAGTGCAACCCCAGGGTCGCCCACCCTCCCCTTCCGCCGTGCTGGTGCTGTGCTTCAGTCTGGCGGCACCTTGAACTGGTCCTTCTCCCTGCGGATGTAGCGCATGGTGGCCACGGGGTCAGTCTGGCCGGCATGCTGCTGCACCGTCTTCTCCCTGTGGGGGTGAGAGGCATCTGCGAGCTGCCGACTACCCAAGCACACAGCCCACTGCCCCCAGGGCACCCAGAAGAGCTGGGGTTCTGTGGTGAGGAAATTGGCAGGTGTTTCTCCACTGCAGGAGATCCTGCGGCTGCACCAGGTCCTTCCAGCACCATAGGAGGCAGGAAGCCACCATCTCCACAGTGTCCTGCACTACCCAGGCCTCCAGGCCCATGACAGCATCCCTAGCCCCAGGGTCTTGGAACCCCACACCCTTGCCAAGGTGCCAAGGAAAGCTCTCACACTTGGGAGAAGGTGCGGCCCTGCTTAATGATGCCCATGGGGCAGGCCTACCACGTGGGCTCTGGGTTGGGGTCAGCTCTTGCTGGCACAGCCACATGGGGGACCACTGTGACCACTCACCTCACTCTCATGAAGGGGTTGTAGGTGAACTCCTCCGCGATGGTGGATGGCACCGTGGGCTCCCCAGTGGCATATTTCTCCTGCAAGAGACGCCACTATCACACTTCAAATACCCAGTGGTGATCTTAAAACCTGGTCCAAGCGAGAAGGCCCAGCAGTGTGGTCACTGCAGACCACAGGCCCTGACTCACATGAGCTGAGGGCGAGCTGCTGCCAGCCTGCATGTGCCCCTGCTGTTGTGGGGGAGCAGGGCAGAGGGGAAGCTTTCTCTTTCACACAGCAGAGGCAACGAGCAAAAGCACAGAGAGAGGGGTGGGCTGGCTGGAGTGTGGCTCAGGGTGGAGCCGTGCCCGGCATGCAAGAGGCCCTGGTTCTACCCCAGCACTGCAAAGAAGAAAAGAAAAAAGGCCTAAAGTCCCAGACCCCAGAAGTCCCAGACCCCAGGCCCCACGTAGGAGCCACGCAATGAGAGCACAGAAATGCACAGTCCCTAGGAGGAGGGGTAAGCAGCAGGAAGACAGGAGCCTGTGGGGAAATTGAAGCAGAAATGTGTTCTTCAAAACAGTCAATTAAATCCATGACTGGCGCACAGAGAGAACTGCCAGAGTCAGGTGGCAGAGGGCCATTCCCGATCTGGCAGGCCCTGGTGGGGGGTAAAAGCTAAGCTATGAAACTTCCAAAAGACAATGTGGAAAAAAAATTCCTAACCTTGGGGTAAGCAGAGATTTCTTAAAGACAAAAAGTATGGCTCAGCCAGGTGCAGGCAGGAGGCAGAGGATGAGGCTGAGGCTGGAGGCGCACAAGTTGGGGCTAGCCTGGGCAACCACAGACTCGGTCTCAAAAGAACATCTAGAAAGGTGATGTCGATGAGTGGGAAAGTACCCCTGGGTTCGATTCTCAGAACTGGAAAGAGAAACAAAAGCCATCCTGGTGTTGCAGGAATCATATGGGAACGCACTGGACGCAGAGAGCCAAGAGGCTCGGAAGAGGAGCAGCAGATGGACTCCACCAGGTTTCAGGCCTTTCCGTAAGACTGGCCTTGGATGCTGCTGATGCAGGGAAAGGCCACACAGACCCGGCGGAGGCAAGGGTGCCTGCGAGGACATCAGCGTTTTCCTTTAGATGCCAAGGTGATCCAATGAGGAAAGGACTGCTTTTCAGCCAGTGAATGACCAGACGCCCACGGAAGGACACCTGCCCCTCCGCCACTCCCAGCAGCAGCTTAGAGCACGCCCTGCGCAGTCCACACAAATGCCAAATCCAAGACCAAAACTCCAGGAGAAAACCGTCTTTGTGACCCAGGAACATGCAAAGATTTTGTAGGAAACAAAAAGTGGAACTTCACCAAAAGTATCAACTTCTGTTTTTCAAAGGAGTCTGGGGAAAACGGGAAGCCACCAACTGGGAAAAAATATTTGAGCCATATATTTATATTTGACAAAGACACAGAAGACACTTACGACTCAATAAAAGAGAGAACCCGGTGTTTAAAACAGACAAGAGCTGAACTTGCACTCACAAGAGAGGGCCATGTGGAAAGATGGCCAGCTTCCCTGTCGTCAGGGAAATGGAAATGGCAGAAGCACAAGGTCCAGACGCACACCATCAGGACAACAAGACCCCAAAGGGCCAGCAGTGCTCACAGCTGGTCAGCACCAGCGCGATGGAACACCTAAGCTTTCAGAGCCGGGGTGTGAAATGGGGCAACCACTCTAGCAAACAGCTGAGTGGCTTCTTCAGAGGCAAAGAGACATTTAACTACATGACCAGCAATCCACTCTCATCTCCCCAAGGGCAGTTAAAACATGGACCCACGCGAGACTTGTACACCAACTCTCTTGGTAGCGCCACTCAACTGCAAAACCTGGAAACGGCCCAGGAGACCATGAATAGGGGATGGACAAACAACTGCAGGATCCATGCAGTGGCCACACAGAAGCAAGCCAACAGGACCTTCGAAGCAGAGCAAGAGGACACACACTCTCGATGACAGTCTGCTATGGGGGCAGAAAGTACACCCAGGGGGCCTTCCGGGGAGCAGTGTGCCACGTCTGCAGCCCACGCTGTCAAGTTCACCTAACCAGACTGGCCATTTGAACCAGCACTCTCCTGTAAGTGGGTCATCCTCTATGTCTAGTTACTAAGAGGCAGGAGGCAGATCTGCCCACATGTGAGAAGCCTTGGGTTTGACCCCGAGCACCTGGATGTGGGCACTGGCTCATGCCTGTGTCACCTGATCTAGACCGCGTGTGATTTTGGAGCACCTTGTAAGTTCCCCAAAACTGGAAAAGACGCTGGACAAACACAAGACCTGTTAAGAACAGAGTTGCAGGAGGAGGTGGCCCCTGGACTCAACAGCAGGGGCCTCGCCCAAGTCCTGCAGGGGCACGTCTCTCCGTCAGGGCGACAGCCTGATACTCAGAAGAGGCCCCTGCTCCTGGCCCCTCACCCCTGTCCACTGCACTGGGGTACCCACGGCCACCACTGAAACACACCCTTCCACCTGAGGAATCTGGGGGCCATGTCTGCCGTGGAGGGACAGCAGTGAGGTCCCCTACAGCCGACTCTACTGCTCTGAATGGCAGCACTGGTGTTACGCAGGCCTCCGAGGTCCATGCAGGCTGCTGAGGCCCACACAGCCCTCACGTGCGGCAGAGGCTGGATGGCACAGGCTCTCGGTGCCCAGCCCCAGGAACCCGAGGAGCACTACAGGACGACTGGCCCAGCCGTGGGTACCAGGCACTCACCTTGGCCCAGGCCAGCTTCTCCAGAACAGTAGTGTTGCTGGGCTCCACGTGGCGTGCGAACTTGAGGTTGCTGATGGTGTACTCATGGCCACAGTAGACTTTCTGAGGAGAGAGCAGCACCTGAAAGGAGGTGACTGCCACCCCTGAAGGTCACACCCACTTCCCCACCTGAGCACCTCACAGGGCACATGCAGCCACTGGGTACCCACAGGACCATCCCTCAGGGCTGGACGCTTCCTACACATGTCAGAAACCACTAAAAACTCCACTAAGGAGCTGCCCCTGCCTGCTTGCTCTCCCAGCACACAGGTGGGGCCTGCACGGGGAGACTGCACAGGAATCCTGTCACCCATACAAATGGCAGTTCTCCTGGGGTGGGACTAGAACTTGGGGTCCCACAGGACGGGGGCACAGCCTACTGTGTCTGGAGGGAGCCGGCCCAGGACCTCCAGCAGCGCTCTATACATCTCTTCTGCAGTCCCTTCATAGAACTTCCCACAGCCGGCCACAAACAGGGTGTCACCTGGAAAACATGGCCACCTGAGGAGGCTGGCTGGGCCTTGGGAAGTGCAGGTAGCTGGCCACGAGCTGGGCTGCTGGCCACCAGCTGGTTGCGGGCTAAACCCACGGCCTTGGCTCGCTGAGCCTCGAGCTCCCCACACCGTCCCTGATCACAGCCTCTGCCACGTCCATACAGACCCAGGAGCCACCTCCATCCAACCCAGCACAAGACAACTCAGAACTCTTTTGTCTTTGCCCCGAACTCTTTGCCTCACGTCTCAACCGGCACCAAAACCAATGTCGCCCGGACCCCACCCTCCAGCCCCCAACGCACTATGGCTCTGGGGCCCTCCCAGCCCACACTGCAGTTGCCTTTCTCAGGCCTCCTCCTTCTGACCCTCCCCTCCCTTTGCGGCTGAGAGCACCCAGGGTCTTCTGCCCTGCAGGCCTCGGCCCAGCCACTTCTCTTCCCTGCATACCCGGGTCCTGCACCCAGGCTGGCCCACCTTGTAGGCACCGTGGTTTGGCACTGACCACTCCCACCAAGTGCACTCCCATCATTCAGAGCAGTAGAGTCGGCCATGGCGGACCTCCCTGCTGTCCCTCCACGGCAGGCATGGCCCCCAGATTCCTCAGGTGGAAGGGTGTGTTTCAGTGGTGGCCCTGGGTACCCCAGTGCAGTGGGCAGGGGTGAGGGGCCAGGAGCAGGGGCCTCTTCTGAGTATCAGGCTGTCGCCCTGACAGAGAGACATGCCCCTGCAGGACTTGGGCAAGGCCCCTGATGTTGAGTCCAGGAGCCGCCACCTCCTGCAACTCCTGAGGCCTTGGCCTCACTACCACAAGGTGGGTCCCAAACCCAGTCCCAAACCCTGGGCCCTCCCACAGACATTGACCAGGCAGTCCGCCACTACACCCTCCTCTCCACCAACCCTCATCACCCCTTGGCCTGAAGGGACCTTATCTCTAACTGCAGCTGCAGGGGACACCCACCACACCTGCTGTATCTGGACTGTCACCTACACTGATCCCTCCTCGGCTCAGCCAGGATGGAGGGCCCAGCATGGCTCCAGGCCCCACACGGGGGCCCACTGGACAGCCATTCCTCACCACCAGCCTCCCTGTCAAGGCCAGACAGCTCTGCCTCACCAGGACACCGTCCTGCTTGTCCCCGCTGGGGCGGGGCTGAGGCACTCAGGGTACCTGCCAACAGCTACACACAGGCCAAGGCACAAGAACAGGCCACAGCCACCCTCCACATCACCCTCTAGCTCAGGGACAGCCTCATGAAGGGGCATCCCAAGACCACCATGCCCTCCTGATGTCTGTGACAAACCCAGGAGTTATATGTGCCCTTCCCAAGGGACAAGAGCCATGCAAGCTGGGGCAGCTGCTGTGCATCCTGGCAGCCCGCAACAAGGGACACACAGTCACCCAGGAATCCCATCCCATGCTGCCTCTCAGCACAGCCATGCGGCAGGTCTCTGTCCCCTGCTTCAGGGCTGGCCCAGAGCTGACATGGCCCAGGGTCCCTGCCCTGCACCACACGCTACATGTGGGGAATCAGGAATCTAGCAGCTGCATTTACAAACAAGCGCAGAATGATCTAGAATAATCGTGGACCTTCAGGAAAGCCAAGGAGACGACAGATGCCCCTCTACCCCTCATTGGGCGCTTCCCTCAGCGCACGGCCCACATCACCCTAACACCTCCGCCGCCAACGCGGCCGCAGCCCCACTCCTGGCCCCAGCCAGGCTCTATGAAAACCTCACTGTGGTCACAAAGCCAGGGCAGAAATCTCTGCAGGACTCAAGACTCAGCACCAGTCACTGACAGAACCAGACAGGGCTGACCAGCACCATGGCCAACCAGCACCATGGCCACCCAGCGCTGGCCATCCAGGCTGCCCTAGCTCAGGCTCCTGAGCAGCACCATACTCTTGGCTCAGCCCACAGTGACCCCAGGAGCCTGCTGTGTGCCACCCTCAGGCAGTATTGGCTGTATGGCTGAGGCCAGGGTGCCATGTGTCCTCGACAGCAAGTGACACAAGCACAGGGCAAGATGCTCAGGTGTATCTACAGCCAATCCACATGCCCAGTGCAAGGAATGGACAGAGCCACCCCTCTGCCCTCCAGGGGCCAGGAGGACATGTCTCTATAGGCAGGAGCCCCCATTAAACCTGGCTGCTGCTCACTTGCCCAATTTGGTGGCTTCCATCACCATCTAGTCAGAAGATCTCAGTGTCCAGCACTGGAGGTCAGTATGTAGGACATCTGGATCAGACTGCAGTCCCACCATGCTCTGGGTCCAGCCTAGCCCAGCCCACAGGGCTTATCCAAGGGATGCAAAAGGAGCACTTGGCAGCCCTGTAGTCCCCCTCCTCAGGGACTCCCTGCTCCCAGGCGATGCCCACTTGTCTGTGCTGGAGGGCTGGGGTGTCCCTGCCAGACGGCCTTCTCAAAGCGAGGCCATTTCCCCAGCACCTGACAGCAGCAAGCGTGGCGGGGATCTGGTCCTGAAGGCATTCCCACTCCCAAGCACCCATTGGCAGCCCAGAATGTTTGGAGCCCAGCCTAGGCTCCACCCTGAGGGCTGTAGTCTTCTGAGCACTGAACTTAGGGCCAGAGAAGGAAAGTGGTCCCTGCAAGTCTGCCTGGTCCCTCCTCACTCCTCAGGCTCACCTGTGAACACAGCAGGGGGATCCGGACCACCAGGCTTGCTCACCAAGTAACAGATGTGTCCTGAGGTGTGGCAGGGGGTCGATAGGCATTTAACATGGAGACTCCCCACCTGAAACAGCAGGCATCAGCATGAGACCCCACGATCTCTCCTTCCAGGGGGTCAGGGGCAGGGGGCAATGCTATTTTCACAAGACCCCTCCCCAGCACCCAGCCTGCTCAGACCTTGTGTTCCACAGACATCTGCAGAGCTGCCCACATACAGAGCAGGAGATCCAGGGCAGGGGCAGTGGCTAAGGGACTCCGTCCTGGGGCCTAGCCCTGCATGCAGGGACCACTCTGGAGTGATTGCTCAAGGGCAAAGGGGCTTATTTTGTTCAGACCTTCAAAACCAGGCGATCTTCCAGGGAGAGCGCTCTCCTGCCACCCACCTCCCCAGTTCCTGACTTCAAAACAGTGGGATTCATGGCAAAGCCAACAGGGCAAGACACCCGCAGGAGTTCCCATGGGGACCTCTCACGTCCACTCTCCACATCTGTGTGGGCACTCGCGGCTGAGCTACTGAAAGCTGTTTGGATCCTGGCACCCCTCCACACAGCCCATCATCATACATCCAAGAGAGCTCCATGGACCCCAAGTCCCTGTGGCCCAGGGCTGTGCTCCACAGCCTCCTAACACCAGGGACACACTGTGCGCACACTGATTTCCGGCTAATTCCCGAGAGGGAAGACTGTCCAAGGACAGATGGGCTGGGGCAGGCACAGGGAGGCCCAGGCCCAAACCCAACGATGCCCAGCCCTAGCACCTTTTTGAAGATCCTCCCTACCTGCAGAGTGAACAGGTGCGTGACTTTGTGAGTCAGGGCCCCGATACGGTCGTCACCCCCATACACCTTCAGCCCCGGCTCCAGCTTGACCAGCTTCTCGTTCCCGCCAGCGTGGTCCCTGGAAGTTCAACAGGAGGCTGGGCTACCTGCCAGGTGCAGAGTCTGCCTGCTGCCTTTACACCCCGACCAAATGGAAGTTCCATTTTTCCAGGTCTGTTCCTCATAAGAAGAAACACACACCTTCCAAAACAGGAAAGGCTCCCGTCTGTGGTTGGGCTGCACTGGAACAATCTCTTCAGACACCCAGTTCATGAGCAAGGCACCCTGTGCCCTGCCCATTACTGCTGCTGAAGCAGAGGAACAAATCACCTGGATGACCCCTTCCAAGGCACTGGGGCTCCACTCCCAGCCACCTTCAGGTGCCGCTGGCCTGGGCAGCCGAGGCAGTTGTTCTAGAGGTTCCCCAGGTGATTCTAAGGTGCACCGAGATCAGGACAGCTTCCTGAGGAACCTCTGGCTCTATCTGTGGGCAGGCCAGCCACAGTGCTAGTATAACAGGCTGGAGGACCTCCCGGCACTCCTCAGGGCTCCCATGGTTCTCCAGAGAGTCCTCTAGCCTGCACTTGGCAAGGGGGCAGCAGAGGGTTCCACTCTGCACCCATCCCAGGCCACAATGACCCCTCTGGGAGCATCCCCATGCTTGGGTCAGACCTCATTCAAGGCTGGGGCACTTGCCTTCCCAACTTCAGGGAACATGGCCTCCTGACAGTCCAGTGGTCATCATGCCCACCTCGCTCCATGTCCACCTCAGAGTCCACACCCCATGAAGACTCCAGCACCCAGACAAGAATCCTCTGCCCAGCAGGCCCCAGGTAAGGGTGGAACAGCTGTCCAGCCCCACTGCCCCCCACCAGCACCCAGGCCAGGGAGCCACCAGCTCCTCAAGATGCTCTCATCACTGATCTTTTACCACCGAGACAAGAATAGTGCTCCCTGTATGAGGAACAGGCCCATCCCCGAAGCTCCATCCAGGGTTTGGTCCTGGCCTAAACTTGAGAGGGTGTTGGAGGAAGCCACGGCATACCGCAGCGCCAGCAAGAGTCTCCTGGAGCGTGGACTGCCTGGCACGGGCAGGGCGCAGAGTGGGAGGCCTCCAGGCAGCAGCACAGGCCCTAGCAGGGCCCTCAGAGGTGGGGGCGCCTGCAGCAGGGTAGCCATGGCACAGGGCATTCAGCAGCACAGGCCAAGAGTGGGGTGACTGGCACCCACCCTAATGCGGGGACCTCTTCGGGACTCAGAGGACCCTGGCCAAGGACTCTGCATCTGAGCCTTGTCCTCCACACTTGTCTTACATCAGCCTAAGCCCTGGGTGTTCAGGGGCCCCATCCAGGCTGAGATGCCTCAAGGAATGGGTTGAAGAAAAAGGCACTAGCTGCCCTCACATAGTCACTTGGAAAAGAAAATTAACAACAAAAGAAACATTTCTTCTACACTTGAAGGGCCTCAAAAGCTTCAAAAGACCAAAAAAGAGGGCTTTGGGTGTAGGCGACTCTACCCCAAAGACCCAAACATAGGCACTTTCCCCAGCTTTTAGCTTCCAAATATTAAAACAAAACAAACAGAAAAGCAAAAACACTCTTTTTTTAATTAAAAAAAAAAAAAAAAACAAGTGGCTGGGCATTGTGGTGTATGCCTATAATCCCAAGAACTCTGGAGGCTGAGGCAGGAGGATAGCAAATTTGAGGCCAGCAAGGGTATCTTAGCAAGATTCTTTCAAAATAAAAAAGCTGGGGATGTAGCTCAGTGGTAAAGTCCCCTGAATTCAATCCCCACTACCAAAAAAAAAAAAAAAAAAAAAAACAAACACCAATATCTAGATTCTTTTCTTCTCTAACATGGAGGCCCACGTCCCATTTCAAGCCCAAGAGATATGAAAGACAGCTGCTGGGCACCCTCCTGTGGTCCAGAAGCCAGACTCCTAGACACCATGAGTGAAGCAGCCCAAAGGACACAGGCCACAAACATCTCCCCAAGGGATTGCTCCCTCAGCAGACCCACCACCCAGGGCCCAGAGTCAATGCCTCCCAGGCTCAAGGGCAAGAGGGCAGGAACCCTGGTGCCTTTTCTGAATCCTCCAGGGATCCATCCTCATGTGCACTGAGCCAGCCCCTGCCCTCCTCAAGTGAATGACACATCCCCATTGCCACCACAGGCGCCGCCAGAGCCAGAAAAACCAGCCTGGGGAGCCTAGCACTTACCAGTGGTGGTGTGTGGTGAGCACCGTGGTCAGCTTCACACCATACTTTCTCACGGTTTCTACAACCTGCAGCCACATGGGAGGCAGGACAGAGGCTGGGTCACACTCCTGGCCTGGCTTGCCTCCTGCAGGGTGGGTGCCTAACCCCCAGCCCAACCCTGCTGGCTGACCAACTCTAGGACAATAGAGGAAGATGGTCTTTTTCTCTTGATCAAGTTGGAGCTCTTGGTCCTACCCACCACCTCCTCAAATCCCTCCAGCTGAGGTCAGCCTCCCGGAGACAGCACCAAGGGGCAGAGGCAGGAGGATCAGTCATGTCCAAAGGACCCATGTACTTGCCACATGGGGCCTGTGGTCTTCTCCACCCCTCCTAATGCCCCCTTAAGAGAGTGGCTGGACACTAGTTTGCTTTCAAAAATTAAATGGGCTAAATTCCACTCATCTTCAGCAGAGCTACAAAGACACAGTGGCTCTAACCCATGGGGATGAAAACAGGGTACTGGGTGACAAAACACAGGGGCCTGGGCACAGCCTCGCACCTTCTGGGGCTGCACAGGGTCCACAATGGCAGCCTCCCTGGTGTCCTTGTCAATGATCAGGTACATGTAGTTGTCAGTCAGGGCAGGCAGTAGCTCAACCTTCATGGCGCTCTGTTCCACAGTCAAACTCTTCCTTAAATCTGTGTAATACAGAAGGGTTCCCAGCAGGGCTGGGCCTGGAGACACAGGATGCAGCCTCAGGTCCTCAGCCTAAGGGCGGGCACACCAAACAGACTTCAAAGGAGCCCTACCCCTTCCCACTCCAAATGAACTCAGGGCCTTGCAAAGCACTGAACTATCTATCTCCCCTGCAGGGTTTTAATTTTATTTTGAGAAAGCATCTTGCTAAGTTACTGAGGCTGGCCTGGTACTTGCAAGTCTCCAACCTCTGCCTCCTGAGTGGCTAGGAGTACAGGCCTGTGCCACTCTTGCCCTTTTTTTCTGTGTTTGTTTCTGTTTTTGTCAGTATTAGAGATTGAACTTTGGGATACTCTACCATTAAGCTGCATCCCCAGTTCTTTTTTATTTTTTGTTTTGAGACGGTTTCACTAAGGTGCTTAGGCTGGCCTTGAATTCGTGATCCTCCTTCCTCGCCTCCTAAGTTGCTGGAACCATTGTGTGTACTACTGCACCCTGTTGCTCTTTGCTGACTTTAAGAGTTCCTCCGACAGAGAATGTCCTGGTTCAATCACATCCACAAGAATGTAGAAAATGACTCGTGCACACACTGGTGGAAATTAGCTTTCTCAGACTTAGATCTTTATTTTCTCTTGAGGGTTCTAAATAAGACAGAACTGCCAACTTGTGGTGTGATGCAAACCACTGTCAAACAGGACTACTGCTGACCCTGGGGAGTTGACTCAGGAAGAATAGGGGAATGGGAGGCAGAGGAAGGGTACCAGTGCCCAGCTGCGTACCCTCCAGCACACCAGCTCACCTCCAGAGAGAGCTCAGTCCTATGCAGTCATTCACAGCCCTCAGGCCTCCAACTGGAGGAGAAAAGAGCATTTGCTCCCAAATGGCAGGCACTAGAGATGTGGAGAATGCACCAGACACCACTTCCAGGGGAACAGATCTGGTCACAACCACTCAAGATTCAAGGGTGGGAGACACAGAATCATCATTGAAGTGAGCCACAGAACTCTGGCTGGCTGGGCCAGGAGGCCACCAGAAGTGACAGGAACAAAAGCATCCTCCACTCAATGGACAGATGTCAAAGTACTTTTGGCAATGAAACTCCCATTAAATGTAAAAATACATGGGGCCCCAACACTTTAAGTCATAGTTTTAAAGAGTAGGAAAATATAAGGAGGGACAGTGGGATTCTGGGTAGATGTTGCTCCAGGGGCCATCTAAATATGGGGTTAATTTTATTTGCCAGGGCCTGGGAAATCTTTCTTTTTTTTTTTTTTTTTTTTGGTGGTGCTGGGGGCGGAACTCAGAGCCTTGTGTGTGCTAGGCGAGTGCTCTACCACTGAACTCCAGTTCCCCTTCTGGACACACTATCTGGGAATTTTCCAGATTCATGCTCAGCAAAATAAACATTTTGTCTGGTTATTTTTTTGTGACATTCTACCTCCCCCAAGTCCCAGCACTATTCAAGCTACCAGAGGACATCAGAGTGAAAACAGGATGGGTGTGTGTGTGGGTGCTCAACAAGGAGTCTTTTTACCTATTTCCTGGTAGAACACTCCAGGCAAAAAGTGTCCCCGTAAAGGAACACTGTTTATAGCCGGTGTTCAACCTGCTCTAGACACACACGTATCTTGTTGGCAAGCTGAAGAGCATGCGTTTATTCCTAAGGAAGGAGTTCACCAGGCGCCGGCACCACCAGAAACCCTACTCCTTTTCCACAAGTACCACTCTCCCAACACTGCCTAGAAACCGCTTCCAGCTCACCAGTTTGCACCTGGAACGTTTTGCACGAGCAGAGGTCACGGGCTACAGCCTACGGTCTGCGCCAAGTCCGAAGACATGTTTTGTGTGGCCCACAACATACTTTAAGGCGTTTCCCAGTACCGCCTCTCTGCACCTGTGCGCACCTGCCGCCCCAGCGCATGGGTTAGGGGCTCCGATGCAGCGCTCCGGGGACACCGCGTCCCAGAGGGAGAGACTGCGTCCTGTGAACCTCAATGGGCAGGCTCCTTCCTTAGCAAGGGTGTGTCACGCACTGTGGACCTGGGCGGCTGCCGCGGGACTGGGACTCGGCTGGCAGGCTGTTGGCCACGGCGCGGCGGCCCGCGGTCGCCAGACGCCGAGAGGGGAAGATCTGTAGGCCGAGGCGGCAGGCAGGAACGGTTGTGCCCACACCCTCACCACGCCCGGCCCCGCCGAGGCCTGGTGGCCGCGTCCGCTCCTCGCCGGACCAGCAGTCTCGGCTCCTTGACCCGGAGACGGCGTCGGCGCGCCCGACCAACGCCCAGCACAGCGGCGCCCCGGCCCACCTACCAAGGCCGCGGCGCGCGCAGACTCCCAGCGCGGCGAGGCTCCGGCAGCCGAACAGCCTGCGGCCGAGCACCATGACCTGCAGGGCTGCACTGCCCCGCACGGGACCGCAACGCCGGCGTCCGCAATTGCAGCCAATCAGCTCCTGTTTCGCACCACTCGACCCGCCCCCACCCAACAAGCGCCAGCCCTGCGCCGCTTCGTCTCCAAACAGGTCCCGACTCTCCCTGCCCCGCCCCCAGCCAACCAGCATTTGCCTCGCCCCGCCCCGCCCCCACCTCAGCCAATCAGCGCGTTCGCTTTCAACTCCTTCCTTCCCCGCTGGGCTGCTGAGGGCTGGAGGCGGGCCCGTGAATGGGTGCCCGAGGTAGCTGGGAAGTTGTGTCCGGTGCTCCCAGTCTCTCTAGGGTCCGGGCCGGCATCCTGACGTAGCCACCGGGCGCGCCCCGCAAGAGCAGTGCAAGGTAGGATAGGGCGTAGCCAACGGGACAGCGTCCTGAGGCAGCGCGTTCCCTCCAGGCTGCCGTAGTCGCCGGAGCCGGTGGCCACGTGACCTAGGGCTGCGCCATGGCGGCCCCGAGGCCACTGTCCCGCTTCTGGGAGTGGGGGAAGAACATCGTCTGCGTTGGGAGGAACTACGCGGACCACGTCAAGGAGATGCGCAGCGCGTTGCCCAGCGAGCCCGTGCTCTTCCTGAAGCCGTCCACCGCTTACGCGCCCGAGGGCACGCCCGTGCTGGTGCCCACCTACTGCCGCACGCTGCACCACGAGCTGGAGCTGGGTGTGCTCATGGGCAGGCGCGGCCGCGCAGTCCCGGAGGCCGCCGCCATGGACTACGTGGCCGGCTATGCCCTGTGCCTGGACATGACCGCCAGGGATGTGCAGGACGAGTGCAAGAAGAAGGGGCTACCCTGGACTCTGGCCAAGGGCTTCACGGCCTCCTGCCCGGTCAGCGCCTTCATCCCCAAAGAGAAGATCCCTGATCCTCACGCCCTGAGACTGTGGCTCAAGGTCAATGGAGAGCTCAGGCAGGAGGGCGAGACATCCTCCATGATCTTTTCCATTCCCTACATCATCAGCTACATTTCTAAGATAATAACCTTAGAAGAAGGAGATCTTATCTTGACCGGGACGCCTGAGGGAGTTGGGCCAGTTAAAGAAAATGATGAGATCGAGGCTGGCATAGACGGGGTGGTCAGTATGAGGTTTAAGGTGGAAAGGTCAGAATATTAAGTACACAGAGCGCCTTCGCTTCCTGTCGGGAGAGAAGGGAGCAAGACAAACAAGTAAAGGTTATTAAATGTGACTATCTTTTAATAGAAACTAGTTCTAAAGAATGATTCGATTGGGTTGCTAAACCTCAGTCAAGAAAAATGGACCTTTTGGAAAAAAACATGATCTGGATAAGCTGGGACAGAATTAGAAACAACCAAAATAAAGTGATGCTTTCCACCAGGAGAATGTATTGAACCAAACCTTCAGAGGTCTGTTTCCTGAACTGAATAAGACTTTTCAGTGAGTCTTTCCGGGATCAGTAGTTCAAGACTTAATATCTGCGAAATCATGTTCCAAGTTCCTTGGGACTTGACAGTCATCTAGGGGCATGTGTGGAAATAAAAATTCCCAAATTTACTGGCCCATTCCAGACTAGCTGAATCAACTAATGGAATTAATCTCCAGGGAAGCTTTTTACAGAGCACTCCAACTGATTCTTAACAGGGAAACATGAAAAATACTACTCCTTGTAATCAGTTAACTTAGTTTTATTTGTTACTGACCAGTTGATGAAGACTGCTCCTGTTTACTTTAGGTATCTATACTGGTCTATAGATTCTAAGTTTGGGAGATAATTTTGAAATTACTGTTTCCAAATAAATGTGCTATATTTGGTGTAGCCTAAAAGTGTACTTGTTTCCCTAGCAGGGCTTCACACCTTGTTCTTTGACCTTTCACCTCTGGAACAGTGCTCTAATGATTAACTGGCACTCCCACCTCCCACCTCATGACCAGAGGAGGAGGCTACAGAAGTTGAATGATCTGGGAGTGCTACTGCACCTTTTTGGATGAGCAAGGCAGTATGCACAGCATGGCTTTAATAAGGCCCATGGAGTCCTCTAGGGTTAAACCGGAGGACTAGTGAACACAGAAGGTATTGGCTGACCCTTGGGGAAAGTTTAAGACATCTACTTTAATAATAATTTATTGAGCACTCAGTACTGTTGGGTATTATGCCAAGCATTATTTCACGTTCACATGTGACTATCAAGATGTGAGGATGGTATTATTGCTACTATCCCTGTTGTACAGACAAAGACAAAGATTTAGAGGCTTGGAAGCCTGGCTAGGGTCACTCCGCTGAGTGGCAAAGCCAGGATGTAACCCAGCTGTCCCAAGCTGAGAACTTGGAAGTCTTAACCACAATCAGGCTACATCTTGTATGTTTAAGCATATAAGATTAAAACATTTAGGTATTATACAATCCTCATGTTTAAGTTATAATTTATTAGGATGTTCCATAATAATTGAGTTTAAATATCATGCTATCTTAACTACTTTTATCTTTTTGATTGTTTTTTTTAATTGCTTAGCAATGGATGTTTAATGAAGAATATGGAAAACAGGTAAGCAAAAAAGAGTACATTTTCCTACCCAGAGAAAGCCAAATTAAATGGTGTGTATTCCAAATCTGTAAATGTACTTCTTGAAACAGAATTTGCTCACAACATACAATTTTCTGATTTGCTTTTTGCACTGTAAATGGTGACTGTCCTTTTCCATATCAATGAAGACATTTCTGCAGTACTGTTTTCATTGATTATGTATGTTTCTAAGGTTAGGCTTCTGGTTTTGGACATGGTGAAATCAGCATATTTGTTAATCCCTTTGGCTAGGTTCCCACAAGTGGAAGGGTCTGGTCAAAGGGTATGCTCATGCCAGTCTGGCTGGCAGATACAAGGTTCAGTTGGAATGTGTCCACCAAGTCAACAGACATAGAAGCAAGCTGATGGCATAAGGTGGGAACAGTGCTCACATGTCACTCCTGGACCAGCACAAGCCAGTGCCCCTGGGGCAGTGTTCACCAAGTAGTGGAGCAAGCCTTGCCACAAACATCTGACATCAGCATTGAAAGCACAGCACTTAGTCTTTGGATGTAAGAATCAAAAACTGAGTGGTATGGGCTGGGGCAGTAGCTCAGTGGCAGAGTGCTTGCCTTGCACTTGTGAGGCCCTTAGTTCAATCCTCAGCACCACATGGAAATACATAAAATAAAGGTTAAAAAAAAAAACTGCCTAAGTCCTATAATTTCTGAGATTACTAAAGGAAACTTAACACCCAGAAGGTACATTTTTCTTCAACTTGAAATAAATTTAGACCTACAAAAAAGTTGAAAAGCTAATAACAAAACCTTTCGTTAAATTCAACAATTGTCATTTGTTAATCACACTTAAGAAAATAATTACATAAGGTATTATGTAATGTATGCTTTAAAAAGCCAGGCATGGCTGGGCATGGTGGTGCACACCTGTAATCCCAGTGGCTCAGGAGGATTGCAAGTTCGAGACCAGCCTCAGCAAATTGGCGAGGCCTAGGCAACATAGCAAGACCCCAAGACCTCTGTCTCAAAAAGCAAAAAAGGAATGAGGATGCAGTTGAGTGGTTAAGTGCCCTGGGTCCAATATCTGGTACCAAAAAAAAAAAAAAAATCTTTTGCACAGAAGCCTGGGATCCTTTAGGGTACCTAGCAGATAAACATGTGCCCTGTGCTCCTCTCATGTACAGAGTATGGAGCCATATGCCACCCCAGCAGAACCTTCAGGGGAATCCTAGGACCCCACCTCCCCAATTTACAAAAAGCAATGTGAAACCTACAAGTCAAAAGAGGCTACTCCTAGGAAAGAAGCTCCTGAGGGGTACAAGGGAGTTGGCAATGAGATAGGGGTGTACTTGAGTTAACGTGGAGTGTGCATTTCTTCTACTTGGTTTGGTGCCTGCATTCTGGCTAATCTACAACTGAATTTCAGGTATTGACTAGTTTGTAATCTTCGTTTTGTAAATGTGTAAACTTTTCAAAGCGCCTCTGATTTGGTGTGGCTTGATACTGAACTGGAAAATTCCTACATCATCAGATTAAGCCATCAAGGCTGTCCCTTGAGTGACAGGGACAAGGGGCTTTTGCAGCTTGGTGCCCGTGGCATTGAGAAGGTAAGTTAGAGCCCTCTGCTGGCCATGCTAGGCTCAGCTGCTGGGAATAGTATTTCCTATGTGCCTGTACTGGGAGCCTCTCTTCCATGCAGTGGAAACCAGTGATGAGACAGCTGGAGAGGCTCAGGCCCACAGGCCTTGGCTTGAGGCCTGGTGCTTCTTGACCGCTGTGGGAGGTCATCGCACCAGGACATGGCCCAGCAGCCCTGACACCACCTGGGCAGCACCTTCCTGCCTCCTGCTCTGGTGGGTGGGTCCCTGTTGGAGGGCATCCATGCCCACTCTTGCTTTACCAGCAGCCTCACTTCTCCTCCCTGTCTCCTCCTCCACCACTCTTCATCCTGCCTTCCCTCTCCACCCTCCAAACAAACTCACATCTCCTCCCCACAGGAGAACAAGAGGGAGTTCTTCATCAGGCCCATTTTACACAACTAGGTCAAACCCTTTACTACCTCACTTACTGTCTGGAGTTGGATCCACTACAGGTCAACTGATGTCCTTCCTCTGTGACTGCATACAGTAAAAGCCAAAGAAAACCTTAAGACAGGATCAGTTTATCTCCCAACACCAACTTGACAAGTTGTATATACTCACTTTTCCCTTTCTATTCAATCCTGTGGTGGAGGATGTGTGGCCTTCTGAAGTGCCAAACACAGTGAGGGGTAGTGGACCCTCCCAGGCTGTGGGCAGTGCCGACTAAGATGGGGTCTTCACAGGCAGGGGCTGGAGCCTAAAGCTAGAAGTTCAGATTGGTGTGGAGCCAAGCAGTGTACTCTGGGGCTCTTCAGGGAAAACAGGTCCAAGGTGGCCATGGCCTGAACATCATGAATAGGTCCCCCTTCAGAGCTCCTGGGTCTCAGGCACTGCTGCCAAGGCTTCTGAAGTTGGTCTCCTCCCTGCTGATTCAGGCTCATAAATGCCAAGCTTGAGGCCACGAGCCCTTACAGCTTGGGTAACCCCAGTGTGTCATCGCTGAGAGCGAGGGATTAGAGAAGCTTGGTGGCAATCAAAACCCCCACTCCTGCTCTTCCCACCAACTCTGGGAGCCCCTCATTTTCCTGTCAGGATGAGCTGTGGTCCTACTCAAAGAAAGGCATTTTGAGAGTGTCCAATCTTTTTCCACAGAACCAAG
Source organism: Spermophilus citellus (assembly GCF_964194105.1). NCBI lineage: Eukaryota > Metazoa > Chordata > Mammalia > Rodentia > Sciuridae > Spermophilus > Spermophilus citellus. The sequence continues at coordinate 7,694,519 of NC_138187.1, read as the reverse complement.
ACAAGGTAAGGCAGCCTAAGAGAAAAGATCATTCACTTCTGCAGAGTGAGTGTGTTTATTAACCCACATAAACGTTCTCCAGCATGGGGCCAGGCAGAGTCAGGAGAAACAGCCTCCAAGGAGTGAGTGCAGGTGAGCGTTCAGACTGGCCGCAGACCAACTGCACAGGGAGCATAGGACAATCATAGAACTTCTCGCCACACAACACAATTTTATCTGTAACCTTCAAATTAGGATTCCATTTTAAAGAACAGAAACTCCTACAGTTTTCCAGACTTTAAAATGACATTGGGTTTTACGCATGTCCTTGTCCAGACAAATTCCTACTTGCCTCAGCAGGATCTGCAAGCTTACATGAGAGTATGCTGATTCTCAGTCCACCCCTGGCTCTGTGCGACAAACCAAACTGGAGGGAGGAAAAGAGAGGGTTAGTTTTAAACACTGCCTTGAATATAAAATTGAAAACCAGTCACTACAAATTGAGAACTAAAACAAAAGTTTTGTTTACTATGTTAACATAAACTTCAATTAGAGCTGGGCACAGTGGTGCAGGCCTGTAATCCCAGTGCCTGTAGAGGCTTAGGCAGGAGGCTTGACCGTTTGGGGCCAGCCTGGGCAACGTAATGACACTATGTCTCAAGAGTACAATTTTTTAAAAAGAGCTGTGGATATAGTTCAATGGTAGAGTGCCCCTGAATTCAATCTCCAGAACCCAACCAAAACAAAACCCAAAAAACATTTAATTAGGGTTGTCAGATGATGGAAAGATCTAGTCCCAGGCAGAGCAGAGGAGAGAAATTACGGGTCTGGCTTCTGCAATGGCTTTGTAAAATCCACTTCCCTTTTCATGTCACTTCTCTCAGGGAGGAAAGTTGGGATTACAAATCCCACATGTAGAAAGAGAATTTACTGTGTGTTCAGAGTATCAGTGGTGACAGACTGCAGCAGAGACATCTGTTAGGCCAACTGGGAAATGAGTGATTTAACAGTAATGTCTTATTTCTATCATTTACAAGTACTTTCACCAACATTGCATTTAATAAAGAGTGGAAGGACTTAACCTCTTTAATTTCAAAGACTAAGAGAGAAAAATGTACCAACTTCAGGAAAAACTGAAACTGTAAATGGGCAGCAAAGTTAACTCCCTTCAGGGGAGGCCACCTTGGTCAGGACTGGCAGGGGACCTTTAGAGCTGTCTGGCTCTATGGGGACTATACCCACCACTGCACTGGCTGAGCCTTCTCTGATTGTGGGTCCTGGCAACTGATTGTGATAGAGGCCCCACTTGTTAGTGGGGCCTACTGAACCTTATCTGGGAGAAGATGATTGATTCTGCCTGTGGAAGAGCGTTTGCATCTGCAAACCCAAACCCAGTTCAGCATTTCTGATTGTCTGCCTATGTCTGTCTTTCTGATTCTACTTTGAACTATATTTTAAAAAATATTTTTGTTCTGGTTGTAAATGAACACAATAACTTTATTTACTTTTACGTGGTGCTGAGGATCGAAATCAGGGCCTCACACATGCTAGGCAAGCACTCTACCACTGAGCAACAACCCCAGCCCCTGAACTCTTTTTTTTTTTTTTTTTTTCTGGTACTGGGAATTAAACCCAGGATCCTCTACCACTGAGCTACATCTTTTAATTTCTGTTGTTGTTATTGTTGTTTGTTTGTTTGCTGGCCTTGAACTTGTGATCCTCCAGTCTCAGCCTCCTGAGTCACTAGGATTTTAGGCATGTGCCACCATGCCTAGCTTGAGCAATTTTTTTTGCATCTTATTGGTCCCTTCATTAATTAATGAGTTAAATCTTTGGCTGTGTTCATTTTATTTTTATATGAGAGTCATGGTTTTACTTTTTTGAAAATTATTTTTTAATACTAATACCAGACTAAATGACTTAGAAAAATACCTTTTTTTTTTTTTTTTTTTTTTTGGTACTGGAGATTGATCCCAGGAGCACTATACTACTGAGCTACATCCCTAATCCCTTTTGCCAGGGCTGGTTTCAAGCTTGCAATCTTCCTGCCTGAGTCTCTGAAGTAGCTGGGATTACAGGTGTGTGCCATTGCTTCCGACTTACCATGTGGTTTGAAACATTAAAATGAATACCTTTCTTTGAAATCACTCCAAAAGAACCATTTTGAGTAGCAAGGGTGGAATTTGTTTTTCTTTTCTTTTTGTGGTGGTACAGAATGAACCCAAGAGCATTTTATCCCTGAGCTACATCCCCATCCCTTTTTAACTTTGCTAAATTGCCCGGGCTGACCTCAAATTTGTGATTCTTTTCCTTCTGCCTCCCAAGAAGCTGGGATGAACATTATTTTTAGTGTACATATGGGAAGTGTATACAATGATCCATCTGTATAGGAAGATTTTGGTTTTATAGTGTTAGCAATGTGAAGTTCTTATTTTTTAAGCTGCTGTTCTGTTCTAATTATAGCAGTTGAAACTGTGTTTGATTCTCATGATCTCTATCACATTGTGTGATATAGTAGGATCATGCTATACCTTCTCAAAATCTCTGTTAAATCCAACTTAAATACCTCTTAGAGACTGGGAATGAACTCAACTGGTATAGCACTTAGCTAGCATGCAGAAGGCCTGGAGTTCAAAGCCCAGTATTTTAAACATACTCTTTGGAATACAATATCCCTTTGCTTGAGGGCAATTTGTTATTATAGTTGAGCCCAGTTTGGAAAACTGTGAGAAAGTTTCCATGAATTTAAAGTGATCAAACTCCTAAGCAAGGACTTGAGGGTATCCAGATAGGGAACAGTCAGTACTCCCTGGGCCCCTGAGAGTCTGAGGAGATGCAGTACATGGCTGCTAGTCCTCCTCAAAACCAGGCCCTATAAACACTGGCATGACCACTGGCTACTGCACATCTGCATTTCAGAGATGCTTGAGGCCACAAGGAAAGGAAGCCTGCCTAGGGATGGTCACGCCTGTGTGAGGCGAGGTGGAAAAGCAGAAACAGTTTCAGCCTCTGTGGGGCAGCACCACATTCACAGCAGCACAGTGCTTACCCTGTTGCTCCCACCCTCTCCCCAGCACACACCGTGAGGTTCTGGAGTCTGAGGTCAAATGATATGTCTGCTCATGAATGTGCTTTCAGTATTAAATCCCAGTACAGTAACTGTCAGTACATAAAACTCACGTCGACCAGAGCACCACAGCCTTAGGTGTGACTGTGGAGAACAATGTGTGGGCCGAGTCCCCTCCCTGTGACCTGGGCACATGGCAACATTTGTTGTCCTCACTGGGGTCAGGGGTGTTTGTCTCGCTGCCTCTCCCCTTTCCACACCTGTGCACTAAGGTTCCACACTGAAGCGTAGCTCCTGCTTCAGGGGCCAGCTCTGACTCTGCAGCACTACAGGGCCATGAGCTTCACCAGCTTGGGGAAGGCCACTCATCTCCCAGTGGCAGCATGGGAGTGATAGAATTGGGATTCAGACCAATCGCTCTCATGCCAGAAGCTAAGCCCCCAACTGTGCCATTGTGCCAATCTCTCTCATGCCATTACCCTCGCTCAGTGAAGGACAGTGCCACACGGTGGGGAGGGCTAGGGACAGCCCAGTTTTCACTCTGGAGTGTACTGCCTTGTCCTGAAGTTCACATTAAAGGATATTTGCTTTGTTGGTCTATTTCTTGGTGTTATCTCTAACTCCATTTAGACTATATGATTTTCATTATTTCTAGGGGAACCAAATCCTACTGCAATCTGCGAATTGGGCTTGCTTTATTTACTTATTTGGTACTGAGGATTGAACTCGGGGCATTCAACCACTGAGTCACATCCCCAGACCTATTTGGTATTTTATTTAGAAACAGGGTCTCACCAAGTTGCTTAGCGCCTCACCATTGCTGAGGCTGGCTTTGAACTTGCGATCCTCCTGCCTCAGCCTTCCTGAGCTGTTGGGAATACAGATGTGCACCACCACACCCAGCAGAATTAGACATTATTAAAAATAATAAGTTCCTGGGCTGGGGGAATAGTTCAGTGGTGGAGCATTTGTTTAATATAAGCAAGGCCCTAGGATTTATCCTCAGCAATGAAAAAAGAGTTCCCTAATTTATTTGGTCATGTACATTTCTTCATTGTTTGAATATACAGAGTAGCAGTACTATAAAAATACACTGACTTTTACATAAATTTTGCTTCTTTCCAAAAGAAATTGCCACTTCAATGCTGTTTTCTGTTCATCCGTCATTACAAGAAACTCATTCACCTAGTTAGAGAGAAAAGATCAAACACATATTTCTGAAGTATAAATACTTGATTCATTTTGACAACATTGTGAAACAAACTTGCTCATGAGAAATAGAATATTATTCTTAGTAATCACCCAGATCAATTCTTTTTACAGAGGAGATAAAGCAAAAAAAAAAAAAAAAAAAAAAAAAAGCTACAAACAGAATCTCCAAAGCCATTCACAGGTTGGGAACAAAGATGTGGTACAGGCTTGCCTGGCAAGTGCATAAGGCCCTTGGTTCAAACCCCAGCATCGCCCAAAGAAAAGCAGAAGCTAACTTTTTTTTTTAATATTTATTTATTTATTAGTTATTGGCGGACACAACATCTTTGTTTGTATGTGGATGTGGTGCTGGAGGATCGAACCCGGGCCGCACGCATGCCAGGCTAGCGCGCTACCGCTTGAGCCACATCCCCAGCCCCCAGAAGCTCACTTTTAATAGATCTTGTATTGTGTTTGGTTTGGTACTGGGGATCAAATCCAGGGCTTAGCACATGCTAATGAGATGGGGGTTTTTCTTTAAATATTTATTGTTTTAGTTTTAGATGGACACAATATATATTTTTTAAATGTGGTGCTGAGGATCGAACACCAGTGCCTTACCCATGCTAGGCAAGCACTTTACCACTGAGCCACAACCCAGCTCAATAAGATGGTTTTAACAATAAAAACCATCTGCCTATCATCAAATGCAGGTGCTAGCCCAGCCTCCAGGTGTTCTGAAGCAACCATGCCAGGGAGAGAATACATGGCTGAATTTATACAGCTGGACAGAAGAAATCTGACCAGGCCCTCCTTCTGGAACAGCCACTGAATGCCTGGCCAGCATCGCCAACATGTTGTTTGACCCATTGTTACCTGACTGTATAAAACATTGTGTTTAGCACCCCCACTTTGCTGAAGGCCTCAGTCATTATTCATAATAATCAATGTTAGCTAGGATTTTAATATGCAATATGTAATAATTTGTTCATTAAAGCAATTGTGTGTTTAAGCCATGATGTTTTTCCCCAGATCTCTTTATTAGTGATTAATTTCTGTCAAATGTTCTTCAAAATAAGCTTATTTTTGAGGAAAAGAATTCCATTTGGAGGGATGGGGTTGTGGCTCAGTGATAAGACACTTGCCTAGCATGCATGAGGTACTGGGTTCAATCCACAGCACCACATAAAAAAAAAAACTAACTAAAATAAGATATTATGTCCATCTACAACTAAAAAAAAATTTTTTTTAAATTTTAATATTTATTTTTTAGTTATCAGCGGACACAACATCTTTGTTTGTATGTGGTGCTTAGGATCGAACCCGGGCCGCACACAAGCCAGGCGAGCGCACTACCGCTTGAGCCACATCCTCAACCCAAAAAATATTTTTTAAAAAAGGAATTCAGTTTGGAAATATTTCTAGATATTTCATCATTATTGCTATTTACCGTGCAGCCCAAGGTCTCCTCAGCAACACTTCCTGTGAGACTACAGGAATGGAGGGTACCTGTGTGGTCAGTAAGATCAACCAGCATGTGGAAGCTGGGAAAAACAGATCTAAATCCTGAAGAACCTTTGTTGCAAGTTGTACAAGCATTGGATGCTTCATTAAGAACATAACCACAGCTGGAACTGAAAAGAAACAAAGATGATGATACAATTTGATGATCCTAAGTGACAAATTTGAACTCTAGAACTGTCCTTCAACATGTGAGTCAGCATGTGGAACGAGCACTCAGTGCCAGGCAGGACCTGAGACAGGGGTGAGGAGCTTCCCAGGCACAATTCCAAACTGAATTCTTTTCCACCTGTGACCACAGAGACTGAGTCTACGTCCTCCCACTGTCTGCCCTCCTCCCTTCCCTCTACTGGGGTCCCGCCCAACCAGAGGTCCTACCATCTCATTGCCCCGGGGGGGGGGGGGGAACCTTCCTCTCCTGCACTCAGCCCACACTTGTCCCTTCTCAGGACAGCTGCAGTCTTAGGCTTAGGCTTCCACACTGATGTGTGCAGTCATGTCCCTTCCTTGCTGTTGCAGGTGAGCTGAGGGCAGGAATCCAGAAGGCGATGTCTTCTGGAGTCAGACACATACCCACACAGTGATGGAAATGTGCAGAACAGGCATACACACACAAATGACCTCGTGGAATCTGCACAAGCCTGAATATGACCATGGCATTGAAAGGACTTAGTCCTGGCTGTGGTGAGGTACAATAGCTGGCAAAATGTTTCCCCTGGGGGAACGCCAGACAAGGATGTGAGAGAGCTCCCTGTATTATTTCTTACAATTCCATGTGAATTGAGACTTACTTCAATAAAAATTTGAATTACAAAAATCCACAGGGTACTTTCACAATAACACTTTAGATGTTTTTTGCCAAGCATGGTCTGGTCACGATTTCTTAATCTTCTGGGGCTCACTGTCCATGCAAGGAGATATGACCTTGACCTCGGAGAGAGGTCACACATTTCTGCAGTGGAGAATCACATTGCTACAGACATGACAACCAGTTTTCTACTAACTTTAAGACAAGTCTGTTATCCCAGCTAAAACTATTACATCTTTATATTTAAGGATTGCAGAAATACGGTAATTTTATTTTACTTTAAAAGTCAATTAGGGCTGGGGATGTGGCTCAAGAGGTAGTGCGCTCGCCTGGCATGTGTGCAGCCTAGGTTCGATCCTCAGCACCACATTCAAAAAAGATGTTGTGTCCGCCAAATACTAAAAAATAAATATTAAAATTCTCTCTCTCTCACTCTCTCTTAAAAAAAAACATTAAAAAAAAAAGTCAATTAGGGGGGTTGTAGTGCAGTGGCAGAGCGCTTGCCTAGCATGTGTAAGGCACTGGGTTCGATCCTTAACACCACATAAAAATAAACAAAATAAAGGCATGCTGTCCATCTACAACTACAAAAAATATATATATCAAACAATGTTAATTAGGGGGGTGGGGTTGTGGCTCAGCAGTAGAGTGCTCGCCTAGCACGTGCAAGGCCCTGGGTTGGATCCTCAGCACACATAAAAATAAATAAAATAAAGGTATTGTGTCCATCTACAACTAAAGAAAAAAAATTAAAAACAGTCAGTTAGGGGCTGTGGTTGTGGCTCAGTGGTAGAGTGCTTGCCTAGCATGTGTGAGGCATTGGGACTGTGTTAGATTCTCAGCACTACATATAAATAAATAAAATAAAGGCCCATTGACTATATATATATATATATATATATATTGTAGTTGTAGATGGATATAATACCTTTATTTTATTTATTTATCTTTATGTGGTGCTGAGGATCGAAACCTAGGGTCTCACATGTGCTAGGCAAGTGCTGAGGTATAACCCAAGCCAAAGACAACTAACATATTTTTTAAAAAATCAATTATAGCTGGGTGTTGTAGCAACATACTTGCAATCCCAGAGACTCAGGAGGCTGAGGCAGGAGGATTGCTAATTCAAGACCAGCCAAAACAACTTAGTGAGACCCTGTCTCAAAATAAAAATTAAAAGGGTTAGAAATGTGGTTTAGTGGTAAAGCACTCCTGGGTAAAATCCCCAGTACCCCCCACCCCAAAAAGTCAATTATAATCTTTGAATCTAAATAGTCTGCCATGAAAACTTTTTAAAAAATATTTTTTTGGTACCAGGGATTGAACTCAGGGGCACTCAACCACTGAGCTGCATTCCCAGCCCTATTTTGTATTTTACTTAGAAACATGGTCTCACTGAGTAGTTTAGTGCCTCACGGTTGCTGAAGCTGGCTTTGAACTTGAGATTCTCCTGCCTCAGCCTCCCCAGCCCCTGGGATTAGAGGTGAGTGCCACTGCACCCAGCTGCCATGAAAACTTTTAATTATGGTTTATTTATTTATACATTTCCCTCAAATAAGTAACACTATTATGTCAAAGAAATGCTTTAACTTTTGTAATCTAAAATGTATTAACAATTATTTCTTATAAAAATGAATTTGCTAAAAATAATTTGTTACCTTACCATCTATTTCGAACTACTTTCATGGTTTCATGGTCGATGTTCAGTGTAGAAATGTAAGCATAAAGAATGCCATAGAAAGGATCCAGTTTTCTTTCATTCGTCAAAGCTTTAGCTTTTAGCTGTTCAACTGTATAGACATCAACTATTGTATTCACTAAAAATAAGAAGGATTTCAGCTGTAAGTACTCGGTAAGAACCAGAAGGATCACACCCAAGGAAAAAGCCCAGGGTCCAACTGAGAGTGCACAGCTAGCTTTGATTAACAAGATCATGATGTTTACTAAATTAAACCAATTATGTAATATGATAAAAAGCAAACAATAGGCAAAAAGGAAAACAATGAAAAATTGTCATTAAATGAAGAATTCATGGTCATCAAGAGATACCATTACAAAGCCACAGACTGGGGGATGCCAGCAGTCCATCCAGATAGAAGAGGCTCACCAGAAAATCTAAAGTTTTTTTTTTCTTTTGTTTTTCAGTGCTGAGGATTGAACCCAGGGCCTACTGAACACAATATCTTATGCCAAATTATATTTGTTGGCATAGCACTTTTCTGGGGAGAGAGTCATTACTTCTCATCATTGCCTCGTGGTAATAAAAACCTCCAAAGTTTTAATCTAGCTTTTTAAAAGTGGAAATATAGTAGTTACAGACTAAGAATATGGTGCCTTTCAGTAAGTCAAATCAAAAGTTTACAGCCCAATTCTGGCCTGTTTAAAAATTAAAAAAAAATAATTAAAGAGTCACTTACAATTTATAGATTCTTTCAAATAAGTGTCAATCTCATCAGCCACAACTTTTGTTTCTTTATTTTCTCTTACAAAATTCATTAGGATGTTAGCTTCTGGTGTGTCTTCAATTGAAAACGCATAATAAGGAAAAAGCAAACTGATTATCTTTTAAACCACCATGAAGGATCCAAAGTTACTTTTAACAGTAAAAAACAAGACATATAAGAATGAAATTGAATAGAATATCATTCAACCACTAACAATGTGTCGCAGAGCTCTGCCAACATGAGCAGTGTGCACTAGAAGTTGCTAGTAAAAAGAGCATTTGCAAAACTACGTGGTACAGGAATACACTTTTTTTTTTTTTTAAAGAGAGTGAGAGAGGAGAGTGAGAGAGAGAATTTTTAATATTTATTTATTTTTTTTTTAGTTCTCAGCGGACACAACATCTTTGTTGGTATGTGGTGCTGAGGATCGAACCCAGGCCTCACGCATGCCAGGGGAGCGCGCTACCGCTTGAGCCACATCCCCAGCCCCGGAATACACTTTTTTTAAATATTTTTTTTAGTTGTAGATAGATATGATACCTTTATTTAATTAATTTATTTTTATGTGGTGCTAAGGATTGAACCTAGTGCTTCACACATATGAGGGGGGTACTCTAGCACTGAGCCACAGCCCCATCCCAGGGAAATACACTTTTAATTGAAAAAGTATATATTCAAAATTATCTGTAAAAATATACATGAAGGAAATTATGGTGGGTTATAGATTATCTTTATGTTCCTTTTTAATTATTTTATGCATTTTTCTGAATTTCATATATATTTCTTTCCTAATAAGAAATGCTTTTTAAAAAAAAAAAAAAGATTATTTTAGCCAGATGTGGTGGCACACACCTGTAATCCCAGTGATTTGGGAGGCTGAAGCAGGAGGATCACAAGTTCAAGGCCAGATGAGAAATTTAGGGAGACGCCCTATCTTAAAATAAAAAGGAGTGGAGATGTAAAGCACCCCCAGGTTACAATCCTCAGTACTGAAAAAAGAAGTTATTTTAATGCCTTGCTTTTCAAACCGGAATAGTGGAATGAGTTTTTTCAAGAATAGTTGGTAGGTGCTCCAGAATGCTAGAAGGTGATTCTGAAAAAGGGATTCTAATGCCCTTCAGTCCCAAGAACCCAGCCTCTGACATGTGACTAAGTGCTCCATCCCACCTCAGCATTCTACAGATTGCCCTGACTCCCTTGGGCAGATTTAAAAGCTCTGCTCCTGCTCTCATCATGCACGTCTCATCACTACTCTTCATCAGAACTAGACTATAAATTCCTCCTAAGCAGATCGTGCCTTTCCATTTCTGGGTTATGATCATTCATTCATTCCTACTTTCCACAAAGAATTTAAGTTAATGCCTGGCAAATAAAAGGCATTCAATGAATATTTGTAAATTAATGGGTGGACAAACGAATGTTTTTGAGGCACTAACAGAACTGCGGCACCACTCATGGGAGCAGCTGCTGAGCAGGCTACAGCAACCAGACCAACTAGCTTCCTGAGATAGGAGCTGGTAGGGGGTGTGGGGTGCAGACACCACACACAGGCTTCTACTGACAACAGGATGATCCCAACTGGCTGTGGGGAAGGCAGAATTCTGCTCTGATGATCGCTCTTGGTGCAGAGAAAGCATAAGGAGAGCTTAACATCCTGATGAGGATGAACATATAAGCCATTTATAGGTTCTTCATTTCTAAAGGTAGGCATAGCCCACTAAATTAGAAATCAGGCCGAATTAAACAAGCACACACATTTACACACTCTTATGAGTACCCCCCTTTAAACTGGTCTCCTTGGCATATTAAATTTAAGCTATCTATTGTACATGTTTTGTTTTTTGAGACAAGGTCTCACTGTTACTGAGACTGACCTTGAATTTGGGATTCTTCTGCCTTGGCTCCTAAGTCACTAGGATTATAGGAATGTGCCACCATGCCTGGCTGATTTTATTGAATTTTTAATTAGTTAAGTTTGATGACTTTTCCACCAAACAAATCCAATTTTTAGATCTTTTCTCAGATCAAACTTACTCTCGGAGGGTACAGATGTCCTTCCTTTCCTCCTTCCTTTATTTTTGTCTTTTGTGTATGTGTGTATGTGTGTATGTGTGTGTGTGTGTGTGTGTGTGTGTGTGTGTGTGCACGCTGGGCGTGTAACCCAGGGGCTCAGGCATGGGAAACTACTCTAGGAAAACTACTGGAGTAGGAAACTACTCTATCCCCAATCCAGGGTAGTAACTTTCTATCAATAATATTACTAAATATAACAATAAACTATTCGTATTAATACATTATTTAAAATAATAAACCATAGTAACACTCTCCAGAAAACCCCAGGAACTGAAGAGTGGCATTATGCTCCTAAGTGTTAAGAAGAGACCTTGGCAGTGGTCACCATCAAGCTTCAACAGAGCAGCAGGAGTGATCCTTCCAGAACTTGGCCAGACAGCTCCACTGTTCCACTCCACCCCTGGCCTGCTCCCCAACCCTCCAGAGTGACAGCCAGTGCCCTTGTGGCAGCCCCCGAGGCCTTCTTCATCTGACCCTCCTCCTGTTCCTCTCCCTGAGCGCCCTGGGCTCCAGCCACAGTGGTCTCTTGCCATTCTTCCCACACAGGCACACCGCAGCCTCAGAGCCTGTGTGCAGGCTAGTCCCTCTGCCTGGGATGTCTTTCCCTTAGGGTTACCCCTTGCCTCCCCACCAGTTCCTGCTCAGACAGTCCCTGCAGCAAGGCCCACCTGGCCACCCTGTAAGATTGCACATGTGGTCTCTCTGGATCCTCCCGTCCCTGCTCCTCTTTTTCGCAGACATTTCATAATTTGTGAGTATATTTTCTTTATTATTTATCATCTGTCTCTCCTTAGTTGAAACATGAGCTCTGTGAGAGTGGAGAAATTTGTGGGCTTTGTCCCTGGACTCTAGACAGCACGAGGACAGAACATGTGCTTGGTACATGAGAGCTGGTTGGGTCACACCCATGGCACTGCTTCCAAGGGAACAATGTCAGGCAATAGGCGTGTATGACTCAGTAACCCTACATTAAAAGTTTCATAATCTCATATTCTACATTGTATCTCTTCTAATAACTCTGATAATGATTTGGCAAAAAACATAGATTTTGCTTATCACTCTGAGTCACTGGTAATGCTGTAATAAACCCGTAGAGAGGGCTTATTTTTAGAAAGACACTTTTGAGTATTTATGTCCTATTTTTTTAACATTTATTTTTTAGTTGTAGGTGGAAACAATACTTTTATTTTATCTTTATGTGGTGCTGAGGATCAAACCCAGTGCCTCACACATGCTAGGTGAGCACTCTATCTGAGCCACAACCCCAGCCCCCCATGTCTTCTTGAGCTTGGATTATTCCATGTCTGGTAATTCTGCATTCCTTGGCAGTGCTAGGATGATCCTCCATCTACATTGTGAACACCCTGAGCACACTCAGGCAGCAGCCCTGGGCCCTCCCCAAGTCCAGCTCCCTGACTCATGCTGAACTATGACTCCTTCAGCACCCACTCCAGGGGGCCTCTGGGTGCTGAAGTCATGAACCAATGATACCCTATGTGTATTCATACTTTTTCAGTGTCTTAGCAGTAAAAGTCATCTCAATGTGGTAAAACCTGATTTACTTTTTATTCATTTACTTAATTTATTTTTATGGCACTCAAAGTTGCACCCAGGGGTGCTCTGCCACAGCTCTATCCTCAGGCTTTATATTTTTTATTTTGAGACAGGGTCTAAGTTGCTGAGGCTGGCCTTGAACCTGCAATCCTCCTCCCTCAGCCTCTCAAATTGTTGGGATTACAGGTGTGTGCCACCACACCTGGATGAATTTACTTTTTAAATAGTCAATAATTTAGGCTATTCAATAATACTGACCTCTCAAAAATCATCACAATGAATGTTGCTTTAAAAATTAGACTGATTTTTCACATTTCTTTAGTAAAAATATCAAATATACACTGATTTTAAATTTTTAAAAAGTCATGCAAAGCAACTTTTCCCTTCAATTAAAATTAAATTCAAGTTGTGATTTCATTCTTAAATACACTTCACAAATGCTAGAATATGTATATGGTCATTTCCAAAAGGATGAAAAACTTTCAGAAGCTCTTTACCTGGATTAGTCGTAATAATGGTTTTTGAGATCACAGTTGCTGTCATGCAGTACCGAAATTTGTCAAAGTTTATTCTTACATCTGAGGCAAATATTACTGTTTTGGGGGAAAAGCCATTTTAAAATTATTACATGGGGGGATAAAAATGGTAAGTATTGAACACAATCACAGAATTCTGGTACCTGTTTCCTGTGGCATCCACCTCTGTGCAAGTAGAATAGATTCATTATCCCAACTGCATTTGTTAAAAAAAAAAAAAAAAAGTGAAACAAATTGAATACATTAGAAAAATCTGGTACTGACACATTATTTAAAAAGAAAGAAAGAAAATGAAAAAGGAAGAAAGGAAAAGAAAAAAGAAGGATTAAAACCTGCCTCAATGATTGCGATCAACAGTCTCCTGGGTGTTCAAAGATGGAAGTTAAGGACATTTGCTTCTACTTGGGGAGCTCACAGAGCACCTGGCCTCTATGTGATGAATCACTATTTCAACATACACTCTCCTCTAACGAGCTCTTCTGCTCTACCAAAACTCTTATTTTCCCATTCTTGGTGCCTTCTGGCTAGTTAGAATGCAGTGACTGAAAGTCTAAAGACTTTTCCAGACCATTAAAGTAGGGCTTCCCAACATAAATCTCTCAGGGGACTTGATGGTGGAAGACACTTTTCAATGGTTTCCTTTGGTGCCTGAGCACTGAGCGTCTGAACAAGTCCTTGTACACTGTGGCGCTCTAGGGCACAACCCCACTCTGTGCCCCATTCCACTCAGGGTACCACCAATGAGTTGCAAATTTGGGCTTGTTTCATTTAAAAGTAACCTAATAAAACACCATTATTATAAAATAGAATATAATAATAAAATAATCACAGTGGAGTCCATCTAAGCAATTCTATGCTATGTAAAGATCTTGTTTTAAGATGGCCTACAATAGGTCGACATTCAAGAGATAGGTTTATTTTTTTCACATCATTTATCTCTATCATTATTATTTTGTTGATATGAAATTCATTTGTGTGTGGATGTGTGTGTATGGTGCTTGGGGTTGAACCCAGGAGTACTCTATCACTGAGCTATATCCCAAGCCTTTTTGTTATTTTGAGATAGACAGAGTCTAAGTTGCTGGGGCTAACCTCCAACTTGAGATCCTCCTGCCTCTCTCTCCCTAGTACTGGGATTACAGGTATGTGCTACTGAAGGAGGCTGAATCATTGTCCTTGGATAAGAGGAAAGCATTCTGTCTCAGTGACAGCAGCAGAATGTCATGTTTGGAGTGGATGTGGAGGGTTACCATGTCATTGTGAAAGACGGTTCTGTCTCATCATAGAGTTTGATTTCACACCTCTGGCCTTTTCTTCGGTCTGAAGTTGTAAAATATTTTGGTTCTCCAACCTTAGAAATTTAAGGAAATCATTATTCTTCACCTACAGATGTAGAGGTATTTAAATATTTGTTGGTATAAATGCTCAAACGTTTACTTAAACTTTAAATTAGAAATATTAAAATACCAAGAACCACTAATATATTTTTGGTGATATTTAAGGCACCTTCTATTTGAACTAAGTGTACTTAGCTGAAGCTCTACATATGCACACTTTGAAGAGAGATATAGACATATGTGCTTAAAGTTAAGAGTGAGTCTTTTCAACCTGCCAGGACAATTGCTGTATGGCAGTCCCCCTGGTGGAAGCTATCTAGCCGTCTTGAGGGTAGGAAGTGGATTTTCAACGTCTGTGTGTCCCAAGGTTTCAGCACTTGGAGTTCGCGTGACAGAATGCACTGTCCTTCTGGGCCTCAGTGTCCTGAATATTGATACCTCTTGCCTTCTTCAAAGGCATAAGGTGCTGAGTCAAATGAGGGGAATATAGGAAAACACTTTCAGATGGTGTCTGATTCGAAGAAGCAGAGGCCCACTCAAGGGCCTTTGTCTCCAACCAATGGGTGCTCCTATGAGAACAGCAAGCACCTCTGGTGGCCTCACAGCCAAGGTCCCGAGCAGTCAGTTGGCGACCCTCTGTGCTACTGTCACCTCTGCACCTACACGCAGGACTGATCCCTGGGGGAAGGAACTGAAGAAAGATGTAAACATGCCAAGAACCAGGCTCTGGCAGAGAAAGTCAAAGAAGGAGGGCTGTCAGCCATGCCGTGGGCAACAGGGGTGGTGGGAGGTGTCCAGGGAGGAGTTTTAAGTGAGGTGAGAGGGAACAGTGAACAGGGCAAACACTGGTGAGGAAATGTAAGGGGCTGGAGTTAACAGGTGACAAGGGGCATGAAAATAAGTCATGTGACATGTGGAAGAGGGTCCCAGGCTTGTGGGGGGCTGTGGGGTTTTGTTTGTGTACATACTGAGGCAAACCACTGAGTTAAACTCCCAACCCGTTGTTGTAGTTTGAGACAAACTCTTGCTCAGCTGCTGGGGCTGGCTCCAAACGTGATCCTACTATCTTAACCTCCTGAAAAGTTGGGATTAGAGATGTGGCCACTGTGCAGGGCTCTGAGACAGTTCCTACCACATTATAAATGTAATGACATCATGCAGCACCAGGAGGAAATCAAGCAGCATGCACACTTGATTGACAGATTGAACTGAAATTGCCTAGAAAATGGTACATCCTATATTTTAAGACTGATATGTAGGGTGTTGATTCCTCTATCCAAAACAATATTTGATGTTCCTCCTGTGGCAGATGCTGTGGTAGGCTGGGGCTGGGCAAACTGACATCGCCTATGCAGCCAGAGCCTGCCATCTGGCACAGTCAGTGCTCTCTCAGCTCATAATACCAAAGAACAGTTAGGAGTTACTTCCAACACCAACTACAAGAAATGTGAAGCTCTAGACATGGGCCTTTTGATAACCATCCTTCTCTATGTTTGAAAAATTACTCTTGTCCCTTGAATGTTCTGCGTGCACTTTACTTTATGAAACTTTACTTTTGAGGTCCACCTCTAAATCTGTCACAGTGGCTTAGCCATCAACACAGAGCTCAGAACTTGCTGCAGTCACTGAGAGGAATGGAGTGATACAGGCAGCATCCTTGTGCCTGTGGAGAGCCGTTTCTCACCAGCATGGAGCCACCTGGGCATCCTCGCTCTCCCCGTCTCTGGATGCTCTGAGAACCTTGCACAGAGCTGATTCCTCCACTTCTCCAACTTCCCCTCGGGGAACATCATGGTTCTTCATGTCAGTAAATTTATCCTTCCTGTTTGCATATTTGTTTAACAGAAGCATCAAGCTCTTAAATAGTTAGTGAACGACTTTTAGGTAGAATAGCGTATGCTGCATTTAGCATTCAAATACGATGTTCTCTAGCTACTCACTCAGACAAAATGACACTTTCCTTTTAATGAGAAGAGTTACCATTTTCTTAACTCATCAATTTATTACTAAGATATGGAGGAAAATTACCCTAGCTGATTCTGACGACCACATTCTAAACACAGATTAGATGACAAAGACTTGCACATGACTTTGTTCAGGTTAACTTACCAATCTCACAGCTGCAAGCACATTGATAATCTTCCCATCAAGACTGTGTCCATTTGCAACAATGTCACCCAATGAATAATAATCTCGAGACTCTTTAACAGGTAAATGTATCAAAGAAATCAACTTGGCATCCACCTCATAACTGGAACAAACTTTTACCATTGAGTGATTCTCACTGAGCAACAGTTTATAGTTGCTAAATTGTAAAAACACAAAAAAATTAATATCAAATTATTTCTAATATAAAAATACTTCCAGGTTCATAGTTCAATCACTTTACAGTTGTAACTTAGACTATATTTTAAAATCTACATTTTTTTACTCTTAGAAACACTGAACAATGTTGCAAAATATTTTTGTCTAAAATGTACTTTTTTCATCTTAATCTTCAAATTATTTCTTCAGAGAAATGACATATACTTCTAATAAGGAAAACGTTTGGGGATCAATATGTGCTGAGTTCTAAGCATACAAACTGACCGTGCCAGGGTCTGAGCTTCAGTCTTCTGATCAATAACATAGGGATGTGAAGACATGAGTTTGGGGGGTTATAAGTCCTGAGCACTTTTTATTTCTCTCTCCTACAACTATAGCTGCTCTGCTTAGGTGCCTTAGACCAAGGACCACATTTTACTTACATACTCTTCTATATGGAATAGGTGAAGAATATCTTTTCAGTGCTCCTGAATTGAGGTGCTTTATCTTCCCCTACTTCCAACTCTCAAGTCCTTCACAGAATTGTTTTTTTCTTTTTGAGACAGGCTTTTGCTATGTTGCCCAGGTGGTCTCAATCAACTCAAGATATCCTCCAGAATATCTGGGACTGCAAATTTGCACCACCGTGCCCACTTCCCCAACTCTCCAGTCCAACCCTCCTCCTCTTTCTGCTGCTATTGCCTTATTTATGCACCTCATCATTTCTCTCCCAAACTGTTGTCTTCAGTCCTAAATAAACTTTCCTCACCATGCATCACACACACACAAAGTGGTTTTCCTGAACCACAAATGTGAAACATTATCTCAGCTCAAGGACCTTCTGTGGAATGAACCTGGATGACAGGCCATGCCATCTGTGAGCGTCTCTGCTTCTCCCTCAGGCTTCTTTTCCTCCTGGTCCCTTGCACTTGCTCATTTTAGAGCCATGCCAACTATTAGGTTATGAGGTTGACATTCTTAGATGGAAAACAGTTCAATGTGGCAGTTTCATATGATTCAACCCCTAATATATCTAAAAAGGTCAAGAGGTTCTTGATGGTTCCCTCGGCTTGAACTTGAATGTTCTTCCCTTTCTTCCTCCCTCCATTCATTCATTCCACAAAAGTTTACTGAGAATCTATTACATGCCAGACCTTAAATGAAGCCTGGGGTACACATGCGAAGAAGACAGATAAGACCTTTGATCTCCTGAAGCTCACGCGTGAGGGGGAATCACAAGAACAACTAGTCAATCATCGCAGCATGACCAGGGTTATGACTGATAGGCGGGGCCAAGCCTGCCCAGCGGGGCTACTACACACTGAGCAGATAGGTGGGGGCAGAGGAGGTGACATTATGGAGACATTCACAACAAGAAGCAGCAAACATTCAAACAGACAGGAGAAGAATGTTCCAAGCAGAGGGAATAGAAGGTACAACAGTTAGTGCAGGATGAGTTCAGGGTGTTCGTGAAACAGAAAGAAGTTCACTGTGGCTGCAGAGATGAGCCTGAAGGTCTGATAAAAAACTGGTCAGAACAACAGTTGGGAGGAGTGGCCATGGATACAGGTGTCCATGCAGTAGACTGCTGTATACACCAAGAGCCCCTTACAGGCCAGCAAGGGGTCAGCTGCACCTTCCTCTCCAGAACTGCCCTTGGCAGAACCACCTTGGAGATTACACTCCACTCCTTCAGGAGTCATGGGGGCTGACTATAGCGAGGGACTGGCTCAGGGCACAGAAGCACAGTCCAGTAGACATGGCACTGCTGCACTCTAGAGTACCCTCCTGGCTTCAGCAGGGGCTCCTGGGGAGCCCAGTTCTCTGGTCAACCTCTCTCCAACTCTGTCCTTGATAGGTTCTCCTGAGAGCTCTCCTCAACAAGCCACTGGCAGGAGAACTGATCTCCCAGGTTCTGCTTCCAGGGACCCTAACCTGAGGTTGTAAGGCATGAATAGAGTGACACCTGGATACAAAATAAGATTTTTTTCTTCTAATTGCTCAGTTTAAATGTGACTGAAGCCAAACATTTGTAATCATAAAGGTCCTCTATATCTGGGTATTCTGCATTCACAGATTTAACCAACTACAAATAGAAAATATTTGGAAAAAGCAATACAAAATACAAATAAAGATAACACGGTATACCGACTATTCACATAGCGTATACGTTATATTAGGTATTATGTGTAGAGATGATTTCAAGCATAGGGAGCACACATCCATGTTATGCTCAGACACTACACTGTTTCCTAGGAGGGACTTGAGAATCCAGGATTCTGGTATCTACAGGGCCCCGGAACTCATCCTCCACAGATGCAAAGGAAAGCTGTCCTAAAGTCAAAGCCACTTTTTCATGTGACTTTGTATCAAAGTAAATTATCTTATAAATTATCTCACTTATCTCAAAAATAAATACTGTAAGACAGAATTAAACTCTTATGCTAATCTGATACAAAATTATTAGTAATGATCCTTCTGGCACAAAGATGTTGATCTCTGTGCTAGCTAGATAGATATTTACCTAGGAGTGGCAGGGCTGAACTTTTCTTCTCTTTCTATTTCCTTTCTTTGGATCAGGGGATTTTCAATCACCACTACAACAGAGGGCAAAGGATGGCAACATGACCCAACAGTCACAGGATTAATCAAAACCTAGCATGCATAACAAGGACTAAAGCTGTAGTTCTAAAGCTAGGGCCATGTGTCCTTCACCGGCTCCTTCTCATGTCACTGTGAAATAGAATCCTGGAGGGCAGCCATCAGTTTGACCCAAGATGACATTTTCCAGTGCTTTACCTTTATGCCCCAACACATAAGTCTTACAGATATTATTTTAGTTGCACTTTCTGATTGGGTTACCACATGCCCTTCAATGAAACACACCTTTGATCCATCTCCGCTCACTTCACACTTGGCCTGGGAATGACAAAGGGAGGGAGGTGGAACAGCATTCAAAGCTGAGGAGCTCACTGAGCTTATGTTTGTGAACTCCATGCTTTAGGGTTTCACTTTCCCCAGGGCCTGTGCCAGCACTCTCCATGCTCTGCTTTGTTCATTCCTCCCACAACCATCCGTGATTATCAGTGGCTGAGTAACTAGAAGTTTTATATTAGAAAGTGGGAGAGCTAGAATTAGAATTCTTCTGATTCAAACTCTTTACTCTTTTAACTCTACCACACTAAAATCCTACCTGCATCTATGATCATCATAGATCTTGGGCTTTTAAACCCCTTATTCTTGTTCATTCTCACAGCCATCAACCTAGGTCTTAATACTGCAATAAGCTCATCTCTCTATATGACTGACGTCTGTGACTGTGAGGCTTGTGAGGTTCTATCTTCCATACTCTACATGCTTCCTGACCTTGTTCCACTGCAGAGCTGATGTGTGAGGCTGTCCGCACTCAGGCACACAGTGACTGGTGTGAGTGAAGGGCTGTGGAGTCCCTGCTTAGAGAAGAGTGATTGATTACCTCTTACCCTTCCCCTTCTCTTTTTTCTAGAGAGCTGGTATACATGCTTTCTCATTTCTTGCTCTGCTGATCTATCATCTCCTGAGTGACACTATGCACTGAATACGAGGCTCACATTCACAGGAACCTGATGAGGTATTGTTTCCTACTTGAGGCCCAACAAGATGAGAAACTTTCTCAAAGCCACAACACAAATAAATGTTGGATTTGAATCCAGATAGATGTTTTTAAAGCCTTGTTCTTTCTGTGCTGTCAGAGAGGTACTGGGGTGTGGAAAAGATGCAGATTTGGTATCTCAACTGAAAGTAAATTCTTAAAAAACCCCACTGAACTTTAATCAAACTCCAATCAGTGCCCCACTCTATGTCTGCAGAAAGGGAAGTGATAAGAACAATAACAGGGCTGAAGCACACTGAAACAGGAGTAGGACCACAGCTGGCTAGGGCCTGGTGAAACTCGATACTATGTCTGCTTGCTCTGCCCCGTGAGTCAGCTTCCACGGAATCACCAACTATCTTATTCCACCTGGCTCCCTCAGTCTCACTGCCGCACACATGCCATGGGAACAATACTGTCAGAGAAAGTTTAAGAACTGGTACTAACTTACCACATTCACCAACCCTAAAGCTGTCAGAGAGTGACCTGATGTAATCTTCATGGCCCCAGGATGTTGTGTTTACAAAATGGGCCGGTGAATCACGAATGGTAAAGCTGAAAGTGTATCTTTCTGATCCAATATCTAAGAGAAAAGCAATACTTTTATTTTTTAAATGAAAACTTCAGTTTTGATTTTCCACAAGGATTTTTTTGTTTAATCAAATGAGCAATTATTGAGGATTACTATGATGATAAAAATACTCCAACACATGGTAGAAAATGTTATTTCATATGTACACGCCATGATAAGTTATGCTTTTGAAATAGACTCCTTCTGAAGTTAAGGGCGACTTCCTGGTAACTTTTTTTTTTTTTTTTGCATCCCAAACCTCATGCTGAAAACAGACACCAGAAACATTAAAACAGGCATTTCTCTGACTAACTCTGCACACGTAGATCCTGTCTTTTGTCCCATTGTATTTGTGGAGCAGGACCATGGTCAAGCCATTCCTTCTGCCAATGTAGCTAGTCCACATCACTACTGGCCCCTTCCCCAGTTATTGTGTGTCTTAGGGGAAATAACTCTCCATTTCTCTTTTACGGCTATTGTTTTCACCTAAGTCATAGTTCACACCTAACTATTTCAAAACAAATTGTGTGCCACCAAAGGAGGACCACTAGAGGTCAGCAAGTACACATTTTCCCAAACTGGAACAGTAATGTTTTTGGTAATCAGATAGTAACATAACCTGGGGTAGCAGCTCAGTGGAAGAGCATTTGCCTAGCGCATGTGAGGTGCTGGGTTTGATCCTCAGCACCACATAAAAATAAATAAATTAAATATGAGTATTGTGTCCATCTACAAAAAGAAAAATAAAAGTACCTGGCTGGGGCTGTAGCTCAGTGGTAGAGCACTTGCCTCACAAGTGTGAGGCACTGGGTTCAATCCCAGCACCACATAAAAACAAATAAAGTCCATATACAAGTATTTTTTTTATAAAAAGTAACACAACCTAACATAAGAAAATTATAGGTATATCCTGAACTGTTACTTGATCTACCTTTGAGAAAAAAAGGACTAGGATAGGAAGAGTGGGAAACTGAAAGGAGAATTTTATTTTTCAACTCTATGACATTGTGTACTGTTTGAAATTTTTGTGAAAACATGATGATCTGTTGTATGTGCAATTCTTAAGTAGGTAAGCATACCTTCTCCAAGAAAGATGTGCTACAGGTGTCATCATGAAAAGAAGTCAGACAATACAAACGTGCTGCTACACTCACAGTCTGACTGGTGAAAAACTACATCATGAGCCTCTGTGGTGGCACATGCTATAATCCTGTGACTTGGGAGACTGAGACAGGGTCTCACTAAGTTGCTTAGGGCCTTGATAAATTGCTGAGGCTGGCCTTGAATTTGTAATCCTCCTGCCTCAGCCTCCCAAGCCACCACTCCTGGCTCAAAGTTAACTGTTTTTTCACACATGAAAGATTAATTTTTCACTGAATTGTTGGGTTGTTTGAGTAAATACATAGATGCTGCTGCCACACTTATCTCTCCCTCAGGCACTAGTCTATCATGATATTTCGGTGGGTATCAGGCAAGAAGCAGCAAAGGGCACTCAAAGTGTGGGAGAAATCAAACTTTATTGTATGCCAGCAGGCTCAGAGGAGATCAGCACTCCAAATTCTAAGTGCCCTTTACCAGTTTTTCACAACATTGATAGGCTATCTAGTGTCATAAATTTTCTAGTCTAAAATGATACATAATTGTGCACAGGGTTTCAAAAAAACAATATATGATTGAGTATAAGAGTTTTCAAGCAGGAATCATGTTCCCAGAAGCAGAGTGCGATGAGAGGGAACTGACTCCTCCTACAAATCTTTCCATAAATATCTAGCCTTGGGCCCACAGCCTTCACAGGAGCATTTATACTTCAAAGGAAAGTAGGTAGGTCCTAGGGAAAGTCCTTGACAATCCGAAAGGTAGGAGTGAGTGGTGATAAATAGGTTCCCTGGCTAGAAAGGGGAGGGGAACTCTCCCTTTCCAAGGCACTAATTCTCTTGGACAGTGTCCTTTTGCATCCAGGCCTGGGTTAATTACCCATCACAATGGTACCTCCCTGCTCCAAAAATGTCATCATCTTGTCTTACGTGAGATCCATGTGCATGTCTGTCACTGCACAGGTTCATAGTGGTAGCCAGCACGGTGTTCTTAGTATGGGTCCACATGGTGCTAGTTCATACCCAAAAGAACCAATTAATTCTCACATGGTTTTATTTATCCCCATTTCACACATGTATATAGGAGACCCCAGATCACTTAGAGACTAAGGGAGGCCAGTCAGTCTAACTCCAAGTTCCTAGTCTCAGACACTATTATATCTTAAAATCATGAGACAATTTCTACTTTACCTTTACACACATGGAAACAAATTCATTCAAGCTAATGAACTGGCCAATTTAATTAATTATTTTAGCATTTTATATCAATAACTATTATGTGAGAAACATCACATACAATCATTAAAAATAGAATTTGTCCTCACACACATGGCCTTGACCATACAATAGAGAACACGGCCATTACACTTAGTAGGTCAGCAGGCACGGAAATTTGCTCAGTTAAATATTCATTGCAGTCATAAACTACAGTTAATGAAAAATGAAGCAAAGAGTTAAACTTCAGAACTCAGCTTTTTCTGTCTGGAAAGCCTTTGACATCTGTTTTCCCAATAACTATACCGATTATTTTCTGAAAAACAAAAGAGTATAGAAGACCAATATTAAACACAGATGTAGATGTAAATTTAATTTCATGGACTTGTTATATTTTACTGGCTCTAACAAACATTTTTTACTAGGAACCATTTAAATGTATTTATTCCAGACAAACATCTAAAAGAACTTCATAAATGTTCAATTCCACAAGGAATAGTACAAAGCAATAAGACAGTTAACTGCTATTACAAATATAATTTGATACTTAGTATGGTTCTACTTTTTTTTCTCATCACTAGATGGAGCACAGTAACTGCCCTATGCTATCAATCCTTACTGAATTCATCCAAAGCACATGTATGATACAATTTAATTTGCCATGGTCTTCAAAGCTTTCCTTTATACAGGGTTTTCTAACACAAAATTGCTTAGCTTCTTAATCCAAACATGTTGGACAGTAAAATTAATTAAACTGTAACATAGGGGCTGGGGATGTGGCTCAAGTGGTAGCACGTTCGCCTAGCATGCGTGAGGCACTGGGTTCGATTCTCAGCACCACATAAAAATAAAATAAAGATATTGTGTCCACCTAAAACTAAAAAATAAATATTAAAAAAATGTAACATAACTTATACATTGCTGCTAACTAAAATCCTGGATCTTAACATCTATGTCTCTTAACACCTATCAACATCCTCTTAAATATTTAATGTTCTCTTTAGCAACTACCAAAGAAAAATGTTAAAAATGCTTTAAAAAATAAAAGATAATTATCTTTTTTCTGAAGGGAAAAGCCTAAATTTATATTACTAGCAACTGATTTTAACCTTGCAATAATCTGTGACATTTAAAATACAGTCAAGCTTTTAAGACTATCATATTCTAATTGAGCTGTTAACTAGTCATCTCTTGCCATTAGTTTTGAAATTCCATGTACATGCACATCCTGCTGAATTTTGTTGGAGAAACACAACTAATGGAAATGTTGAGTAAAACTTTCTAACTGAAGAGACAATTAGCAAATGATTTACCTTTTAAGGAAAACTTTTTTGTTGTTATACGTTTAAGGTAAACTACAACAATTATTATTTTTAATACAAATAAATGTTGAATTCCAAATTATTAAAGTTATATGTAAATTTATCCCATTTTAAGAAATCCAATTTGCAAAAACCAAATGTAAACAGCACACTGCTTAAAGACAGGGATGGTAAGGATGACTGGTAACTGCTTCATGATAAATACATTCCTCCATGATTCCACCCAGACTTACTTTAAATAAATAACAGTCTCAGCATGTTAGAAATCATCCCCCTACAACTCCTCCCATAAAAGTCATAAAAAGCACCATAATGACAAGTGCTTAAGACAATAACTTGCATAATTTGATTAAAATGCAATTATTGAAAATGATTTTATAGTGCTAAAACAACATTCATTGAATGTACCACTTTATATTATATTAAAATAACACAAATATTTTGATCATTTGGAGCAACTTGAACAATTGCTAGTTATATTGACAATCATGTCTCCTACTCTATAGATAAAGAAAGGTTAATTTAAATTTAACTGTCATAAATATAAAGAAGCTTAGGGATACTTAATACCTAACAATGATAATGCAGAGAGTGTCCACATACTTGTCAACTACACAAATATGTGCCAGTGAATCAATAATGCTGGCACAACAAAATTTTACCACATCAAGCTTCATTAGAGAACGATCAGATTACCACATCATTGAGACCTACCAGATTAGCCATATTTGGATGCAGATCTGAAAGTGCAGTGAAGGTCTTTGATGCACAGGAGTTTGCCATTTTTAATCTGCATTGTAGAAAATATAATTTAGATATATAAATTATCTAAAATAAACCATGAAGATTACAAAATTTAAAAAAATAAACTGGGAAAGCACTAAATATTTTACTCATTTTTGGAAAAATTTGATATAATGATGAAATGTAAATTAACACAGATTTAACCTACAGAAAATATGTTCAAAATGACCCTTTTGAATTACATAGCTAAGTAATGCCCAGAGACACACACATCTCATGAATGTTGTTCCCATAGAATGTTGAGCAAAAAAAAAAAAATTTTGGTGGGGGATGGAACTCAGGGGCACTTGACCACCGAGCCACTATCTCCAGCTCTATTTTGTATTTTATTGAAAGAGAGAGTATCACTGAGTCACTTAGCACCTTGCTATTGCTGAGGCTGGCTTTGAACTCTCCATCTTCCTATTTCAGCCTCCCAAGCCACTGGGATTACAAGTGTGCATTATCATGCCCAGCTTGAGCAAAACTTTCTAACTGAAGATGCAGTTAGCAAGTAGCTGACCTTTTAAGGAAAACAACACAATTTTTTAACATTAATAAATTTTGAATTGCAAATTATTAAAGTTACATGTAAATTTATCCCTTTTTTAATGGGATAGCTAGGTTTCAATTTTCACTTTCAAAAATTTCTTTTTTAAATATTTATTTTTTAGCTTTAGGTGGACACAATATCCTTATTTTTATATTTATGTGGTGCTGAGGATCGAACCCAGTGCCTTATGCATACTAGGCAAGAACTCTACCACTGAGCCACAACCCCAACCCCTTCACTTTCACTTTTAAAAGTGAATGGTGTGACTAGGTTTCAAGTTTTCATTTTTTAAAACTACTCAAAATTTAGCAGTTTTTGAGTACCATGTAAATTTAGAGTTTTTTATGAGAGATAATTCAATCAGACATTTGGAATTTTAAATTCTAAGTAGCATCAAGTGTCCCTAAAAAAATACAGCAAAACTCTACTGTGAACACCTCAGATCATGCATTTGGTTACACTGTGAGGACAGGGAGTGATTTTAACTTACCTCTAGATGCCAAGCGCCATGCGGACAAGGGTGGCATCTTACATATGCTTTTATTCCCTCCCTTTCCACCCTACCCTTTCCCTTTCTTTTCCTTTTTGTCACTGGGGATTGAATTCAGGGGTGCTCTACCACCAAACTATACCCCAGGCCTTTCCAGGTTTGATTTTGAGACAGGATCTTTGCTAAGTTGCCCAGGCTGGAATCCAACTCCTGGACTCAAGGGGTCCTCCCACCACAGACCCTCCCCAAGCCTTGGAACTAGAGGCCTGCACTCCAGCACAGGCTGTGTGTGTGTTTCAGTGCTACCTTGCACAAAGAAAACTCACTGAAGAGCAGATGAATCAGAGCTTGTGTCTCATTATCATTACTATAAAAGATTTTACTGGAGTAAAAACTGCAAGGTGTACCACACTAACAGATTGACTTACTTCATTTTATAAAACACAGCCTCTAGCCAGGCATGGTGGCATATGCCTGTAATTCCAGCGGCTTGGGAGGCTGAGGCAGGAGGATCACGAGTTCAAAGCCAGCCTCAGCAAAAACAAGGCACTAAGCTACTTAGTGAGACCCTGTCTCTAAACAAAATAGAAAATACAAAATAGAGCTGGGGATGTGGCTCAGTAGTAGAGTGCCCCAGAGTTCAATCCCAAGTACCAAAAAAAAAAAAAAAAAAAAAAAAAAAAAACCACATCCTCTATGTCCTCTTCAACTCTGAATGCCCTCACCCACAGGCTTTAGTACACCTCTGCACCAAAGTTTCAGGGAAACTGTGGAATTGGTCAAGGATTTTGAATTTCAGCACCACTAGTTTGTGTCTTGTGTTTTGACATTACTTAATTTCATACTTAAATTTTGGATATATCTACCTTGCAATCAGAATTGGAGTATGCACAGGTGCCTGGTGTTTGCAGGCTCTCAATGTATGATGGTGCTGCTTGTCCATGTTATCTGGTGCAGCAATTTTTGCATTCAAGGCCTTCTGGGCCAGAAGAAACAAGCAGGAATCAACTAATGTTAAATTTCTCATTCTTTCTTTTGCCTGATATGTTCTGCTTTAGAATGCGATCTCACTCTCAAAAATACTTGCCAAACTATGGCAAATTCATTTATTCATCCATCTGACCAACATTTATTAAGAGCCTGTCAAGTGCCAGACAAAGGCTGTAGATATAGCTCAGTGGTAGAGCAGTTATCCATCATGGGAAAAGCCCTGGGTTTGACCCCCAGCACTGAAAAAAATTTAAAAAGTCAAGTGCTGGACATTTGAGGTGGGACAGGATGACTTTTCAAGTGACTGGATTTTATATAAAAAACACAACCCACCTACATACTGAGCTCTCTAAATTTTTATCCCTTAGCATCTTTTGATGGTCAGTGACTGACATAATATCACATGATCTCTTTGAATTTTCTTCAGTTCCTACAATTATTAAAATTAAATGTTGATATACTTTATATGGTGATATAGTTTATAGTGTTTGTCAATAAAAATATGACTTGCTTCTCTTCCTGGACATTTTGAGAAATACACGATTAATGTGAACTAAACAGTTCAATATGGGAATTCAGTCATTTCTTAATTCATTAGCAACTACTATCCCTTCTACTTTATGTATTAAAAAATGTATTTAAAACATCTCCTTTTCTTCATCTCCAATGCCACCTCTCAGCTCAAGGCTAAGTCATTCCTGAGAGTGCTGCAATAGCCTGGTTTCGGTGTATTCATTCAACACACGCGGGTCAAGTATCTGATACATGTCAGGTCCAGAATCAGGATGGGGGACAGAGCTGTAGGATGGTCCCTGGAACTCCTTCATGTACACCCAGTAGCCTTAAGGAGGCACAATGGGCACAGAGGGCCAGATGTGGGACCCTATGTGTGTGGCCACCAGACTGCTGTTCACGGGGTGGAGGGAAAGCAGTAGTGGTGGACTCTGCCCATTCGACAGTGGCACTGAAGCCATGGGTGCCTAACATGAGATGCACCCACACAACAGACAGCAGCAACCCCATCACCATATCTGAAAGCTCTCCCAACACAGATTTCCCGAAGTGCCCTTCTTGAGCTCAGTGCCCAACTCCCACCACTGAAGGATGCATGCCTGTCTGATTTGAGTCCAGCTGACTAGGCTGGTTTCTCCCAAGACCTTCCCAGCCCTTTGTGTAGTATGGCAGGGCCCAGGCCCCAAGCCCCATGCTGGAGCTTGCCTCCAGAGGAGAGAGCTGCATGCTTGACCCTTACCTACTTAGGTGCTCAGGTTTGGAGGAAGGGAGACTCCATGGACCCAGATGAGGAAGACGCTGCTAGCTGCTTTTTTAAGAAGTTGGTTGGCTCACAGGTGAGGCAAAACCTTAACATGTAACTTCCTGGGTTTTGTTCTGCTTTACTTTTTAAATTTTTATTTTAAAAAAATTATTGTGGTATTGAGGATTGAACCCAGAGGCACACTACCTTTGAGTCACAGCCCCAGCCTTTCTATATTTATTCTGAGACAGGATATCACTAAGTTGCCCAGGTTGGCCTGGAACTTGCAACCCTCCTGCCTCAGCCTCCTGAGTCACTGGAATTACAGGTGTGAGCCACCACACCAGGCCAACTTTCTGATTTTGAGGCCATGGTTGTAAATCCTGAGCAATCTGGTGAGCTTGAGACCTGGGCCTAGAATAGAGGAACTGTAATCAGAGGGGCAGGAAGGACATCCAGGATGAGCTTTGTGGACTATGGTACTTCCCAGAGCCAGGAATGGTATGTGTGTGCCTGTGTGGGCTGCGTGTTCCTTTTAGAATAATGATTATCCAGCTACCCTTAGGAAAGGTGGAGTGCTGAGGCCTAGTGGTACCTCAGAATTTCTTATCAGAAAATTCCATTCCCATCCATGTTGTCAGGCTGACATTCCTTCTCCTCACTGCCTGGACCCTGTCTTTGCCAAGACTCAGCAGCTCTCCCTCCGGCTTCTCTCTTGGACCTGATCACTTCTCTCTGTGCCCCTGACTTCCCTGCTACTCTTTCTCCACTCTTGGTACCTCATCCATCTCTTGTTATTTATGATAGAATAATAGTTAAAGTTTAGATCATAACGTGTCACCCCTTGCTTTAAAACCCTTCTCACTGAACCATGAAAAAGTCTAAACTCCTGCCTCAGCCTCCAGTGCCCAGCTGATTGGCCTCTGCTATCTCTTCCCCACTCCCCACCAGTCTCCAGTGCCTCTGACTGCCCTCATGGCCTCACCCATGGGTCTGGGTTCTGGCAGATGCAGCTCCCTCTTCCTCAAGGCCCCCACCCATGCACCTTCTGACCTTCCCAGGAGGGGCTGGCTGCATTCATTCCTTAGGTCTCTAGGAGAGGCCTTTCCAACCATCCTACCCCAACTCTCCCCTGCCTGTCCCTCTCATCAGCCTAATTCCTAGTGGTTGCTTGTGAACTTTCCCCTCATTAGAAGGTTGGCTGGTGAAGGTACAGCCACTTCTTGTCTTAGCCCCTACTGTGTCCCATAGTGACTAGGTAGTTTAGTGACTTACACATACTCGCTACCGATATTTGTTGGCCGAATTAATCAAATCCCAAAAATAATCCAATTCGTGATTTGAGGATAATATTGCTACAATTAGCTTTTTAGATAAATAACAATTTTAATTACTACCTAATATTAAGTTTATGCCACTCATTTCAGTTATGGGAATAAATAAGGCTTACATCTTGCTATCTAGCCAAGTGAGATTTCCAGAGAGCTCAGTGATGAGAAATCCTAAGATTTTCTTTATTATTCTAAAGACTAATTCTGAGTTAGGAAACTGTAGGGACATCTTCTCTATGTGGTCATTCAAAAAAAAAGTGAAATCTCTATAACCTCTCAACATAAACAATAGATTTTGTGATAAACTTTGATAAAATAAGTCAATTTCTTTTTTTGGTACAGGGATTGAACCCAAGGGAGATTAACCACTGAGCCACATCTTTAGCCCTTTAAATTTTTTTATTTTTTATTTTGAGCTAGGGTCTGGCTAAGTTGCCTCACTAAGTTGCTGAAGCTGGCAACTTAGTTGTCCCTGCCTCAGCCTCCAGAGCCATTTTCTTTCAGGAGAGGATCAGTTTCATTCAATGTTTTAATTCCTATTGCCTCAATGGGAGCTTGGCAAGTTTTGCATTATGCAATTCTAGCTGACTTCCTAACAATTATTTGTCCATTAGAAAACTGGCTAGGGCTGGGGATGTGGCTCAAGCGGTAGCGCGCTCGCCTGGCATGCGTGCGGCCCGAGTTCGATCCTCAGCACCACATACAAACAAAGATGTTGTCTCCGCCAAGAACTAAAAAATAAATATTAAAATTCTCTCTCTTTCCCTCTCTCTCTCTCACTCTCTCTTAAAAAAAAAAAAAGAAAACTGGCTAATGGGTCAACCCAATGGAGAATTCCCCAATGTGTAGACAGAAGAAAGTTTGCTAATAATCTTTCAATGTAGTTTCAAACTTCCCAATTCTACTTCTTTTTTTCTGGGGGAAGGGGGTACGGGGGCACTCAGGGCCGGGTGCCACTGAGTGGAAGCTTGGAAACTTCTGACAGAGATCTAACATGGCAGTCTCTTTAAAATTCTGTGATGACATGCAATTCTCCTCTTTGTTCATTAAGTGTTCTGAAATGTGTTTTGGTGGTTTCAGTTGCAGAGACAGTAAAAACATCAGCGGTGGCCAGAGGACCAGAGTGGGTGTGGGAAAACGAACAGCAGAGGAGCATGTGAATTTTTTTTTTTTTAAAGAGAGAGTGAGAGAGGAGAGAGAGGGGAGAGAGAGAGAATTTTTAATATTTATTTTTTAGTTCTCGGCGGACACAACATCTTTGTTGGTATGTGGTGCTGAGGATCGAACCCGGGCCACACGCATGCGAGGCGAGCGCGCTACCGCTTGAGCCACATCCCCAGCCCAAGCATGTGAATTTTTAAGGCACCGGAGCCCCTTTAGGGCATCCTGTGTTGGTGGGTCCCTGACATTATACATGTGTCAAACCAACAGAGTGCAGAACACCAAGATAGCAGAAGAGAAACAAAAGAGTACTGGTCTAAAAAAAAAAAAAAAAAAACTGAGTGAATCAATAGGATATGTATAAATATATGTGGCACATAATGTTATATATCACATTGAAGACAAGGATAACAAAAGTGTTTTTATGCATAACACATATACTACACTGATAGATTTATTACCCAGGAACTTGATGCACAAATTCTGTGACATTGTCTTTCAAGACATCTGCATATCCTGGGTCTAACCAAGATATGGGATGAAAAAGACACAGTGTGTGCATGTTCTAAAATCTCTCTCAAGACCCAACAAGGGATACC
Organism: Spermophilus citellus; assembly: GCF_964194105.1. NCBI lineage: Eukaryota > Metazoa > Chordata > Mammalia > Rodentia > Sciuridae > Spermophilus > Spermophilus citellus. Next base: position 7,662,710 of record NC_138187.1, on the reverse strand, counting down.
AACAGAACCATTCAAAAGGAAAACCAATCAACCTCCAAGGGACTGGTGGATATAAGTGGATGGGAAATGGAAAAGAAAAACTACCAAGAGAAGGTCCAGACACAAGGACATGAGGCGCAACAACAACAAAAAGAGAGAAATAGGTGAGGAAAAGAAAATAGAAAAACAAAAACAAGAAAGTTTAAAGACTAAATAACAAAGGAGGAGATAAGGAAGTGAGGAGGAACTGGGAAGAGTGGGGAGGAGTGGAGAGGAGTGTGGAGGAGTGGGGAGGAGTCAGGAGGAGTAAGGAGGGGTGAGGACGGAGTGGGGAGGTGTGAGGAAGAGTGAGAAGAGGGAGTGGGGAGGGCTGAGGAGGAGTGAGGAGGAGTAATGAGGAGTAAGGAGGGGTGAGGAGGGGTGAGAAGGAGTGGGGAGGAGTGAGGAGGAGTGAGGAGGGGTGAGGAGGAGTAAGGAGGAGTGAGGAGGAATGAGGAGGAGTGAGGAGGATTGGGGAGGGGTGAGGATGAGTGGGAGGAGTAAGGAGGAGTGGGGTGGAGTGAGGAGTGAGGAAGGGTGAGGAAGGGTGGGGAGGAGTTAGGAGGAGTGAGGAGGAGTGAGGAGGGGTGGGGAGGAGTGGGGAGGGGTGAGGAGGAGTGGGGAGGAGTTAGGAGGAGTGAGGAGGAGAGGGCAGGAGTGAGGAGGAGTGAGGAGGAATGGGGAGGTGTGAGGAGGAGTTGGGAGGAGTGAGGAGTGGGGGAGAAGTGAGGAGTGGGGAGGAGTAAGAAAGATTGGGGAGGAGTGGGGAGGAGTAAGGAGGAGTGAGAGGAGTGGGGAGGAGTGAGGAGGAGTGAGGAGTGAGGAGGAGGGGTGAGGAGGAGTGGGGAGGGGTGAGGAGGAGTGAGGAGGAGTGAGGAGTGGGGAGGAGGAGTGGGGAGGGATGAGGAGGAGTGGAGAGGGGTGGGGAGGAGTGAGGAGGAGTGGGGAAGAGTGAAGAGTGGTGAGGAGGGGTAAGGAGGGGTGAGGAAGAGTGAGGAGGGGTGGGGAGGAGTAAGGAGTGGGGAGGAGTGGGAGGAGTAGTGGGAGGGGTGAGAAGGAGTGGAGGTGGGGAGGAGTGAGGAGGAGTTGGGAGGAGTGAAGAGGGGTGAGGAGGGGTGAGGAGAAGTGTGGAGGAGCGAGAAGTGGGGAGGAGTGTGGAGGAGGAATGGGGAGGAGTGTGGAGGAGGAGTGGGGAGGGGTGAAAAGGAGTGAGGAGGAGTGAGAAAGAATGGGGAGGAGTGAGGAGGGGTGAGGAGGGGTGAGGAGGAGTGAGGAGGAGTGAGAAAGAATGGGGAGGAGTGGGGAGGAGTGAGGAGGAGTGAGGAGTGAGGAGGAGGGGTGAGGAGGAGTGGGGAGGGGTGAGGAGGAGTGAGGAGGAGTGGGGAGAAGTGAGGAGTGAGAAGGAATGGGAAGGAATGGGGAGGAGGAGTGAGGAGGAGTGAGGAGGAGTGAGGAGTGAGAAGGAATGGGAAGGAATGGGGAGGAGGAGTGAGGAGGAGTGAGGAGGAGTGAGGAGTGAGAAGGAATGGGAAGGAATGGGGAGGAGGAGTGAGGAGGAGTGAGGAGGAGTGAGGAGTGAGAAGGAATGGGAAGGAATGGGGAGGAGGAGTGAGGAGGAGTGAGGAGGGGTGAAGAGGGGTGAGGAGGGGTGAGGAGGGGTGGAGATGGGTGGTGAGGGGTGGGGAGGGATTGGGAAGGGTGAGGAGGAGTGAGAAGGGTGAGGAGGAGTGAGGTTTAGGGAGTCTGAGTGGAGTAGGGTAGAACCCAGAGGGTTCGGAGTCGTGGTGGTCATCCCGCCCAGGTCTCCTGCTCACGTCCATGGTCTCACACTCCCTGGCCCTTCTCTTCCCTACAGGTCCTCTCGCCCCCTGTCCTTTGCAGCCCCACTGCTCTGGCCTGAGCCCAGCGTCATCAGTAGCTCTACTGGTGCCCTGCTCACCCTCTGCTTCCCGGTGTTTGCTCCTGAAGGCCCTGGGACACCTCAGCGTCTCCACGGTCCTCAGCGCCCAGGTCAGGACTGCGGCGACTGACCGTTAGGATAACCTCCCAGCTGACTCCGCCCTGCCGCTGGCTCCTCCCCTCACTCTGACTCCGCCCTCCCCCTTCAGCCCCTTTGCTCGCTGACTCCTCCCTCTCCCTCTGACTCCGCCCTCTCACCCACTCCACCCCATTGGCTCATTGACTATGACTCCTCCCCTCACTGACTCCTCCCTTCCTTCTTCCTTTGCTCCTCCTTCTGACTTTGCCTCAGTCTTACTGACTCCGCCTCTGTCTTTGACTCTGGCCCTTGAAGGTGTCCCAGAGCTCTGTGACTCCGCCCATAACCCTCTGGCTCCGCCCCTCAACAGGCTCCCCCGTTGGTTGACTGCTCAAAGCTTTCACTGCGCCTCCATCTCTTACTCCACCTGTGGCTGTGCCCCACTCTGATTCTGCCCCACTGAGGCACTGACTCTTCCCCGTCCTCTGACTCAGCCCTGTTTCTGACTCTGGCCCCTGTGAGTGAACTTCTTCTCTCACTGACTCCACTTCTCCAAATTCTCTTCACTCTTCTCACTGACTCCGCCCCTGCCCTTCTGACCGCACCTCTGCCTCTGGCTCCGCCCCTCCCTTTGCCTCACTGATACCTCCTCTGCTTCTGACTCCGCCCCAGCTCTGCCTTGCTGACACTCCTTCACATCGCTCACAACCTCCCCGTTGCAGTGCTGACCGCTCCCTTAGTGCATTGTCCAGGCCAGTGTGACCCTTCCCATGGCAGCAGATGTCTCTCTCTAGTATGCATCCGGCAGGGCAGGGATGTGTGGTTGGGTGTGCTTCTTTCCTAGAGAAACCGCTTGCATGGCACAGTCACACTGTTGGGTGTCCAAGGGGCAGGATGGCTGTGCTGTCAGTCAAGACTCTTGAGCCGCCTGAGAGTGAGAGCGGGTGAAACCTGCAGACCATGTGTGTTGCCAGCGCCACACTGTTCACTGCTCTTTCGCCCAGAAAACGTGGACAGAATGTAGGAGGATTCTCTCTTTGCATGATGCACGATGCCCAATGCCCAGTAACTGCATATGACTCTGTGCGGAGATTGTTATCTTAAATCACTGGAGAACGTGCACTGGAGAAATACGTGTGCTGTTAGGACTGTGGAAATGGAGAGGGTACTGCGCATAGACAGGGTCACCTGCTGGTGCAGCAACGGAGAGCAGCTTCCCTCATTACCTTCCCCATAAGTCGTGGATGCACATACAGTATGATGTAACCACACAAAATACGACAATATTACATAAAATAGTTAATACTTTGTGCATATGTCATGAAATACATGGTATATAGTTTCACCAAGAAAATATCTACATATATACCTACACAAATATGGATATATATATATATATACATATATATATATATATATATATATGTATATATATATATATATATACATTTAGATGTGCTAAATAGTGGACTTAGTGAACCTGACCAAAAAAAGAAAAAAATGCCACCTCTTTATGTTTTAAATTACTACCATATGGAAATATTTTTAGTCTGATGGCTTATTAAACTAGTTTTTGTCAATAGAGTACTCTTGGGGCAAATAAATAAGATTCAACAACTGAGTTCATCAAATTTGCTAACAACTACTATGCACTATTTAAATTTTTTTGAACTTCTTCCTTAAAGAGGAAAAAACTGCTGGATATTATGCAGCCATATATTACAATTTTTATCTTATTGCAAATTATAGTTTTAATTTTTCCACATTAAGAAAAAAATCCCACAAACAGTGGAAAGCATATTAAAGTACCTGCATTCCCACCATTTCAAATTTAATGGAAAAGCTTTTTTTTTTTTTTTAGTGGGGGGGTACTGAGGATGAACTCAGGGGTGCTCAACCACTGAGCCACATCCCCAGCCCTTTTTTATATTTTACTTAAAGACAAGGTCTTGCTGAGTTGCTAAGGGCCTCGCTGAGTTGCTGAGGCTGGCTTTGAACTCACAATCCTCTTACCTCAGCCTCCCAAGCTGCTGGGATTATAGGCATTTGCCACTGTGTCTGGCTGGAGAACATTAACAGATTTTTCCATATTTGTCTTAGTCTCTGCCTTTAAAAGAATTGTCTTGGTCTTTCTTAAAGAAAGAGCTCACATTCTAAGTCAATTTTCAAGGAGAGAGGAAAGGTAGAAAAATAATTTATATGCATTTTTTTAATTTGAGTCTCAGTGGGGGATCATATTTCAAATTTTTGTTCATAGTTTTTCATGCTTTTGCAAATTAATGCTTGCTAAAAACCACATGAGATTAAGCAAGCAGAATCAGCCTCACTGGGACACAACAGGCTTCTCATAAGATGAGATGCTTCCAAATACAAACCCAGAAGAGTGGAATTGTTTTAGGTTAACAGTGAAAATTAGGACTCCCCTTTTTGAGTGGAATCCATTTCATCCATTTTGTGTCCCTATTCAGTGTAATCAGTTTGTTCTTAACAATAGAATTGGCTTCTCAGGATACTTTGGATGTAAATGAGAAAAAAAAAAAAAAAAAAAAAAAAAAAAAACAGGGACCAGAAATGCCTGGTCTCTGCCACTTGGTGTAGAAGTCAGGGGTGAGCACACAAAGGTCATGGCTGAAATAGCTTACATGTCTGGCTAAAGAAATGCTAGTCGGCTCTGCAGCCACCTCCCTGGAACTTGCCAGCTGTCAAAGCATCTTGGAGCACGTCACAAAGCAGTGACAGGGGAAAATATATATAACAAGAAATCTTACACAGACGCTTCAGTTGGAAAAAAATGAACGTGTATTTTAATGAATTATAAGATAACCTTTCAAAATTATGACAAAAATAACTTTTCTAAGGTCAATTCCAAGACTATGTTATCCCACCCAGGAGTTTCAATACCAATAGTTTATTTACTGCCATAATTAGTTTCATTTCTCATGCTATACTCTGCCCAGGATCTAGCTGACCTGTATATAGATTATAGGTATGTTAACATTTATGGATGTTTCTCACAAATTTTTGCAAAAGTTTGCATAGAAAAGGAAGAGCAAGGAAACCCGTGGGAGGGGGGTGGAAGAATGGCATATGAAGATCAGATTTAGGGGCCAAGTGAAGTAATTTTAGAGTCACTGGAGTGCCTGAGATGAGGAAATAGTCAAGAGTGAAAGGACGCGGGTGCTTTGGGTTCATGGGAGCCTGAGGAAGCACTGGAATGAAGAGAATTCACGAGAAATAAAGCAAGAGACACTTGAGCAGCCTGAGGACTGAGAACCCAGGAACGTTCTGGAAAATTTCAGGAATGCATGCCGACTGCGGAGTCCGGCTTTGGGGAGTTGTGGGAAGAACAGTTTTCTCTCAAATCCAAGCGGCTCTTGTGAAAAAAAAAAAAAAAAAAAAAAGAACTTGTGATTTCCAGGAACAAAAGCATTGGCACTTTCCTAGGCACAGGAAGCAAGGGTGCAGGATGAAGCAAGACTGGAAAGCCAGTCAGAAGCCAGGTGTGGAGGCGCACGCCTATAATCCCAGGGACTGAAGCAGGAGGATCTCAGGTTCAAAGCCAGCCTCGACAATTGAGTGAGACTGAAAGCAACCTAGTCAAACTCTGTCTCAAAATTTAAAAAATAAAAATATAAAGAGCTGGGAATGTGGCTTAGTGGCTAAGTGCCCCCGTGTTTGGTCCCTGGTATGAAAAAAAAAAAAAAAAAAAAGAGCCAAGCACAGAGCTATAGAGAGCCAAGGGAGTAAGGAGCCAGACGTGGAGCAATTTAGTGTCTGCAGAATGAGTTCAGGGGCCACCGGGTGTTGTGGTGAGTTGCCTTTGCCTCAGGTGCCTGATATCCCAGTCCCTTAGAGGCAGGCACAGAGGAGAAGAGAAGGTCCTGACCACACAAAACATGGGCATTGGTGTTTGGAGAATAATCTGCAGCTCCTGGCCTGCCCTGGAAAATCAGAGCACAGAGAGCAGGGACCCTCTCTGGAGTGCTGTCATGGGCAGGTTCCATCACCATTTACATTAAACATATGACTTTGCCACCATGTTGTCATCACTGTACCCCTGAGAAACCCTGCTCCCACTGCGTATTGCTACCCATCTGATTGCCTTTCTGCCAGACTGAGCACCACATCCCCACCCAGCTTGATATGTCTAAAATTCAGCTTGGGTCACCCCGTGCCAGCCTGCTTCTCCCACATGCATCTGGTGACTCCAGCTCAGAGCCTCTGGGTGGCCTTGGGGCTCCCTCTCCACCTCCTTTCTCTGCTCAGGCTCCACATTCTGTTTTCCTTTGGCACATCTCCTGGGTCCTCACCTCTCCAACACAGTTGCCACTGCCTTTATTCAGACCCTGGTGGCCTTGTACAGAATGGCAACGGGGCTCCTATCTGCCCTGGGAGGCCATCACTCAGTCTTCCGCCACGTCAGTGGAACACATGGACAGCCACCTAATGAAACAGGCCACACGCCATGGCAATGATAAGGCTTCACTGGTCTTCTCTTTCAGCACATTTCCCTAAGCTAAGTAGAGATTCTGTTGCTGAGAGAAGCAGAGTCCTACTATCAACATATCAACAGATGAGTCTCCTGGGGTGCTTCCTATAAGCTTCCTTGTCCTTAAGGTCCTTCGGGAAACATCCTATGGTCACCAGGTTCCATGCAGGGGACACCATAAAGCAGTCGCTCGTGTGGATTTTCTGACACTTGCAACAACATGTTCTTCTTCCTCTTTTGTTGGTCTTGGTTGTTTGTTAAAAAACCAGAAAGTTTCAAAATAAAATGAGAACGTTTTATTTGGCAGTTTTTCTTTTTTTCTAAGACAACTGATAACACTGATAAAACCCTGCTGGCTCTGATTAGTTAATAGAGTAGCAAGGCGTGAAAAATATTTAGGGTTTTACTCACCTCCCTATGATCATGTAGGACTCAGCGACTTCCAAAACGATATGAGGTAGTGGGCTGAGTAATTCATTGTCTGGCATCTTCTCCCATCAGGGGCCTGGGCTTGACTCAGCAGCTGCTCTATGATGGGGACTCTCATAAGGTTGCAGCTTAGGTGTCGTCCAGGCCTGAGGTCTCATAGGAAGGATGTCCTTGGAGAGAAGCCACCTCTGGGCTCATGTTTGTTGGTGGAATTCAGAGGAAGGGTCAGCTCCGGCTGGCCACCGCTGTCCATGAGACCCTCCAACACAGCATGGCTTCAGAGTGTTCCTCTGATGAGGAGCTGAGGAGGATGAGGCGCTGGTCCTCCATTCTGTTGCCCTTTGTTGTCACTGCCCCACCTCTCAGGAGGGGATGACACAGCACAGAGATGCAGGGTCCAGTCTCGGAGGCTGCCTAGCACAAAGGGCATGACTTTAAGCACCTGCTCATATGTAGAAGAATCCTGGGAGAACGGGCAATGACTGCCTCTGGAGGTGAGACCAGGGAGTCAGAGGCGGAAGGAAAGGGGACTTTTGCTTTTCACTTCGTATTTTTCTGCATTGCTCTACTTTTGTTTTAAACCATCATGTTGAACTGTTTTCATTTTAAAAAGAAAAAAAGAAAAAAAAATCACTCAGGTATTTTCAAATAACTGAATTTTTAAAAAAGTAGTCTGAGCTCAAACAATAAAAACCAGTGAATCAGGGGTTGGGGATGCGGCTCAGTCTTGGCGTGCTTGACCAGCATTTGTGGTTCCCAGCCCCCCATAAAGAAAAACAAAAACAAGAAACCAGCCAACCAGTGTGTTTACTTTACTTCTGTCCACAATTAGCATTATCGTTGCTATTGTGTGGGGTTTTTTCTTTCTTTCTTTTTTAGGGGAGGGGTGCTGGGAATTGAACCCAAGGGTACTCCACCACTGAGCTACGCCCCAGTCCATTTTATTTTTTATTTCGAGTGCTCTGCTAAGTTGCCCAGGCTGGCCTCTAATTTACAATCCTCCTGCCTCAGCCTCCGAAATCGCTGGGATGATAGGAGTGTGCCACCGGGTCTGGCAGCAGTAGTATAGAATATCCTACAGTAGAATTATCTTTCCAAACCACCTAAAAAAGGGTATCATGCCTTAAGTCTGATTACCTCACTCATGAACATCTCATTATGTTTGGTAATAAGGGAGCTAACTCAGAGAGGGATCTGAGATGAATTGCCCCCTGGAAATGGTCTCTGGTCCTTCGGCAGCTTTTCTGTCAGCACAGTGCTGGTCCCTTAAGGGGGTCAACTTTAGTGTTCTATTTCTCCCCAAGGCATGACCCTCTCCCGCAAAACCATCACACCCTCCTGGTGTTGCCACATAAAATACAGGGTGCCCAGTATGTCACGTAATAGTTGGGACATGGGCTGGGGCTGGGGCTCAGTGATGGAGCACTTGTCTCCCACATGTGAGGCACTGAGTTCCATCCTTAGCACCACATAAAAAAATAAATAAACAAAATAAAGTTTAAAAAAATTGTTGGGACATAGTCATGCTAAAACAGTATCCTTCAGTTATCTGAAACTCTGATTCAGCCAGGCATCCTATATTTTAATTTGCTAAATCTGCCCCCTACAACCAAGAATGGCCTTCACAGTCTTCCAGATGATGCAATTAGTTCAGAGGGTCTCATGGGGGTAGATTCTGTCCCCCAAGAGACACGGGACATTGTGTGAAGTCTGCTATGGTTTGAACGAGTCCCCAGAAGTACACAGATTGGAAACTGAATCCCCAAAGCCACATGTTAATGGCATTTGGAGATGGGGCCTATGGGAGATAATAGAATTAGGTGAGGTCGGGAGGGTGGAGCCCCCACGAGGGCATTCCTGGCTTTAGAAGAAGAAGGGCAGCCCTTGTCAGGTTCCCTCTCACCCTGCCAGAGTTCATTTCCATGTACACTTGGATAAATCCTACTCCTAAAACTCATTAAATAAAAAGGAGAAGACGAAGAAGGAGAAAGACCCAAACTAGCCAGGCGTAGTGGTGATCTGTAATCCCAGCGGCTCAGGAGGCTGAGGCAGGAGGATCACGAGTTCAAAGCCAGCCTCAGCAACTCAGAAAGGCCCTAAGAAACTCAGTGAGAACCTGTCTCTAAATAAAATATTTAAAAATGCTGGGGATGTAGCTCAGTGGTTAAGCAACCCCTAGTTAAAAAAAAAAAAAAAAAAAAAAAGACCCAAGCTAACATGTTAGTTCAGTCTGTCTGGCTGTGTAATACACTGTACCATATTGTGATGCAGCACAAGACCCTCACCAGAGGCTGACAACATACTCCTGGACTTCCCAGCCTGCAGATCCAGGAGCTAAATGAACCTCTATTCTTCATAAACTATGTGGTCTTGGGTATTTTGTTATAGCAACAGGAAGCAGACTGAGGGACACTTCTGGTTATCACACCTTGGTGAGGTGGGTATTACTGGCACCTAGTGCACACAGTAGCCCCCCACAATAAAAGACCATCCAGCCTCAAATGTCTATAGTGCCAAGGTTGGGACACCCCGATATAGGGCATGTCAGTCCTCGATATAGGGCATGTCAGTCCTCCCTCCACGAACTCCTATCTCTCTTACTCACAGCTGGCCTCAGTCAGGAGCTGCTGATGCTTGGGTAGGTTCAGAAACAACCACCCAGGTTGGGAGTGGAAGAACATGGGGGGCTCAGCAGATTTTCCCACTTAGTTCTTCAAGCGAAGCTTCAACTTTACAGCAGCCACACCCTAAAATGTTTATTACAAGGTCATGTCCACCAGCTCACATGAAGATCTAAGCAAATCTGGAGAGGGCAAAAGAATGTGCAAGGAGAAAGTGATTTAAGGGAACCAGTAGAAATTACCTTTTTTTAGCTAATAAGAAAAGGTTACCAATACCTGTGTCCAGAACTTTTTTTTTTTTTTTTTTTTTTTTTTTTTTTTTGGTCTGTGGGATTGTGTGATAGTAGGAGCAAATGTGACTCCATTTTGTTTATGACTTCATCCTGTAAAACAACCATGTCAAGTAGAAGAATCATGATTGGGGCAAGATGTTCTTTTCCTTTTGCTATAGAAACCTTTAAGAACTCAAAACTACCTAATGGGGTATTGTTTCCGTAACTAGGGTGACTGGGCTAACTGTGATTGGTTAGGCTTCCCTCCGCTTGACTGCACTGTCTCGCTTCTGTAACCTGGCTTGCTTGCGTTGGCTAGACCCTGCCCCCAACATCCCTTTTGCGGTTTTCAGGCTTATAAGGAGTACCCTTGCAATTGTTTGGGGCTGATCAGGGGAACAGCTTTATTTTCTGGTCAGCCGCCACAGGTGTGCTTCAATAAAGGCTTGATTTGATTATACGTGAGTGGTCTGGAAGTCAGTTTATGAAACCCTGGGATGAAGCTTTAACTATAACAATTGAACTCAGGGGCTGTCTTTGAACTCAAGATCCTCCTGCCTCGACCTCTCAAGCTGCGGAGATTATAGGCATGTACTGCTCGCCTGGCCAGAACATCTTATTATAGATAATGTTCCTGGATGGAATCAATTAAAAATTTTGTGAATGACACAAACAAAGGGGTCCCCAAAGCATCCAGAATTCAGAGAGTAAAATGTCAGGATTCCACCGGTCTCCTGAGAGCTCACCTGGCCTTCCCCTTCCCACATGCACAGTGGCAACACAGTCACTCACTGCCGTCTCTGCTCTCTGAGAATCCATCTTAATTATTCTGGAACTTTCCCTAGTAAAATCTTCACCTTAAAAGTTCATCAGAGGGGCTGGGGAAATAGCTCAGTTGGTAGAGGGCTTGCCTAGCATGCACAAGGCCCTGGGTTCAATCCCCAGCACCACACACATACACAAAAAAGTTGATCAAAGTCACCCATATTCATCTGTGTGCTGCATATTTACCCCATGTGCTGTTCCTACTGGTAAAAATGGCGTCATTCTTACCTGTACTTGGAAAGGGAGGCTTCTATACAGTGAAATGAGAAGACCCAGCAGCAATAAAAAATGGAAATTGTACAAGCAGCCACAAATAGGAAGTCCCTGCTATTCTGGAAATAGACTTGATGGCTTGTTCTGGGGCTTCCGTCCCCAGTACTGTCACCTTGAATCTTCACTAGTAAAGGAGGCAGGAGGGGCAGAGGAGAGTCCCCAGCACAGGGAGCTTCATGGAGCTGCGTTAGCCCGTGGGCCTCTGAGTTAGACTCCTGGGGCCGCCCTGACAAAGTGCCACAAACTGGGCCACTTAAAGCCACAGAAGGCCATTCTCCCGTGGCTCTCCAGACAGAAGCCTGGAATCTCGGCATGGGAGGACTCTGCTCCAGGGTCCTCCCTGCCCGGCAAGGCTTCTGTACATCCTGCCCTCCCTGGTGCCTTCCTGGCCGCCTGACTCCAACTTCTGCTTCCACGGCCCCTTGGCTCCCGCAGGTGGTGGGCATCTGGGCCCCCATGCGGCTCTCTCATGGGGACAGGAGCGTTTGATGTAGGGCCCACCACAGGCCAGTACAAACCCGGCGTAACTCACTGCACCTGAGGGTGGACGTGGACGTTGGGGGCCACACCCTGCAAAGCGGCAAAGGCTACGATGCCTTTTCACCTAAAGGGCCAACAGACGCCAGGTCTGGAGTAGTTCAAACTCCGCCTTCCACCTCCCGGAGGACCACGACTGCAGTCCTCGATCAGCAGCGCAGAGAGAAGGCCAGAGGCCACAACAGGCTTCCAAAATTAGAGGAAGAAGGGTGCCCCTAGGGCCACCAAGGCCAATCAGTGGTCAACTCTGCTGCCGCTGCCCAACAGCCTCATGTCACAGTACGGTTCCATTATAAGGACCCTGCTGGAGCTGCTGCCCAAGGTCAAAGGTCAAGCCCTCTTGGTGGCCCTCATCAGAGGGGTTCCTATTCTGGAAAGCACCCCTGTGGCGAAATGTGGGCCACTTATTCACTCATTTTCCGTCCTTCTCATTGGGAAGCCAAGCTTTACTTACAGGGCTCTGGCATATGTTAGACACTCCCGAGATTTGGGAGGCTCAATTTCATTCCTAGAATTGCATCACACTCTCATTATGTCTTCCTCCACACCCAGAACCTTCCCACGGAACACGCTGCCAGGGAACCCTGTGGGCTGTTTCCAGCAATCCTGACCTGGACAGTTGGTCCCGCAGGTTACTTTTGTTTTTCTTTCTTTCTTTTAATTTTTTTTTCAGTTGTAGATAGACACAATATTTTTATTTATTTATTTTTATGCAGTGCTGAGGATGGAACCCAGGGCCTCGCAGGAGCTCCACCCCTGAGCCACACAGCCCAGCCCTGCAGGTTACTTTCTTATCTGAAACCAGCCTTGGAAGATGTCTTCCCCACACAGACTGGATGAGGTGCCTTCACTGTAGCCAGGTGAAGCCATCATGCCCAAGGCCAGGCACTGTTCAGGGAAGGGAGTGACAGTTATGGGAGAAATCAGAGCTGTGAGTTAGGTTCTGAATTCGAAATCTCCCAGGGTAATCCTAGTAAAAGGAGCTGGTGGCCGCAGTGGCCCACAGTCTCTATGTGATTGGCCTGAGCTTGCAGATTGCTGCTTGCTTCTAGGCTTTTATAAATAACCAGTGTTTTTTTTATAAATAGCTCATCTTTAAAAAATCACATTCCCTACTCTTGGGTCTAGCACCCACCACCCCTCAGGAAGACAGGAGGAGAACAGGGAGGGGCTGACAGTAACCTCAGAAAATATAGGCTTTCACATGGGCACACTCACACTCGCAGATGCACACCAGACTCCCCGCAACTTCCATAGTCAGAACATATCCCCCACCTGCTTCAGTGTCTGGGGGACAGGTTCCAGGGGGAGTTTGTAGTCTTGTCTTTCAATGATTCTGCTACTTCGGCGTCTTCTGTACTGTTTGACTTCATCACAGGTAGTGACAATATCTGCTCTGGACTCTTTAAAAAAATATCTATCTATTTATTTATTTATTTTGGTTGTGGTAGGACACAATACCTTTATTTATTTTTATGTGGTGCTGAGGATCGAATCCAGGGCCCCGCATGTGCTAGGCGAGTGCTCTACTGCTGAGCCCCAGCCCCAGCCCCGCTGTGGGCTCTTTTAACCAACCCCAGTTTTACAGGTCTTTGTAGAAAGAAATCCTGATAAGTCCTTTTTTTTAGATGTTGATGGACTTTTATTTTATTCATTTATTTAAATGCAGTGCTCAAAATTGAACCCATTGCCTCACACATGCTAGGCAAAAGCTCTACCACTGAGCCATGACCCCAGCCCCTGCTGAGTCTTTTTTTTTTTTTTAAAGAGAGAGGAAGAGAGAGAGAGAGAGAGAGAATTTTTAATATTTATTTTTTCAGTTATTGGCGGACACAACATCTTTGTATGTGGTGCTGAGGATCGAACCCAGGCCGCACGCATGCCAGGCGAGCACGCTACCACTTGAGCCACATCCCCAGCCCCCCTGCTGAGTCTTATTGGAATATAAATTCAGTTTTCCTTATGTGCAGATGGAGCTGAGTTCTTGACCAAAGGCTCAGCCCAGCAAATACAGCTCTTGCTCCTGGTGATCAGAGGATCCCTGAATGGAAGACTGGACTTTCTCTTTGGGTCCTGCCCAAGAGGCATCTCTCTGCTCTGTGAGAAGGAGAAGATGGGTGGGATTTCCGTATGTGTCCCCAGATTTGTCAAGTGCTGATGAAGGACCTGCTTCTATGCATGGCTTTTAACAAGACTAGAGAATGACTGAGTCTTCAGATGACAGAAAGTGGTCAGCTGCCATGCGTGGCAGTGTGTGTCCGTAAGCCAAGCAACCCCGAGGCAGGAGGATCGTGCATTCAAGACCAACCTGGGCAACTTAGTGAAACCCTGTCCCAATTTTTTTTTTTTTTAATTTAAGGGCTGGGGTTGTGGCTCAGAGGTAGAGTGCTCGCCTAGCATGCACGAGGCACTGGGTTCGATCCTCAGCACCACATATATGTAAAATAAAGATATTGTGTCCACCTAAAACTTAAGAATAAACATTTTATTAAAAAATATTCGCTAGTAAAGGAGGCAGGAGGGGCAGAGGAGAGTCCCCAGCACAGGGGGTTTCGTGGAGCTGCGGATCAACCTCCAATACCACCAAAAAGAAAAAAAGGAAAAAGAAAAGGAAATCATCATCTGTCAAACATCATCTCTCTTCAAAAGCATTAGTGTCTCGTTTACATAACGGAACAATCTCGGTTTATCTTGAGGGCATCCGTCCTGTGTCTTCATTTGAGACGGTGCACAGAGCTGTGCTGTTTTGATTATTAGACCATTTTATCAGATTTTAGGATAATTGACCTTCCGCTCCCTCTTGGACCTTGGGTTTCAGAGAAGAGGCTTCTGAATCTCAATGCACTCTATTCTATTCTGGAGACATAGTCAATGAGGCAAGCGATCTGGGGACGTTTTTTCCTTTTTTCCTTCTCTTTAAAAAAAATTCTTTTGTTGCAATTTTCCCCACTGCTCAGAAAACTGACACCCGTGCCGACAGGTTACCTGCACTCATTCATAAACTCATTCATGCATCACCTGCTCCCCAGAGCTGGCTTGGCCTGATCCCGAGGAACTTGGGGCTGGATAGGAGGGTAGCTTCCACCTGGTGGAGGTGCCCAGGAATGCATGTGCTTCTTGTCAGGAAAGAGCAACAGTGATAGAGCAACAGGACCTGTTCCAATGCCACTTCCAACTTATCAACGTTTATGTTCACAAATTATCCATCACAAAAAGAATCACAGTACGTTAAGTGAGACAAACACTGCTGGTCCCCCCTGATATGGACACTACATACATTGCTTCCATGGAGGCAGAGGGTGGAAGAGGAGCTTTGTGGACAGGAGGAAGAAAGATGGGTAACAGGCGCTGGAGAGGGAGACCAGGCCCCAGTGTTCTGTAGCACAATGGGGTGGCTGCAGCTCCAGAAGAGTGTCACACACCACCCCCCAACAAGTGGGAGGTGTCTGAGGAGAGAAAGTGCCTCTCCCCGACTGGACCCCACACGTCTCATACATGTATAGGATTGCCGTACTGAACTGCGTACAAACATCACGCTCAACTGACAGACAAGCCTCCCAGGACAGTTCTGGATGTCCTTTTGTTGGAATTCTCAACAATGAAAACCCGTTCATCCCCTCAAGTGCACACGGCACATTCTTCTACAATCCTCCTGCCTCTGTCTCCTAGGATTACAATGCGCCCAACAGTCCATTCTCCTTCTCAGAATCCGTACTTGTGAACCTGCCTACTGTTAAAATGTATTTGTGACCCAAGATTAACACTTGAGACACTTTCTTGGTCATTCCCAGACACGTGCAGAGCAATGATGAACTGGAGTCTCTCAACCCTGCTGAGGTCAAAGTGAGATGGGTGGTGGGCTCTCAGGGAGAGGAAGAGACCCTCACTAGAGGTAGGCGGGATCTCTGAGCCTGACCAGCCATGCTTGTCTCTTCAGTTAGCTGAACAACATCTGAGCATGTGCTTGCACCAGATCAAGCAGGACAAAAACATAATCCATTTAAATGTCACCGGATTCAAAGAACTATACAGTGTGCCTGCGCTGACTTACAGCTAGACTGCTTAACCAGGAAGAAACCACCTGACCCCCAATATGAAGTGGTTGACAGAGGATTGATCTTCACGAACACTTGCCTCCGAACCTGTACTCTCCATCCTGGGAAAGCCCCATGTGGAGTCAGAGAGCTCAATGCTGGGCTGGATGCTCATTTCCTCTTCTCTGAGAGGCGAGGGGCATGTGCACCCTGCCTTTGGGGTGTGTATACCTTTGCTTAGCTAAACTTGAATTCATCTTTGCTTGCCTTGCTTTTGACACATCCTGAGATTCTTTTCAGTGGCCTAAGTCAAGAGCCCTCCAGAAGCCAGGAGCAGGGGCACATCATCGTAATCCTAGTGATTTGGCAGGCTGAGGCAGGGGAAGATCCCAATTCCAAGCCAGTCTCAGCAAGTAGGTGAGACCCTGTCTCAAAATAAAAAATAAAAAAAGCTGGGGATGCGGCTCAGTGGTAGAGCACCCCTGGGTTCAACCTCCAGGACAGCAATAAAAAATAAAATAAAATAAAAGGTCCCAGGTACAGAAGTGCTGTCTGCTGCTTCTAAGTACCAGAAGGCAGTGTGCGCTGGGAAGGCAGTGTGCAGGGAAGCTTGGTTTAGGCGGGAGTACAGTGCTCTGGCCGCCAGTTCAGCACCGTGAACCAAAAACACAGATTTTAAAGGCCATCTTTACACAGCTTTGGCTCTGGCAAGGTTATGTATTGATTCCTTGAGACGAGACGTTGTGCCAGGAGGCTGGAAGAAAGCTGACCCTGAGCTTCCCAGGGGCACTGGTGCAGCGTTGGCTAATTCCAGGTTCCCTGTACTGCCCGGTCCTACCGCGTCCATCAACTTACCATCATGGTGGCAAATGTCTGAGAAGGAAAGGTTTATTGGGGCTGATGTTTCCAGAGGTTTCAGTCCATGGTGGGTTGGTACCTGTTGTTTTGGGGCCTGGATCAAGGCTTCAGATCATGGTGGGAACACAGTGGATCAAAACTGCTCACCTCAAGGCAACTGGGAAACAGAGCTGAGGAGAAGCAGGAAGGGCCGTCCTAACACCCCTTTCCAGGATACCTCAGGCGACTTCACTTTCTCCCACCAGGTCCCACCTCTTAAAGGCACCATTCCTTCCCCAAAACAAGAGCGGGCTAGGACCAGGCCTTTAGCACAGGAGCCTCGGGGGATATTCAAGCTCCTAAGTATAGCATTAAGTAGCTGTGAATAATGAGAGCCAGCTACAGCTTTAGCACACACGGAAGGAATAGTTCATTAAAATGGACCCAGAAGCCAGGTACAAAAATAAACAATTCCAAATGGCTAATTGCAAATTGATTTTCTTTTTGTAGTGATCTTCCCAGGCCTCAATCCTCCTACAACACAGGACCGGAGATTAGAAGATGAGTTGTCCCTGTCAGAGGATAAAGCTGAGAAAATATGGTGACAGTTCCCTGCCCTTGACGCAGGCCCACCCTGGCAGGATGAAGGCCTTGGGCAACACAGTGGCCTGGACGTCAGGGAAGCACCTTCTGCTGATGGTTATGGACCAGTTGCAGAAACGCCCAGGGCAGCTGGATTGCTCTAGACTGCATTTCTCTCATCAAGCCGGGATTCTCAGAGGCTAATATGCAATGGATCACACAGGAATCTTCTTTAAATGCAGGTTCTGATTGGGGGGAGCTGGGAGGAGACAGAGGTCCAGCTTTGCGAACAAGCTCCCAGGCAGGGCAATTTTGACACCAGAAAACTAGCTTTGTCCCTGAGCCTGCATGGGCTGGGTTTTCTCAAACTTGCACCCAAAAGATCCCAGCTGTGGCATCCAGGAACATGGGTCCTGCTCTTTCCTGCCCCTCAGTGCTGCTTTCTCTCCTATTCTTCCCTTGAGGTTTCCCCTCAGCTTAGAGTGCTCTGGGTCCCCTCTTCACTCCTCCTCCAGGAAGCCCTCCTTGATCTCCCGCTCTCTGCCCTCCAGGACTCCCAGAAACAGACTGAGGATCAGGCCTCCACCATGGCTGAGAATAAGAACTACCTGGGTGCTTTGAACTGCCACACCAGGCCATACCCAGACCCATCAGACCAGAATTTCTGGATGGGTCCCAACACTGATTTCTTAAGAAGTAGGTCACGGGTGTGGATCATGCACAACACGTATGAAGTGTTAACCACCTCTGATGGCTTCCCAGGGCTGTTGGTAAAGGTCAGTATAATAGTTCACATCTCATACTCTCCTGCCTCGAAAAGGAAGCACTGCTGGGCATGGTCGCACATGCCTGTAATCTCAGTGCTTCAGGAGGCTGAGGCAGGAGCATCACAATTTCAAGGCCAGCCTGGGCAGCTTAGCAAAATCTGGTCTCAAATTTTATTTTTTTTAATTATTAATTTCTTTTTCTTTTCTTTTCTTTTTTTTTTTTTTGTACTGGGGATAGAACCCAGGGGTGCTTAACCACATCCCTAGCCCTTTTTTAATATATATTTTATTTGGAGCTAGAGTCTTGCTTACTGATTTGCTGAGGACCTTGCTAAGTTGCTGAGGCTGGCTTTGAACTCACAATCCTCCTGCCTCAGCCTCCTGAGTCACTGAGGCTACAGGCATGCACCACCACAACTGGCTTTGTCTCAAATTTTAAAAAATAATAATAAAATAAGAAGGACTAGGGGTGTAGCTCTGTGGTAGAGTGCCCCTGGGTTCCATTCCCAGTGCCACCACCATCAAAAGCTCTCATGACATGGTTCTCTGGTTTCCTGTACTCAGCAGCACCCTGCTGTACTTTGTCAGATGTTTGTCAACAACAGACTTGAGTTTCTTGGTCCCAATTTCAATTACCACTGAGAATGCTCTCTGACCACACTCTCATTTCTTTAATTTGAATCTTGCATCTTCCAGGCCAGAGATCCTCAACTGTCAGGGGGTGCATCAAAGCCACTCATGAGGTTTTATAAAAACACTGATGTCTACTCCAGAATTATTGAATTTCTCCATTTTGAAGTTGTTGGTTGAAAAAGATACATATATATCAGGGTAACTATGTGTCCTGTGTTGAGATTTTTTTTCCTTTATGAAAGTATATCCAGTGGGGCGTGGTGGCACACACCTGTAATCCCAATGGCTTGGGAGGCTGAGACAGGAGGATCATGAGTTCAAAGCCAGCCTCAACAAAAGCGAGGCACTAAGCAACTCAGTGAGACCCTGACTCTAAATAAAATACAAAATAGGGCTGGGGATGTGGCTCAGTGGTCGAGTGCCCCTGAGTTCAATTCCCAGTACCAAAAAGAAAGAAAAAGAAAAGTATGTCCATACACTTTCATAAATCAAATGAATATTCAGCAACTCTTGGAAAAAACAGGCTTAATCATTATCCTTAGAGACATTTTGTCTGAAAACTTTTTCAGGATGGGTTCATCAATGGTGTTTTTAAAGCCATGGAAATAACCACAGTTCCTCACTGGCTACATTATTCTTATTATGAATTCTCATCAGACCTTTCAGACTGGAAAATTACCAGTAATGAATTAACCAGAGCCACTAGGTCTCTGTGTCCATAGCAGTCTCTGCCTCACCCTCATGCCTACCAGAGTCCCCACAATAAGCCCCAGGCCAGAGTTGGTGTCCGCAGCAAGGGGGAATCTCAGGCCCTGCAAAGGCCTGAGTTCTTGGAACTATTGACTCCAAACAAAAAACCCTCAAGAACAGGTTTCTGGGCTGAGACTGCCCCAGTCACTCTTGGGAGATGGCAGTGGGCCAAATCAGGGCCCCTGGTACGGTCTTCAATGTGAAGCAAAGGGCTTCGTGAGATTCAAGAGCCAGAAGAACAGGTACAAACAGCACAAGACTAAGAACTAGAGGGAGATGATGCGGGGGCTGTTTGCCTGGAATATCCTGTGTACTTCTAATGCTCTGTTTTCTGCATATGTCAGGAAGCTCTTTCTCATCTTAAAACTCTGCTTTTGTGGGGCCAGGGATGTGGCCCAGTGCTAGAGCGCTTACCATGCACAAGACCCCAGGGCCCATCCTTAGCCCTGCATCCTGTGTAGGGGAAACTGGGTCTATGTCAACTCTGCACTTTCTTATTTTTCACCCACCTCGCTGAGAAGCCACCTATTTGTTTTCTTGGTTTCATGCCATGGAGCAGACAAGGAGAGTGACCTCTATTCGGCCATCTTAAAAAACCTCAGAACAATGCTCTGTATTTTCCACTCAATTTTGCCATGAACCTTAAACTGATCTAAAAAATAAGGTATGTTAAAAATAGATAAGTAAATTCATATATAAATCTATATGTAGTGTGTGTGTGTGTGTGTGTGTGTGTGTGTGTGTGTGTGAGAGAGAATCTGGATCTGGTGAGTTAATGGAGCCTGTGTTTCTGGGCTCCTGAGACCTCTTGGCTTCTAGGGTTTGATGCAAAAGGAGGAGCCTCCAGAACTCAAAAGCTTTACTTTTTGTGGAAAAATGTCTCAGTGCACAGGTCCAGCCATGAAAGCCTACTGCTCCCTCACACTGTCCAGTGTCCCTCCACACCCACCTCAGCAACATCAACTAAGTCAAACAACATCCAGTTCCTCACCTGAATGCCTCCCTGAAGGTGTGCAATCTGCTGTGATGACACTCGGTGTCCCCGTCTCCAGTCACTTCCTTTCTGCAGGGGAAGAATCTGCACACCTGTGCTCAGCCCATCCAGCCACCAGCGGTTCCCACCCCCAGGTCTGCCTGTGGGCTGCCCTGGCCACATAGGCCACATAGGCCACTTACCACTCCCAAAGTGGCCCTGAGCCAAGTGCTTTATTGACCTGGAACACTGTTCAGAGACACTGAAAGTCTCTGCTCAGCATCAGCAGAGTGAATGTGGAGCATGTCGCAGGTTCCCTGCATAGTCTGGGGTCTCAAGTGTGTTTCTCTGCCAAAGTCCCCCCCACCCAGTGCATGCCAGGACTCAACTAAGCTTTCCTGACACAAACTCTAAGTCACAACCCATGTGGGGATCTGGGGACAAAGGACAAGGATAAGGCCTTAGGTCATTGCTGAGGGGCTGAGACTGTTGCAAGACTCTTGGGGATGACCCAGACCCAGGGGAAGTTGGGAATTGGGATCAGCCTGGGTGGCCATGGCACCAGCCACACTGGGAAGTTCTGGGGTGAGGGACCCATCTCTGAGGTGTGCTAGCAGCTAGTTGGGGGCTGCCCACCAGGCCAGTTGGCCTGTAGCTGAGTTGCCAGGACCTCATGCAGCTGTGGGCAGGAACCAGCCTCAGAGCTGACAAAGCACCGGCAACAGGACAATACCATCACTTCTTTTCTGGGCCCTGCCTTTGGCATTTTACTCCTGTGTGTGCTGTTTTTTAAAGCCCTGCGTTATGTTCCAGAGAAGAGTCAGATCAAAGCAAACAGCAGCAGCAGAAGATACACCCCGGTTCTCTTTACACAGCACCCAGGTGCGTGGCAAAGCAAACACGGCCAGAGCACATGGGAGAGGCCCAGAGACTGACATTTCCCAAGGGCCCCGAAGGTGTAGAAAACAGGACCTGAGAGGCACTAATGCCAAAATGATGGGCGCCAATCAATGGGAAGTGGGCTGTGCTGTGCCATCGATAGCTGACATGCCTGTTATAATTGGTTTCCCAGCAGCCCTGCCTCCTCTATTAATTGCACACATTCCTCTTGATGAAAGTGACAAGCTGGTGGCAGCAACATGGGCTTGACAGCAAGAGTGCCTTTCTATCTAAAGTCATGCTGTGACCAGAGCGGCCAGTGCAGCAGAGCCCAAAGGTCACTTCCCTTTCAGGAGCATCCGGATGGGCAGTCTGTCAGAGCCCCTGGTCAGCACCATGGTTCTACTTAGACGTGGCCCCATTGTGACAGCTTTCCTCAGTCACCCCGATCCTCAGAGGCTCGAGGCTGACAGTGTGGACGAGGCTGTGCCAAGAACCTCCAGCATTCAAACCAAATGCCCTACCCACTGGTGAAGGAAAGATCAGTGGGCGAAAGCTCAAGGAGACACAGAATGTGAGGATGACAGAAGCGTCCCCCCCAGAGTATTATTAATCACAAAGGGAAACATGTTGGGCGGCAGGACATCCACAGCCGGAACCCTGGTTAAGTCTGCAGGTAGATAGATGGTGGCCTGTGACAGATAATCATCCCTTCCACCCTGTCACTGTGCCTTTGGGACAAGGTCCAGTGAGAGCTTTATGGGAAATCTCTCTGGGTTTCTTCTCAAATCTTCACTAACTGTAAAATTCCTTCACAACAAAGTTTTTAAATGTTTAAATAAATAAATAAAACGACCCTAGCTGTACCCCACCTCAGCTGCCACATGCATGCCAGGGGGCCACTCTGGAGACAGCACATCATCTTCAATTGTCACTTGCCTCCCACCTTTCGTCCCCGTAACTGTGAAATCAATAGCTACACCTTCATGGTACACAATTGTGCCCGTGGTATTTTAATGGCCTCCTGCACTGGAGTTTGTCAGCAGAGCAAAACCATTGATTTCCTGCCCATCTGTCCTGGGCACACATGGGTAAGCTGCCTGCAGCCCGGGATCAGGGATCAGAGCCGGAGAGGCAGCCCCTGGCCCTGAGCTCCCCACCGGGGGCTGCCCCCCCCCAGGGGGAGGATAAGACATCCCCTCTACACTACACTGGTGTTGTTGTAGTTGAACTTCCAAGAGAGAAAGGAAAGATGCTTTCAATCCCAAGAGCCTCTGGGAGGTTCTGTTGTCCTGCATCTGCAGGCAGCAGGTGGCTGGGAGGCTGGGTGGAGGCCAGCCTGAGCAAGTGTCTTGTTGGGGCGCATGGCCTTCTCGAGGCACCTTCCAGCTATGACAGTCCTGCCTGATGACATTCTTAATCGCTCTTGAAGCAGAGCCCGTGTTCACGTTCTGGGTAGGTGAGCAGAAACCGCACCGGGGACCTGGGGGAGGGATAGGGGAGTTGGCAAGACACAGCTCTACGCCTACGGCAACCCCAGGCAGCAAGGAAGGGACTTGGCAGGAGCTGGCTGGGCCAACCACAAATATTTGCACAGGTGAACACAATCTAGGGAAGGTATCTACTCAGCCTCAAGAGAGAGAGAGAGGAGAGGAGGACCCCCAAAGAGTTCAGGCCCTGGCAGCAGAGGGGGAGAGCCTGCATTTACAATTGATCCAGCACACCCGCCAGGGTGCCCCTGAGCCAGCCATATGAGCTCTGATCCCATTGCCTGGCTCTCTCAGAGGTGCTCAGTGGCCTTGTGCACCCAGGACCAGATGCTGCCTTGATATGCCAAACCAGGAGGGCCTCCAGCCACCTTACTGCAACTTGCTGTCCCCAGGCTGTGTCTGAGCCAGGATCCCTAGCCAGCTACCCACTGAATCCAAGCACCTGCTTGTACCTGAGGTGGGCTTCAGTGACTATCCAGCCCACAGAATAACCACACAAGCCCATCACATCCCCTCTCAGAAACTAAGGGCACTTGCCCTCTTCCTCACACCCCTCAGGCCTGCCCCATGTAGTGTGCAGTGTCCTTCCCTGGCCCATGAGTCTATGTGACTAATAACTGCCATCAATCTCACCTGTTCAATGTCAGGTACCAGGTGGTCCACCATCCAGCTACCCCAGGAATGGAACCCTCTGATACCAAGTGGTTAAATGAGAAGTGATTGAAACAGGGCTTCATGTTGCTAAATCTGCTTGATTCCTGTGTTCTCAACCAGGGGTGACACTTTGCAATGTCTGGAGACACTTCTAGCTGTCATGAATGCAGCTATTACTGGTCCCTAGGAGTAGCAGCCAGGGATCCTCTAAACATCCTACAATGCACAGGACAGCCCACACCAAACAACTGTGCAGCCCCAACCCCAGCACCCCTCCTGAGACTCCCCCAAGTGGATGCCAGAGCAGCACTCTCCCTCTGGAGCTCCTGCACAGCCCCATGGCTGGCTACCTTGTCCCACCTCTAAATGCTGGGCTCAGGACTCAATCCTCTTTCCTTCTCTGTCCACTATATACATCACTCCCTGGATTTGTGCCAACTGTTTCATGGCTCAAAATACTCCCACTCACTGTGACTTCCAAATTAACATCTCTGGCCAGGGCATCTCTCCTAAACTTCTTGAAGTCTGCGTGCCCCACCGTCCACTGGATGCTTCTGCTGGCAAGTGGGGTGTCAAACTTAACATGTCAGAAGCAGAGCTGATCCCCTTGCACAGGCCCCCACATCTGCTTCCACAGCTTCCTGCCAGGGTCCCTGGCTGAAAGGAAACTGGGCACAGGACTGACCACACAGACACACTGAGGACAAGCGAAGCACGTTTACTGTCAGGAACCTGAGAGGCTGCCTCGCATGGAGACAGCGACAGCAGCTTCCTTCTTAGAGTTGCCTTTTGTTAGCAGGGTCATGGCTAAGGGGTGGGGGGTTCTGTTAGTGGTGGGGTTAGTCTTTCTGGAACACAGGAATAGCAAGCAAGTTCCTGTTTCTCAAGAACAGAAACGGGCAGGTTTCTATTTTTCAAAACAGAAACAGAAACAGGTAGTCATTTCTTAATAAGATCAGCATCTATAAAATGGGGGAAAGGATGATGGCTGTAGTTGTGCCAACACTGGCAACACCGTCCTCCCAAATGCTCAGGCCCAAAACCTTGGAGCCCTCCTCACATCTCTTGCTAAACCCCAAATGCAATCTGTTGGCCAATACTGTACATCCCCCCCACACACTTTCTTTGCACCCCCACGGCCCGCTGCCTGCCCATCTTGCATGAAAGTGGAGTCTTCCAGGAGTGGTCACACTTCCCACTCCCCCATGACCCGTGCTGGCTCCATCTCCATGACCCCAGCGATTCCCTAGCATCTGATGGGCTCCTCTCTGGGAGGTTCTTTCCCCAGATATCAGCATGGCTTGATTCCGTTAAGATTTTGCTTATGGGCTGGGGATGTGGCTCAAGCAGTAGCGTGCTTGCCTGGCATGTGTGCGGCACCACATACAGACAAAGATGATGTGTCTGCTGAAAACTAAAAAATAAATATAAAAAAAAACTCTCTCTCTCTTAAAAAAAATTTTTTTTTGCTTAGTGAAACATTCCCTGATGACTCCTTTTTGTTTTATTTTTATTTACTTACTTAGACTGGGTCCTGCTCTATTGCCCAGGCTAGCCTCAAACTTCTGGGCTCAAACCATCCTCCTGCCTCAGCTTTCCAAGTAGCTAAGGCTATGGGTGTACATCACCTCACCTGGTTTTCTGATGGCTCTTTTTCAAAATGCAACTCCTCCTAACCCTTTCTATGAGGCCAGTACCCTGCTTAAAATCAAATAGAGACAAGACAAGAGGGCTGGGGAATGAGGCTCAAGCGGTAAGTGTGCTCACCTGGCATGCGTGTGGCCCGGGTTCGATCCTCAGCACCACATACAAACAAAGATGTTGTGTCTGCCAAAAACTAAAAAAAAAAAAAAAAAAAAATTAAAATTCTCTCTCTCTCTCTCTCTCTCTCTCTCTCTCTCTCTCTCTAAAAAAAAAAAAAAAGAGAGAGACATGACAAGAAAAGTGATGGTATACCAATATCTCTGATGGATGTAAATGACTAACAAGCTGAATTCAGCAATGTGTCCAAAGGGTTAAGATTTATCCCAGGAATGGAAGGTTGGTTTAACATTAAAAAATAAGGGGTCTAGGTCGTAGCTCAGTGACAAGGCACTTGCCTAGCACATGTGAGGCACTGGGTTCCATCCTCAGCACCACATAAAAATAAATAAATTAAACAAAGGTATTGTGTCCATCTACAACTAAAAAACAAAACAAAAAAAAATTAAATCTATTGGTGTACTGGGCTCAGTGGCACACAACTATAATCCCAGCAACTCAGGAGGCTGAGGCAGAAGGATCACAAGTTCAAAGTCAGCCTCAGCAATTTAGAGAGGCCCTAGGAAACTTAGGGAAACCCTGTCTCAAATTTTAAAAAAAAATGAAATAAATAAATTTATAAAGGACTGGGGATGTGGCTCAGTGGTTAATCACCCCTGGGTTCAATCCCCAGTACAAAAAAAAAAAAGTCAGTTGGTATAAAATATCCTTTAGGTTAAAAAAAAAGTTGTGGCTAGGGTTGGAGCTCAGTGGAATAGCACTTGCCTAGCATTTTGGGGGCACTGGGTTTGATTCTCAGCACCACATATAAATAAATAAAATAAAGGTCCATCAACAATAAAAAAAATAAATAAAAATAAAAACATTTCATTACAACTGACATAAAAAACCATTTTTCAAAGTTCAACAACTCTCCTGATAAACACCCAACAGCTAGGAGTAGATGGGAACTTTCTCAGCATAATAAAGGCCATCTAGGAAAACCGTAGCTAACTCATTGGTAAAAGACAGCACTTTTCCCCCTAAGATCAGGAACAAAACAGGGACGGCCACCTTTGCCACTCTTCTTTACACAGTACTGGGGGATCAAGCCCAGGGGTGCTCTACCACTAACCTACACTCCCAGTCCTCCTTGAATTTTATTCTGAGATGGGTCTCACTAAGCTGCATAGGCTGGCCTTGAATTTGTAATGCTCCTGCCTCAGTCTCCCCAGTGGCTGGGATCACAGCTGTGCATCATCCTGCCTGGACACTCCACAAGCTTTATTCTGCATTGTACTTAAGTTTCCAGTTAGCACAAGGCAAAAAAAAAGGAAAAGAAACAAGTTATCCAGGGCCAGGCATGGTGGCACACACCTGTAATCCCAGTGACTTAG
The DNA here is from genome assembly GCF_964194105.1 of Spermophilus citellus. NCBI lineage: Eukaryota > Metazoa > Chordata > Mammalia > Rodentia > Sciuridae > Spermophilus > Spermophilus citellus. The sequence continues at coordinate 7,636,532 of NC_138187.1, read as the reverse complement.
AAGGCAGAGGCAAGAGGATCCCAAGTTCAAGGCCACTTTTGGTAGTTTAGAAAGAGAGAAGGGGAGGAGAGCAAGAGAAGAGAGGGGGAAAGCAGGGGGAGATGGGTGGGAGGGGAAGGAAAAGAAGTAGGGGAGGGGAGAGAGGAGTGGAGGGAAAGGGAGGAGGGAAGGGGAGGGGAGGGGAGAGGGGGGAGGGAAGGGGAGGGGAGAGGAGAGCTGGGCATGGTGGTCCACACCTGTAATCCCAGAAGCTCAAGAGACTGAAGCAGGAGAATTCCAAGTTCAAGGCTAGTCTTGATAATTTTGAAAGAAAGAGAAAAGAGGGGGCGGGGAGAAGGAGAAAGAAGAAAAGGAAGAGAGGAGGAAGAAGGAGAGGAAGAGGAGCCAAGCTTTTTTTTTTTTTTTTTTTTTTTTTTTTTTTGGTGGTGGTGGTGGTACTGGGGATGGAACTCAGGGGTAGTCTACCACAGAGCTACACCCCCAGTCCTTTTTATTTTATTTTTAAAATTAGGCAAAACCAGGCATGATGGTGCAGCCCTATAATCCCAGCAGCTCAGGAGACTGAGGCAGGAGGAAGATCACAGTTTCAAAACCAGCCTCAGCAGTTTAGTGAGGCCCTGAGCAATTTAGTGAGACTCTATCTCAAAATGAAAAATAAAACAGGCTAGGGGTGTGGCTTAATGGTTAAGTGCTCCTGGTTCAATCCCTTATACAAAAAAGAAAGAGAAAGAAAAATAAAGAAAAAAAGAAAGAAAAAGACTGGGAATGTAGCTCAGTGGTAGAGGGCCCCTGGGTTCAATATCTAGTACTGTGAAAATCCTAACCAGGAGCAATGACCCATACCTCCCAACTACTTGGGAGGCTGAGGTAGAAGGTTACCATGTGCCGCTTGCTTTCTGCCAGGCCAGCAGGAGGACCGTCTACCTTCTTCTACATCTGCCCTCTAGAGACCCCTTCTATTCTTTACACAGGTCCCAAATTAGAGGCCAGCCTGAGCAACTTAATGAGACCCTCTGTCTCAAATTCTAAAAAATTTAAAAAGCGGGGGGAATGTAGCTCAGTGATAGAGCACCCCTGCATCGTTCCATCCCCAGTTTAGAAGGACAAAAATCCTAAGGAATCCACTAAAAATTGATTGGAAAAACAAATTCAGCAAGGTTGCAAGATACAAGATAAACAGACAAAAATTTCAATTTATTTCCATATGCTCTCAATGAACAACAGAAAATAAAATTAAGAAAAATTCCATTTATAGTAATAATATCAAAAAGAACAAATACTTAAGAAACGTTTAAAAAGTTCAAGCCAAGTGTGGTGGCGCATGCCTGTAATCCCAGCAGTTTGGGAGTCTGAGACAGGAGGATTGTGAGTTCAAAGCCAGCCTCAGCAAAAGCGAGGTGCTAAGCAACTCAGTGAGACCCAGTATCTAAATAAGATACAAAATAGGGCTGGGGGTGTGGCTCTGTGGTTGAGTGCCCCTGAATTCAATCCCTGGTACCAAAATAAAGAAGAAGAAGAAGAAGAAGTTCAAAACTTTTTTATGTGTGCGTGTGGTGCTGGGGATGGACTCTGGGGCCCCATGCCTTCTAGGCAATGCTGTAACACTGGCTACCTCACTAGCTGAATTATGATTTTTACAATGTGAAAACAATACACATTCAGTAGAAACTGGATTTAGAATTGAGATCTTTTCCAGGGCTAGTTGCTTTGGTGTCTGTGGTTGGCAGAGTCGTGGCCCCCCAAAGATGTCCATGCTCTAATCCCCCTGGGATCTGTGTATAGATAGGTACCGTGCAGAACTCTGCAGATATGATAAAGATTAAGGATGAGGGAGTGGCCTAGATTATCCAGAGGGGTTCAGTGGAATCATGAGAGTCCACCTGGAGACTTGTTTCTGGCTGCAGTTAGAGATGTGACCCGGTTACAGTGGTGTAGGGCTGTAATCACAGTTGCTTGGGATCACAGAGAGGCCTGTGCTTGAGAAGGACTCAGCTGTCTGCTGCTGACTTTGAAGATAAGGAAAGCCACAGTCAAGGAGCTTTTAGAAGCTGGGACAGCCCTCAGCTGAGAGCCTTCAGGGAATCAGGGACCTCAACTCCAAAACCACAAGAACCTGAATTCTCCCAGCAACCCAGGGAGCAGGGAAATGGACCTCCCCTGGATCCTCCAGAAGGGGCACTACTTAGAGCACCTCAGTTTCAGCCCAGAGGCTCCACCATGGGGACAGGGCCTTCGAAGAACCTTTTAGTTCTCCCTCTTGACCCACGGACCCTGATTTTAAAGCATTTCTGTTTATAACAGGACAGGAATTGAATGTTTGTTTCAGCAGGAATTAATACCAAGCTTATGATATTTAATAAAGCTGGGCTGCACCCAGGATCTCATCCTGAGTGGTGTCAGCCTTCCCAGTTTCTTGGGGAAGAGTGTTGGATGGAAACCACTGGTGTGAGCTGATCCACCATCCCAGAGCTTCCTAGTTCTTCTCCACACCTCGAAATCCAGAAGCCAAATGCTGCACAACCTTGTCTGAGTTCTAACCCTCTCTTCCAGAACATTCTTCTTGGCTGGCTTGCCCTATTGTATTGGTTTTCTATGCGCGTCAGAAATGACCACAAATTCAGCAGCTCAAGACAATACCCATTAGATTATCAGAGTGCTGTGGGTTAGGAGTCTGGGAGGGCAGAGCAGCATCCTTGCCCAGGCCTCACAAGGCTGCACCAAGGTGGCAGCACGGTGGGGGGTTCATCTAAAGTCCAGGGTCCTCCCAAACTTACAGGCCGTGGGCAGAATCCATAGGGTGTGGGTGCATTTGAAGGACTGGGTCTGTCTACTTAAAGGCCACTGACTGGGGCCACTCTCAGCTCTTCCATAGGCCTCAAAAGGTCACCTTGCAGCTGCTTGCTTTCTGCCAGGCCAGCAGGAGGACCGTCTACCTTCTCCTACTTCTGCCCTCTAGAGACCCCTTCTGTTCTTTACACAGGTGGTGTTCATATCACACAGAGCCAACATTTACAGCGGCATTCACTATAATCAGAGCACTGAGCTTCAGCCCCAACAGGCGGGGTCTGGGGCCCTGTCAGAGTCAGGAGCTAGCTACTTGCTCCGGCTGAGGGAAAGCTGAAGGGCTCCCTTGCCTGACCTGCCCAGGGCGGGCTAAGGAGAGCTACGTAAGTGTGCCTTCTGTCCCATTTTGTCCCTTTGCAGGACAACCACATCATCCTGTATGTTCACCTGCCTGCTGTTTCTGTGTCCTGTGACATTCTGTGGACTGACAGGGAGAAGCTATCGAGCTGATCAAATTGCATCAAGTTTACTTTTCCTTTTTCCATCTTTTGCCTATATCTCCTGCAGGCAGGCAGCCAGATCCAGCCAGCCAGCCCCCAGGCAGTCCTCCTGAGCTAGGCTGCCAGTCTCAACCTCTCCTGGCTCCAGAACATATTCATCACCCCAAGAGGAGACCTCCTGTTTAGAGCCCACTTTGTTGGTTAGACTCGCCCAGGAGACCCTTCCTTATGAGGAACTCAAGTGACCAGTTGCTGAATCACAGGAGTGACATCCATCCAATCCATAGGTCCCTCCCCTCAGGGCCAGGATCTTAGAGGATCTGCACACCAGAGTTTGGAGGTCCTGGGAGATCTGTCCTACACCTGTCCACCTGAGGGGCACCCCTCCCTCTGCTCCACGGGAGCCCCACACCACAGCAGAGGAACCTGCATGTGCCTAGTATGCTTATTATGATATTTAATAAAGCTGGGCTACACCCAGGGTCTCATTCTGACCCTGCTCAAGTCCTGGCAAGTTCCAGGGAACACGGGCCGAGGGTCATGGCCCGCACTGCCAGCAGTAACATCGTCTACCTCCATCTCTCTCTAACTCCCGCCACTCCTGAGCACACCACAAAGGGGCTGGAGAGCTCCTGGGGGCCAGAGAGTCTACCTTGTCTTTTTGTTTTCCCCCTGCCTAGCCTGCTGCCCTCCTTCCTCCCCTACTGCCCCCAGTAGGACTGGACAGCAATGAAGCGCATGGCCCCTGCACCACCCCTGCCCCCTCCCCCCAATCCAAGTCCAGACAGTGAAGCTAGGGGCCAGACAGTCTCCGGATGCTTCTCTCCCAAAATTGGCATGTTTGGCAGGAGTTCCCCCACCACGGGGCCGCTGAGACCCTCTGTGGGAGATAGCTCTCCCTGCAGCGGTCAGAGCGTTTCTCTCCAGATCGGCTTCCCATCAGATATCCCGTCCTCCCTGGTGGGAGACGGAAGAGAGATGATAGGATCTGACCGTGGGAGGCTGTGGAGTAGGCCGCTCTCCCCCCTGCAAGGGGGCCCAGCCAGGAGCGGTGGGAGCTGAGAGACAGTGAGAACAAGATCTCTGATTGTTCTCGATGGCCCGGCTGGAGATCTCGTTTTCCCCTTAATCAGAAGGCTCGTGTATGAAATCCTCTGGCAACAGTTTCATATTAACTGTTTTGGTTGACTGACTGTTTTCGTAAGGTTCTTCCAACAGAAATCACACACAATATGGCTCAGATTAAGCAGTATGAAAGGAATTCTCTACCTCAAAGCCGGAAGCTTGGCTTGGAGCAGGAGAGGGATCCTCGTCTTATGTCCAGAAGCCTCAGCGGTGCCTGCTGTTGGGGATGACTTAGACAGGTCTCATCATTCCTGAAAGTGGGGACAAATGTCCCCAGGCAGTGGGCTCAGGGGCAGGGATGTCTTCTGAGGCCTGGCTTACCTGAAAGTCTCTTTGGCCTTGGTGGGCTCCTGCCCATCTAGTCTCCCTGGTGGCTGTCACACCATGTCCCTGAAAGCCAGGACTCTAGCTGGGTTCTCAGCCAGACCCTGCCCACAGCCCATCTGGAGATATAGTACTTTGTCCCCTTTGCCAGAGGGTAGGATCTAGAGGCAGGACCCCAACTGGCCTCCAGGAGCCCTCAAGGGCCCTGCCTAGCCTGTCCATCCTCAATGGCTCAGGGCCAGCAAGGACTGCATTCCCAGCTTGTCCCACATCTCCTCTGGACTCACTGTCCTATCTGGGGAGGAGTCCAGAGAGTCTCTGAAGTGGGTCACCACAGGACTTACTGCTGTTCCAGCCCAGCCCAAGGTACCAGCAGCCTCCGACCCAGAATGAACCAGGGTGAGACAAGTCCCCAGGATGGGGCTGCATTCCATGGCTCAGTGAGGATCTGCAGCTCCACAGGAAATAGCTCCTGGCCCGGCCTTGGACAAGGGCTGGTGTTCTGTGTTCTCTCTGGTTCTGTATTTCTCTCTCTGACATCCATTAGTCACAGGCCAAACTAACAGCCACCTGTTCCATCTGCCCTGCTACCCAGAGTCTCACATCTGACCTGCTCCTTATCCAACTCTCAAGAGCTCCTGACCCTGACCTGAACCACTCAAGGCCAACCAGGGATGCCAGCCCCGCCCAAAGCCCCCAGCATTATTCACACTATCGAGACCTGGGCTCTACCTTCCTGGCGGAGACTCCAAAAAAGACCAGTTTCCCCTGCTCCTTTGGCCCCTGTTGGTCCCTGGTGCCTCCCCTGAGGCCCTAGGTGTTGTGCCTTGCCCCTCCTCTCAGGGAATGTAATAAAATCCTTGTGGTCCTCTGGATCATCACTTAGTGAGCTCCATAAAGTAAGAATCCTGAGGGTACATTTTGAGACAGCTGGTTTGCAAACTGGCTCTCTGACTGGTTTCCTAATTGCAGGCCCAGGATCTTTACAGGACCTCACAGGAGTTGGGAGGAGGAACAATCTTTAGGCAGTTTCTAGAGAGAAATCTAAGTTAGGAAATAGAAATATCACTCCAAATCCTAGTGTGCCAGTGGTTCCCAAACATATAGACAGCTGTGTGCTTACACCAGCAGCCCATGTGGGCCCTGCACTAGGGCCACTCTGCCACCCAGCATCGACCCTATATCCTCACTTCCTGAACTAAAGCCTCAAGAGCCTCTTCCCAGAACTGAGCAACCCTTGCCTGTCCTTCCTCCACCTGAAGGCCAGTCTGCTGGAGGCATCTTGCTTAGAACCTCTGGTCCAGGTAGGCACTGCAGGGCCTCCTGAGCCAACTCCCCTGGGAGCTGTGATGGTATGCTACCTTCCGCTTTGGTAACAAGGATCCATTTATGCCCTTCCTGCCATTAGGGAGGGGAACAAGCAGGGGACACGTATTGGCCAATGCTGGATGGTGGTGGGGGGGCAGCAGCAGTCTGGAGGACACCCAGATCCTCCCCACCTCTGGGCCAGAGTGGTTTGACTTGCCCAAGGAAGCATTTTTGGATCCTGACCAGCTCTGTGCACCAGGGTGATGCTCAGGAGGGGACAGAGGTACATTAGTCCCACTCCCTGTGAGAGCCAGAGGAGGAAACGTGACCCCACTAGATTTCTTTCTCTCTCTCTTTTTAACATTTCTTTCTCTCTGACATAAGAGCCTTCTCTCTACTTTGAGCCAAGATGCAGTGACAAGAATTGGACCCTTCCTCCTAAAACAAGCAAAGAACAAGACAAAATATACAAAGCTGTGGATACAACCCCAGGCAGCAAAGGACAGTAGCCCCAGAGACACAGGGAGCCGTGAGGCATGTCCACTCTAGATGGCGCATGGACATGGTTTCTAAGCTGCAAGGAAGGGAGGGGAACCGAGGCCAAGCTGGAGGACTCCTGCCAATGAAGAGATGGAGTTGGGCAGCAGAACACCAAGGTGACTAGAGTTTGTGATGGAGAACCAGAGGAGAGCCACACAGAGCCCCATCCTCTGCAGAGGGTCCCCAGATCTTGCACCGAGGACAGATGGAGCAGATGTGGAGGAGACATTCTAGGGAAGGAGCAATCTGAAGGGTCAGAAGGAACCTGGGAGAGCACACAGGGCTGGCAGGACCCGCTGCCCCAGCGGCACAGCCAGACTCCGCCTGCACATGTCCCTGCAGCCTCTGAGGGATCTGTGCCCTGAATCCTTTCTTCTGTGGCATCTGTCCCATACAGCTGTGTGCCTCCCTAATGAATCTTTTGTGTCCTAACAGAACTAATAAAGCTCTCTCAGAATCTTCTCTCCCAACACATCCCTGTGCTGCTGAGTTTTCTGTGGAGGTGTTTTTTTGTTTTTTGTTTTTTGTTTTTAACGAAGTGAAATTCACACAACAAAATCAACCATTTTAAAGTGAACAATTCAATGGCATTTAGTGAATTCCAAATGTTGTGTGACCGAGGCCTCAATTCAGTTCCAGAATGTTCTCATCATTTAGAGAGGAAACCCTGCAGCCGCTAAGCAGCCACTCCCTGTCCCTCCAGCCCTGGCCACCACCAAGCTGCTCAGTCTTTATGGATTGTCTATTCTGCACATTTCATACAAATGATTATACAAGATATAACTTCCCTGGCCGGCTTATTTCACTTAGCAAGATGTTTTTGAGGTTGATCCACACAGAAGCAGGCATCAGAACATTATTCTGGGGTTGGGGTAGCTCAGGAGTACAGCACTTGCCCCACATGCATGAGGCCCTGGGTTTGATTCCCTACATGGAAAAAAAATCATTACTTTTTTTGTGGCTGAATAATAGCCCATTGCATGCACACATTTAGTTTACCTGATCATTTGCTGATGGGCACTCAGGCAGGTTCTACCTCTCAGCTACTTAAATACAGCTGCCAGGAACACAGGTATGTGAGTATCTGTCCAAATCCCTATCCTTAAGACTTTGGGTTGTATGTGCAGAACCTGTCTCATAGCCAAGAATTTTCTTTTTTCTTTGTTTTTCTTTCTTTCTTACTTTTTTTTTTCTAGTACTAGAGATTGAACACAGGGCCCTATATATAAGAGAAAAGCATCTACCACTGAGCCACAACCCCAGCCCTTAAAGTCAGGATTTCCTCACCTAGTCCTCCATCACCTAATGTGCCCATGTGTCCCCTGCTTGAGGCACCTTCTGCCCTGCCCTAGCACAGCTGGTGCCCTCAAGGTGGTCTCCTCTCTCAGGGAACCTCCCTCTGGAATGGCCCCCTTCCCCCTTGCTCCCTGCTTCCTGGTGCCTGTCACATTCTGTATTTAGTGCTCCACTCTCCTAGTTGCTTGGTGGCTCACTTGGTCTCCCTGGCCTCTTGGTGACTCCAGATGGTCAGCACTGCCCTGTCCATCACAGAGTCCTCAGTACCTGTGGGCTAAGAGAATAAATGAACTTGTCAGGCCCTATCAGCTGCTGTCGCTGCCCTGCCTTCCATTTCTCCAGACCCCTCAGCATGTCACTGACATCCAGAACCTTGATCCTGGCCCATGGGAGGCCCGAGAGACAAGGAAGTTCAGGAGTTAACCGGGAGCATGAGGCTGACATGCAGGAAAGAGAGAAAAAGAGCCAGTTCAAAGCCTGAAGGCCTGAGGGAGGCACAGAGGGAGTCGGGCCTCAGGAGCAAGGGGCTTCCTGCAGGGCTCCTGCCGATGGTTCTTGGCTGCCCAAAGCTGCCCCTAGGACAAGGTGGATAAAAGGAAATCACAGGGAACCTTCCTCATCCCTAAGCCCCTACCATCTGGCCTCAAGAGTCAGCCCTTGACAACTTGAGAGGAAACTTCTGGAATGGAACGAGACACCAGGTTCAGGACAGCATCACTTTCCCAGCCTCCACGGGAACAGAGGGCACGGGCAGCTTGGATTAAAACGAGGCACTGCCCAGACTAAAGTGTCCAGGCCTTCAAGCATCCCTTCCCTGGTGAAGTCACCGCAAATGGACCCCTAGGAAACCATAGTTCAGCAGCTCCTGGGGACAAGGAGCCTTTGGGAAGGGGACAAGGCTGGCAAATGGGAAGGGGAGCAGGAAGGCATGGGGGCAGGGGCTACGAGGGGATTCAACTTTTCTGAAGTCACTCAGTCCTTGTCTCACCCGTGGCGTGGTCCCCTCCTGCAGCCAGAGAACAGCCACTGCACGAGGCTGGAATGTGGACTTGGCCCATGTGGAAACCAGCCACAAGGACCAGGAGGATCAGGCCTTTCCCAAAGTACCCCTGATTCTGGGGCAAAGGAACCCACAGGTGCTGCCCAAAGCAGACTCTCCCAGTCCAAGCTGCACCCCAGGGGCCCAGCTTCCCTCTATCTCCCCAGACCTGCCCTTCACAGTCCCAAGGAGTCCAGTGGGGAACAAGCCCGAGGCTGCCTCACACTCACCCCTTAGTCCCATCGGCTCTAACCACAGTAGGCCAGCTCAGCCCTCATCAGAGGGGTCACCCAGAACCAGTGGCCTCAGGCAGCTCTTTCTGGAGGAACAGGGGTCGGCAGGCCCAGCCCCAGCCATGCTCTGATCCCAGGTTCTGCCTTGACCTGTCCCTGAGGTCAGGCACACCAAGGCAGGCAGTATGTCCCTTGGGATGGACAGCATGGTGAGGACCATTGCAGGGGTGCCAACAGGAAGGAGGAGGACGGGAAAGCTACGGGCACTTTCTGGGTCTCCTCTTCTAGAGGGGGCTTCCCGGTTACCAATGCAGCCTCCCAGTGGAGAGTACGATCCTGTTCCTCCCTGTTTCCAAGGCCAGAGCCTGCTCAGGTTCAGCGTCTGCTATGTTCAAGGCCCAGAGCGAGAACACCACCTTCACTCAGCCCCCCACCCACTCTTCCTAGGACCCACCCTGGACCACATGTGACCAGGAGGCTGGGGCTAAGAGAGGCCCCCTCCCCAGGCTTCTCCTAGCCCCTTCCTTAACCCCAAGGCTGTGAGGACCTCCATCCCTGCCCATTCCCATCCCAGGCCCCTCTCCTGGTCAGGACAGGAAGAAGGTAATTGAATCAGCACTTCTCACCCGTTCTGGAACGTTCCAACATGGAAACCATGGAGCAGCTGGGGAAACAATTTAAGGACTTTAATTAAAGGCCGATGACTCCCCCAAGGAGCCCTACCACCCCCACGCAGCCTGTAGGACCCACCACATCTGCACACAGTGTGTTCTGGAGCTCAGCTGGGCACCTTGCACTGGGCATAGGCCCACAGGCTGAGTTCCCAGCGGGGGGGACAAGAGGGACATCCCAACCCACCCTCTCTCTTCTCTGTTTCCAGAATCTGTCCCTTGAGCCCTGGGCCCAGGCCTCAAAGCCAGGTAAACTAGTGCTCCCCACAACTCTGTGCCCTAGATGGGGAAAGTGGGTCACCTGGATAAGCTCAGCAGAAGCACGGCCACCTCTACCTCCATTCACACTCTCTGTGGGGACAGGCATTTCAGGCAGAGGGAACAGCATGTGCCAGGTCTGTGAGGTTGGAAAGAGCATAGCAGGTGTGAGGAACTGGCCAGGGCTAGCAAGCAGGAAAGTAGGGCTGAGGGGAGCAGGCAGATGTGGGGAGAGGCCTCGAGGGCCCTCACAGCTGCAGGCAGGCATCTGGTCTTCATCCTAGAAGCAGTGGGGGTAGGGCTGGGATTGGAGCATTTTAAAATAATGGAATCTGCCTTCCTCTGAGGACATCCCTCTAGTTGCCATTCAGAGAGCTCCCTGTAGGAGAACAAAGGAGGGGGGAGATGGTGTGGGCCCAGGGCTTCCAGACATAGCAAGCTTAGCATGTTCAGGGAGAGGAGGGGACATAGACACCACGCTGAGCACTCACTGCCTAGCAGGGCCTTTCCTGCTAGGGTTCTGTCCCTTCCTTACCTGGCCCCTGTAACTGTCCAGCCCTTTCCCTCACCACATCAGTCTCGAGTCTGGGGAAAGCTATGGGTTCATCTCATTCACATCTGGGCCCACATCTGCCCACCACGCTGGAACTGCACTAGCCCAGCCAGTGCCAGGAGGGGAGCCTGTAACCACCCCCAACCCTGCCGGGGGTGGAGGGGCCTGGAGACAGTTCCAGCCCCTCAGCCCAGCTCCACTGAGCCCACAGAGTAATAGGAGCAGGGGTGTGGGAGGCCAACCTTACACGTGACTAAGTCACACTCCCCAGCTGGGTGCTGAGGCACTCAGTCGCGGAAATGTAGCAGAGCTTTCCCCACCCTTCTTGGGTGCGAGGGTCGGTGTCTCGTGCATGGGTGTGTCTTGCTACACCCCCTTGGGTGAAGCTATGCTCACCTGTTCCTTTGTAATATAACCCCTTGCCCTGTTTAGGATAGAATCTTCCATGGAAGTGCCTTGTGTGTGTCCCCTTCTCTTACTGTGCCCTTGGGTGTGGCCTACCCAGGTGTCAGTCAACCTGCTGACAGTGAACTTCATGAAGATAGACTCAGCCCCCTGAAACCTGACCCCTTGCCTCATTTAAATAGCTTCTCCTCAATAAAAGGGGTCAGTCCGTACTCTCGCTCTCTCTCTTTCTGCGGACCCTTAAGGTCAGAGGAGCCGTCATAGTGACCCCAAAGAAAAAGGTATTGTGTCTCTTGTGTGGTTATTTCTTGCAGCCCAGTTAGCCCAGTTTAACTGGAGTAATCCCTGAGCCTTTTAGTTGCGAGAACAGAAATCCAGCACAGGGGTCTCTAATAGCTGGAGAGAGACAGATGTCCCCATCTACCTCCCCGTCCCACTGAGCCTCTTGGAACATCAATATGAACTGACCCTGTGTCCACAACATGATGGGATCATGTGACAAAGACAGAGGTGACTGTGGTGACTGGTGGAGCCACTAGCTCACGGTGAGTTTTGCCAGTCCGTCAGAGAGGGACAGAGGCTGACAGACTGCCCCTCAAACCATCCCTCACTGCTTGCATCCCTGGGACCCAGGACACAGAAGCCCAAGTAACTGAGAAGTAGAAAGGCCACATCAGGGCCAAGGACAGGCCATGAGATCCAAGGAGCAGCCTTGAACACAGCCAGGAACACAGCCAGGCCCCGTGACAGGTCTGGGACAGCACAGGCATGCTGGGCCTGGGCCCAAGCAGCCTCAAGGTCATTATCAGGGCAGCTGGTAGGCACCTGGCAGCGAGTAAACGGCTGGGAGCAAGTGAGAGTCATTACCGAGGGGGCCTCATATTCCCTGGAGAGGGGTGGACAAGCATCCCAGCCTCCCTGGTTAGGAGTGGGCAGCTGGGCTGCAGATGGGCACTGATTCCTGTCCTGTCCTGGGGGAAGGGCACAGGATAAAAGCAGCCGATCTGGCTGGGGCAGTGAGGGCCTGGGGGAGTGGGTGGGGTCTTGTGGGCTTGGCTGGAAGCCATCTCCACTCACCACCTGGCAGTTCCAGGAGGCTGCCAAGAGGGAGCAGCCCCAGGCACTGGGTGCAGGATCAGCTGGGGTTGTGGGTGCAGCACACACAGTTGGCCAGACCCCACATCAATCCTGTCCACCACTGAGGGGAAGCCCTGCTCATGGAGACATGGAGACAACCCTGCTCATCCTCCCAAGATTGAGAAGAGAGGCCGACTAGAGCCTCCAGAGCCACCAGGGTTAAGCTGTGCATCACTAGGCAAGCCTTAACCCTCTCTGAGCCTCATGTACTCATCTGTGACATGTGACCAAGTGCGTGCCACCTTCAAGAACTCTTAGGGAGCAGGTTTGGGATGACACCTGAGCAGTCAGTGCCTGTAGTTAGCTGTGTGAGCACTTCCCATCTCAAGGCCAAGTGGAAGATACCCATCCAGACTTTATTCCTTAAATACTCTCAACCTAGCATGTGGAGGCATCTGACCAGATGGGCAAACATAAATACAGTTACTGAGTGTCCAGGACACATCTGCCTGGGTCTTGCTCAGTCCCAGCCAAAGTCCTGGCTGGTCATCTGGTAGAACTTGCGGTTGAAGGGCCGGTAGAAGTCCTGCAGGCGCTGGACCACAGCCTGAGGCACACGGGGGTGGGGCCTGCCCTTGGACTTGCCCAGGCAGCGGGGGCGGCTGCTACCCTGGGCCTTCTTGAGGCAGGGGAAGCCCTTAGTGGCATTGAAGTAGAAATGCTTGTCCGTGACAACCCGTTTGAGGCCCAGGAAGTCCTGCACGCGCCCGACCTCTCCTGCTGGATCGCTGACCAGGCGCTCACCACTGACAAAAAGAAAATGGGACAAAGGGAAGTAGCGCAGCCAGTTCTCCAAGTGCTGTGCATAGAGGCCAATGCGAATGGCGCTCCAGGCCGTGTCCACGGGGCCGAGGCCATGGCGGAAAGCCAAGGCACGGAAGCTGGGCAGGCCGGGGGTCTTGGAGAGTGTCTGGGCGTAGTCAGAGATGGCCCTGGTCACTGGGTTCCGCACCACCACGATCAGCTTCGTGTCTGGGGACATGCTGTGGATGCGGCGGGGGGCCTCCCGTGTCACAAAGTAGCTGGGGGTCTTCTCCATGGTGATCTGGCCATCTAAGGTGCGTGGCATCAGGCTCCTGGGGACAATGGGAAGAGGGGTGGCCTGAGTGGGTGCTGGGCATGGGTGAGTGCTTCGGCTGTGAAGCCTTGTCCCCAGGTTAGACCTGAAGCTCACCCTCCCTCCCACTCAGACCCAGTTCCTGAAGAGCTGGACGGGAGGTGCACTGAGGGGGCCCAGGGAAAATAGGATGATGGTCACTGGGGAGAGTGTGGCCAAAGAACTCCTCATCAGCCATTGGCCATCCTGGGCAAGCTCTAGGACCCCTCAGCCCAAGTGTCTGCTCCTCCGAGGCCTGGCAACCCCGCCCATCAGAGCTGCTGGCCCCCACCTTGACATTGCTCTCACCCCAGACCAAGTGCCCCTGAGCTGGCGAGCCTGGCCTTGTCGCCTGCAGGCCTCTGTGCTCCAATCACTTGAGGTCACCCTTTCATTTGATGGCTGACAGCGTCCCTGAATTAGGTCATCAATTATTGTTATTGACAAGAGTCGCTGGCAGGGGGCCTCTCCCCCATGCCCTGTAGTTTAATTATACCCTCCCCCGGCCTTCATTCACCCACCTGGGCCCAACTCAGAATGCCAAAGAGCCACCAGCAGAAACCGAACATTTGAGAAATTAGTGACATGGCAGTGACCCCCAACCCCGGGGCTTTCCAGACCTTGCAGGTGTCCCAGAGTGCCAGGCCAAGGACTCAGCACTTCTGAGACTCCAAGATTCAGAGGGAGTCAGCTGACCATGGCCCCCAGACTTTCCCAAACCTGGGGAGCCCATCCTAAGCCCCCAGGCTGGGCAGGCCCAGGCACCCCAAGTGGTGTCCTGAGGCAGTGCCTGCAAGCCAGGTAGTGCAGGTGAGGTTGGGCAGGGCAGGGCAGGTCAGCTCAGCAAACAGCTCCAAGGGCGGGCTGGGAACTAGGTCAACAAAGAGCCTGTGCCAGGGAGGAGACACCTCTGCCCAGCTCTGCCCAGCCCTGCTCCCACCAAGAGTCCCAAGGACTGGTCCAGCCAGGAGGGGGACACACAGGGCCAAGTCCAGTCTCAGCCAGCCTAACTGATCCACAGACCTGTGTCCTCTCTCCCTGTTCAGACCCCTAGGGACACTGTCAGGCCGACACAGGTGCACAGAGCCCCACAATGCAGTTGCCTGTGGTGGGACAGGAGGTACGAACATATGCCAAACAGGCAAGAGGGAGACCCAGGATGCCAGGCTCCCCAGCACCAACCATAGCCAAAACACAGTTGGGTGGGCAGTATGGTGGGGGAGCCACCCCATCCCTCAAAACAAGGTCCAGGGTTCAGCTAGCCAATAGAAGTCACCAGGGCTTGTGAGCAAAAACCATTCTCACTCTACCCCAGTTCCATTTGATAGGCAGCAACTGAGGCTCAGAGAGGAAGCAGGACATGCTGAAGATGGATGCTGACCCTCAGCCCTCCTTGAGGCCCACCTGGGAAGTGGGGTCTGCATGTCCTCTCCTCCCAGAGCCCCTGACTCCCACCACCTTCCCTGTATGTCTGGGGATCCTTTTGGAGACAGCACCAACTTCCCCAGGGAGAGCTCCAAGAGACCCTGGCTGCAGTCTGCCCCCTCGCCCCAGGGGGAGTCATAAGAAGGGGAGTGTCCCCTCACTCAGCTCACTGCCGGGAAGGGAGGACACATGGCCTCACCAGAAGTCACCGTCTGGAGCCCCATCCCTAGCTCATCCCCTCCCATCTTTGATGTGCCCTGACCACACCCCATTCCCCACATCAAGTGACTTCAGGGGCCCAGCCCTTTTCCTTCCCAGACTAGACACCTGGTTCTGAACATCTCTGACCCTTCTCCTGCGGAGGCCTGGAAGACTGCTCTCCCTCCATGCTTTCTCTTCCAGGCAGTTGGAGAAGCAGAACTTCCAAGGGGGCAGTAACTCCCAGACCCCCTGTCAAGGAAGGGAGCAGGAGGACTGGGGACAAGTACTTCCTAGACTCATCCCACCACAAGTCAGCTCTGAGATGGGAGATCTTTGGGATCAATGATTTCTGAGGCCTCCCTGGGCCTCATGTTGGGGTGGGGGATGAGCACTTTGCGGGGTGGGGGAGGATGTGCAGAGCAGAATTCTGACTGTCCATGGCAAACTTCTGACAGGCGGTTCAGAGGACCCTCCCTCCCCGCCGAGCCCACCTCATCTGGTCTGCATTTCCCTGTGGCTTCCACCCAGCCCTGGGCCACTCTCCCTCCTCCCTTCTCAGCACCCCCACCTTTGTGTCCCATACCTCGCCTGGGAGATCTAGCAGAGTCTGGGACCCAGTGGAAACCAGTTATTGTTCTTAACCTGATGCCAGAAAGTACTGGGGGGTTTGTCCTCAGCCACAGGATGGGGAGGACTGGCCCCATAGAAGCCCCTTCCTCCCTACAAACACATACCCCCTCTGCATTCACTGCTTTTGCATTCCGAGAACTAACGAGGTTCTCCCTGGAATCCCTCTGGCTCCTACCTGCCCCCAGATGGAGTTCCTGGGGTATCTGTGTGATTCCAGCACCTGCCAAACAGTGGGTGCTCAATGATGAGTGAACAGGAAGCAGATCCTGTTTGAGTTTGGGACTCTCTGGGGCCATGGTGCTCAAGTATTCAAAAGATGAGCAAATGGAGATCCAGGAAGGGAAAACAGTGTGACCATGGGCAACCCAGGACCCATTTACCAAGGCCAGGGAATGGCCAGGGTCACTGTTGGGGGTAAGTGTGGATCAGTTCTCAGTGGAGCAGTGTTCCAGAAATTCAGCTGAGGGAACTGCTTCTCCTACCTCCCCCAACCTGCACCTGGAACAGGGCCCTGGGGGAACTGGGGGGCTCCACCCAGGCCTGTGTCTGGGAACACTGGGGCAAGAGTGGGCATTTTCAGAGCTTGGGGGCCTCTTCATGATGGTCCAAAGAACAGACCAGCACAGAGGCTGTGGCACTCATGAGCAGAACGGCGCCATATTTGCACACCTCAGCATACGGCCATGCCTGAGACACTGGGACACACCGTCCAGAAGCTCACACGTGGCTTGCTCTGAATCAGAGGGGTCAGTGCTGGCCAACCCCAAGGGACAGTCCTGGATTAATGGGACTGTGGCCACAGGACCTGACCCCTCCACAACCCTCAATGGAGGTGGGTTTTTAAAACGAGGAAGTAAAAAGTCTCTTCTCAGCAGGGTCACACTGTCCTGAATGCCCCCCACTTCTCTCCTGGACATGTCAGTCTCCCTAAGATTCCCCCTAGGGCTGAGGGTATGACCCCCACCCTGGGGCTGGTCCCTGCTGCCTCTCAGACCCCTCGCCCTCCCCAGAACTTTCCCTCCAAGCAGAGCTAGTGCCAGGGCACACCTGGGTGGGCCTTGGGATCCTGGCACCTTGAGAACCTCTCAGCACCTACCCATCTCACCCTCCTGGCTTCTCCTCAGTTCCTCTTCACCTCACAGATCCCCTCAACTCCTGTCAAAGCTCATGGGGCCAGTGGCGGACATGAAGTCTGTGTGTCATTAAAAGATGCTCCCTTGACCTCTGGCCCCTCTCTCCTTTCTGCTCTTCCTCCCCTCCCTGCACCAGGAATGGGCCAGTGGTCTTTCCCTGGAGCCTGACCTGGGAGGATGCCCAGAGATGGAATACCTTCCCTCACCATGCCCAACTTCCCTAGCACCAGGCCAGCACTACCCTTCAGAGGTCAGGAGCCAGCTCCCCTGTTCTCCACCACCACCACCACCCCGCCCCACCTACCAGTCATCTCAGTGCAAAAGGCAAACAGAAAATGCATGCTGGAGGGGAGGATCTAGGAACAGAGAAACTGGTGTGCATATGTGGGTCCAGACTGGGTGCTGCCATCCCCCACTAATTCTCCAGGTGACCTAGACTGGGCCTGCGCTTGGGGAAGAGGCGAGAGCCCTCTGTGAATCTTCATTATCCCACAGGAAAGGACAGGGAGACTTCTGGACACAGACACAGCTGCAGGAGGCAGAGGGCAGGGCCTAGCTCTAGCCTCCAGTGCCAAGCTCAGCAGCCTGCTTCAGCTGAGGCAGGGAGCACCCCACATTCCACTGCCGCACCCCAATTGGGGTGCAGGGCAGCTACAGAGCCCTGTGCAGGAGACTGGGTCCCAATCCCCCACCTGGACAGGTACTGGAGGGCAGCACTCTCCTTCCTACACCCAGACCTAACTTTCTCCAGACCAAAGACCAAAAAAGCCCCCTAGGGTGAGAGCACTTTTTAGGAGGCCAGAGGGAACTTGAAGGCCCTTTCTAAGGTAACTGGCCAGGAGATGATTGGCCATGCATACCCAGAGTAATGATTGGGGCACAGGGTGCCACTGGACTCTAAGATCCCACTGCCTGGAAATTGCTTCCTGAGTGGGATCATACACCCACCCACCCATCCCCACCACAATCATTGGAGCCCCTCCACAGACTCCAACAGGGCTTTCCCAGAGTTTTCTAAGTTCCTGGGACCCGTGACCAGGTACCACCTTTTCTCTGGGAGCTACATCCATGGGGTCAAGCTGGAGCCCCCAACAGGCTGGTCTCAGTCCCAATGTCCCAGGACTCCTCCTGTTGCGTTCCCTGTACGGCACCAGCTGGGGCGCCCATAGAAGCTGACAAGCAGATGGGTAGGAAGCTCACCGATACCAAGCGAGTCCGCGATCATAGCACCTGTCGAAGAAGTGGGGCTCCGAGCCCAGAGCTCGGACGTCGGGGTGCAGCCGCAGAAACTCGAGCAGTGCGCGCGTGCCACCCTTCTTCACGCCCACGATGAGCGCCTGCGGAAAGCGCCGGAGACCCGAACCGCTGGCCACTGGCAGACCTGGCGCTCCAGGGCGACGGGCAGGACTGGTCAACTCTATGCGCGCCGGGGCCAGGGCCGGGGCACGGGCGGCTGGCGGGCAGTGGCCGAGGAGGGCGCAGAGGCAGTAGGCGCCGAGCACCAGAGCCACCAGCGCCAGCAGCGCGCGGGGCGCCCTCAGTGGGGGCCCCTGCCCGGACCCGGTGCCCTTGCCGTCCCCGGACCCGCCGCCCAGGCCGCCGCTACCTGCCATAAGGCCACGCCACACCCAGGCCCGGGAGCCGGGGCCGCAGGCAGGCGCACATCCCGGCCCGCGCAGCGCTCAGCCCGCGAGCGCCCGGCTTCTGCTCCGAGTCCAGACGCGGGACAGCCGGGGCGCGGGCACAGGGCGGGACCTGGGGCGGGGCCGGGACGCCCCTCCCCTTACCCCCGGCCCGGGCTGTGCCTGGGACACACAGACACCGGTGGACTCCCGGTGCGATCGGTGGCCACCGGGGCGACCCCGACGCGCCTGCTTGGAGATCCTGGCTCTAGCAAGCTTGGCTCGTGTCTTCACTCCTGCACTGGGGGTGGGGAGGATGCGGTGCAGGGGAGGGACGCAAGGTAGTGACAGGGCTTCTCAGCTGCTCAGGACTCATTCTTAGAAGGCCCATCCTGGCCCCTCCCGGGCAGGGGCAGCAAGTATATGAGTTAACCTCTGGGCTCCGGGAGCTGGAGCCTCATCACTGGGCCATGTGGACCAAAGAAGTGCGTGGATAGCCTGGGAGCCCACCTGCAGAAGGAAAACAAGCCAGCCAGGCAGTCTAGTGCGCGGAGGGGTTTCCAAGAGGTCAAGTAGCCTGCGATGCGCCTCGAACTTGCAACTGGCAGTGGGCCTAGCCATCCAGCAGGGCTGGAACCCTGCCTTCCTGAGAGGGCTAGACAAGTCGAGTTGGGGAGACAGGCTCAGAGAAGTCATGTGCTCTTTCCAGCAGCCTAGTGAGCTGACTCAGTCTCTTCTACCCAGTCACAAGGTCTGTCTGCCCAGCCTCATCCACCTGGTGGTCCCCAGATGTCAGTAACACATCTGGAGAGCTGGCAGATTGGGTCCCTCTGGAGGCATGAAGAATTTGAGAAGACCTGCAACAGGGGTAAAGGGGAAGCCCAATCCTGTCCAAGGAGCTCCCTCTGAGGGTGGAGTGATCCAGGGAGCTCTCAGAGCTATGAGAACTGCTGGCCCAGACGCTGCAGAGCTTCACAACCACCACCTTCACCAAGCTCAGGCTCAGCATGCAAGGAAGGTGGGGGACAGGATCAAGGCTCAGAGAGGGTGAGCAACTCACCCAGGGTAGCAATGGAATTGGGCCTAGGTCCTCCTCCTGCCTCTGCTCCAACCTTCCTGGCCATAGGGTGGGCGCTAGCCCCCATCTCCACCCCACCACCCAGATGCCCAGGCTCTCTCCAGTCCTTTTGGAAAGGCCCTTGTCCTGGGTTCTGCTCATTGATGAGCATCTGAATAGGTCCTAGTAGCCCAGGTAGCCTCTGAGAGGTAGAGGCCTCCATGACCCACACACATGTCCAGGGCAGCCCTGGTAAAGGGGACCACACTGGAACAATGGGCTGAAGACCACTGATTGGGCCCCCGACTCAGGTTCCAGATGCCAGGGCTGCACTTGCTTGTTAGGGCAAGCCTCGGCCAGCAGCTCCATGGGCGGGTTGTTGGCACAGCCCTGTCTGGGGAGCATGTTAACACATGCATGATCCTAGGAAGTTCTTCTTCTGGTCTAGCTTAAAACGGGATGTGTTCCAGACTGACTGGTTCTCCTCAGAGCCCTCTTGAGAGGGCCGCACCACACCCTGCAGCACCCACCTAATCTGAGCAGTTACCACGCAGGACTTGATTCCCACATTTATTCTCTGGTGACCCCGTATCTCCCTTCCCAGCACTGGGTAGCCTTCCCCACTCCTGCCTTTGATTCTGTCCCTCCCCCTGCCAGGATAGCTTTTCCTCAATCCCCTCACCTGCTGAGGACGGAGACGTCCAGGAGGCATTTGGTCAGAAGCCAGGAGGTGGAGGTCCAGGCACCAGGAGGTTGGAAACGGACCTCTCTTTCCCCACTCCTGCTTGGCTTTCTGGTGAGGAGTGGGTACAAATCTGGGGATGCCCAGGATGGCATCCCTGGCACGTTTGTTCAAGCTATCCCCAGCACCAACCCAGAGCCCACATCCCATGGACTCAATAGTGCAGTCCATAGGCAGGTAGATGGGGAGAGGTCAGGGAAGGGTTTCTGGAGATGGTGACCAGGTGAAGAGGAGAGAGCAGGCAAAGGAAGGAGAGGGAGCCTCAAGCCTCCCTTAGAGGCCTAGAGTCCACCTGACATTGGCCTCGGCCCGCCTTGCTCTAGCCGCGTGGCCCCAGGAGCCTGAGCCTCCAGGTCCTTCTTTGTAGAATGGAGCCTTTACTGAGTGCAGAGTGTTTTTAGTAACAGCTTTATCGAGGTGTGATCCACATGCCAGAGGATTCAGCCTCCTAAAGCATGGAAGTCAAGGGCTTCCAGTACATTCAGTGCTGTGCAATCACCACCACAGTCCATTCAGAACATTTTCATTACCTCCCAAAGAAATCCCATACCCTCTGGCAGTCACTCCCTATTTTCCCCTCCTCAAAACCCCCTGGCAACCACCCAGGTGCTTTCTGCCTCTATGATTTGCCCATTCTTTGCCAAATCTGTTCTTCCATGCCTGTCTTCTGTCACTGGGCATAAATGTTTTGCAGGCTTATCCATGTTGTAGCAGGGTCAGGGCTTTGTTCCTTTTTTGTGGCTAAATATTATTCCTTGGTATAGACGGATGAAATTTTGTTAATCTGCTCAGAAGTCAAAGGACATTTGGGTTGTTTCTGCTTTGGGGTTATAATGAACAATGCTAGTATAAATAGTCATGGACTAGGCTGTGTGTGACATGGTCCCATTCCTCATGGGTATATATGCCTAGGAGTAGAATTCCTGGGTCTTATGGGAACCCTATGCTGAACCCTTTAGGAAGAGTTCCTTTGAAGGTGAAATTGGTAATTTCAGGAACTTCCTCCCAGGGTTCCTCAGACAGGGCTCCCTCTCTCCCTTCCCCCAGGACTTCTCAGCAGGTTCTCCATTCTGTTCCTTCCCTGCATTGCTCTCAAGGCCCAGCTCCTGCTCCCTGCTGGCTCACTTCTGTGTGACCTAGGGATGGTGGGTCCCCCTCTCTAAGGCACAAGGCCCTGGGAGGATCGCTTACCTCCTGCTCTCTGGCTGTATCTCCTCTACCCAGAAATGCTCATCAACAAGTTCCTTCTGCCCAGCTGATCTCCCTGGGGGGAGATCTTTAAGGGTCCCTCATGGCCCAAACTCATGGACCCCCTGTCAAGGTAGAATGGCCAGGCAAATGGTGGATCTGTCCGCCCTCCATACCCTGGCCCTCTGACACTGGAGGGACAGCATGCAGGTAGTCAGGCCTGGTGTGGTGGCTGGGAGGAGAGGACTTGGAAGGCGAGGGGACAAGCTGCTCAGGCTGTAGCCAGCAAACACCTTCCCTGGGGGAGATGACATGGGTCAGAGCCAAATGGAAAGTCGGGGGAAGTGGAGGAAGGGGCCCTGGGGAGCAAAGTCATGCTGGAGGGAGGCCCCACCGGCCTTGCAGACCGTGGGCACCAGCTGCCCAGCTGTACCTGTGCCACCTTCAGACCACTTATTTCTTATGGGTGATTTTGCTCCTCTTGTGTCTCCAGCTACCCATGAGCTCGACAAGGGCAGCAATTGGTTCGGTGGTGACTCCTTTGGAGGCTCCACACCTGACCCTGGCAGGATCATGAGCACTTGTTGAGAGACCCATTGAATGTTTGAGGCTATCTGTTGGTCTGAATCTGGTTGTGTCCCTTTCCCACACCTTTCTCTTTCCCAGTCTATCCCTCCCCAGGGTGGACACCCCAGCCTGGGGCCCCACATCAGCAGGCCAGACATGTAAGCATCTGCCCCACTCCCGCATGGGATTAATGTCACTGTGCCTCCCTCTGTGGGGGGCCGTGGGGGGGCACACAGTCAGGAGCGCCAGGAACTCCCTCCCCTAGAACCACACCCTTCACCCCCCAGACCCACTCCTGCTGCCTGCGCAACCAGAGCCTGTGAGGGGAAAGGAGGGAAGGGGCTGTGGCCAGAGGGTGGGCCCAGCTGTCCTTGATTTGTGTGGGGTTTTTCCACTTTGGATGGTGGATTGCCCGAGCACATAGAGGATGTGGTTCCCTTCTGGGAAGAGGCCCCTAAGACAGGATGATCCCCCATCCCACCCATCCCAAAGCCCCGTGTTCTCGATTCACTGTTCTGGGTTCACCCTAGTGGCCTAAGCCAGGTAAGGCAGACAGGAACCGACAGGGACAGGGCACTGTTAACAGCAAGGGCTTTAGGAGCCTTCTTTGCCCCTTTCAACAGGTGATCTCACCACCCCTGAGAGCCCAGCTCCTAGCGATAAGGATGCGGAGGGCTGAGGACATGTGACAGTGACCACAGCACTAGAAAGAACACCCAGAGCTGCTCCCACCCTAGGGGACCTAAGTACTTCACATCTGTCTCTCTTAGGCACCAGACCAGAAGGGAAGGGCTTCCCTGGCCTTACTTGCCAGAACCTGGCGTCTTGATCCTGCTGACTCAAGGACACTGTGACAGAGAAGGGTCATGCCAGTGTCATGATTCCCAGTGTCAGATGGAGATATGGAAAAAAGTCCTTTGGGCAGGAGTAGAGAGAAGTGAGGGGTCCCCATCTCAGTAGTCACGGCCAGGGGTCATGCCTACAGGAAGTCCACCCATAGCTGTAGGGTTTGACAGAAAGAACCAGACCCCACTCCTTCAGAGGGTTGGCTCCAGCCAGCTTCCAGCCATCCTCCCTGATTTCCCTGGGTCTTCCTGGAGGAAGCATCACAGATCGAGGGCCATTTGCTACTGGTCCCTGCATCTCTAGGGCAGGGAACAGGTGCCCACAATTCATAGCTGTATACCCACCAGCCTGGCCCAGCTCAATTTATAACAATGTAGCCATCTAAAAAAAAAAAAAAACAACTTTTTTTTTAGTTGTATAAGAACACAATGCCTTTACTTTATTTATTATATGCGGTGCTAAGGATGGAACCTAGTGCCTCACACATGCTAGGCAAGTGCTCTACCGCTGAGCTACAGCCCCAGCCCATAGCCATCCTTCTTACAGGCTGGCAGTCCCACCTTAAGGAGAGGAGGCTGGCAACAGCCTTTGTTCCCAAGGGGGATGAGAGGAGGGTCCCATAGAGACAGGGCTCTCCCTGTCCCCCAATCCCCACCTCCTCCAGGTTCATAGCCCCAAGCCAGACTTCTGGACATGTATGCCCTTCAGCACTATGGAGGGGGATGGGCTGGGGCTGTAGCTCAGCGGTAGAGCACTTAACAAGTGGTCCCATATCAGGCCACTGGGGCTCTATAGCCAGGTCTGTCCTGCTGTGCTCTGGGGATGATCCCCTATACTGAAAGGTGACTGTGAACATGTCAGGAGCAAGAGGCCTGGAGGCAGGCTCAGGAGCCCATGCTCTGAAGAGGACCCAGGAGCAGGTATGCCTGTGTGTGTCTGTGCAAGTGCAGGTGGACATAGGTGGGCGCAGGTGGGCACAAGTGGAGAGCCCTGCAGCCAGGCCCCAGTCACCTTCCCCCAGGGTTGAAAGCCCCAGCACTGACTTGCACCACATGCCAATGTCAGGGCCAGTGAGCCCATTCTGAAGGTCAAGTGGGGACCCATCTGCTGGACTTTGCAGAGTGACCTATGCAGTCCAGGCCCAGGTGCCCCTTCCTGAGTCAGCCTGAACGGCACATCTGGGATATAGGGGATGGGCAGGCAGTGGGAACGGCAGGCGTGGTGAGGGCTCTAGGGTGCTGGCTGGAAGCCCCCCTTTCCTGGCCCTGGGTACTAGGGCTCTGGTTAATGTAGCTTGGGGGCCCCAAGAGTGACCAGTGAAGAGCCTAAAGGGGAGGGTACTGAGGGTTACCTGCACATAATCCCTCACAACCCCCAGTGTCTGTGTCCTTGTAAAACTAGGGAGATGTCCATGGTTCGAACCCTGGCTTTGATCTTATGATGTTTCATCTCCAACCAGGATATTTGCGAGTCTTGGTTTCAAAGGGCTTGGCGGCACTTTGCAGAAGAGGGGCAGATGACACTGGGAGGAGAGAGGAACAGAGCCAGTGGGTGCCAGGGCCCTGTGGCCTCAGCCTGTTGGCCCTGGGCTCCCCCACCTCAGGGTCCAGAGGCTTTCTAATCTCTTAGTCCAGGGGTTCTTTGTGGGACCCTGGAACTTGGGCCCATGGAGCCCCTGTGTGCCTGGGGAAGAGTTAGAGAGGGTAGGACCACTGAGTTAGAGAGAAGACAGTGTAGCACATGTGTGTACTACCATTCTCTCAGAAGGGGGTGACGGTCAAGTTTGAAGGGGCCAGGAAGTAGTGGGGGTTGGCCTGGGTTCTGGGTTCTTCCTAAGCACAGAGCTGAACATGATTGGCCCAATGCCTGTCTGGCTGACTGTTAGCATGAAGGTACTTCCCCAGGAGATTGAGGATGGAGTGGGGCACTCCCTAAGGGTCCTGTCCTTGGCCAGTCTGGGCTTGACCTTCAGAATGGGCTCACTAGCCCTGACATTGGCATGTGGTGCAAGTCAGTGTTGGGGCTTTCCACTCTGGGGGAAGGTGACTGGGGCCTGGCTGCAAGGCTTTCCAATTGTGCCCACCTGCACCTACCTGTGCCCACCTGCACTTGCACAGACACACACACAGGCACACCTGCTCCTGGGTCCTCTTCAGAGCATGGGCTCCTAAGCCTGCCTCCAGGCTTCTTGCTCCTTGTGGACATGTTCACAGTAGCCTTTCAGTACATGGGGATCATCCCAAGGGCACAGTGGGACATACCTGGCTATAGAGCCCCGGTGGCCTGATGTGGGACCACCTGGATGATGCCCAGCCTCAGACGCACAGGTCTCGGCCTGCGTCCCTGGCACTGCCATATTGGGCGGGCGTGGACGAGGGGCCGAGACACTTGCGCAGCGACCACTGGGTGCCTCTGGGCACTCAGCCGCTGGGTCCCTGGCTGGGGCTGGACGCTGCAATCCCCGCAAGTGATCGGAGCCAGTCGCGGCGCCCCCAGCGGCGCTGGAGAGAACTGCAGCCCGATCAAGCTCCAGCGCCTGTGCGCCCAGGCCCAGTTCACGGGCCGTACGGAACGAGCGCGCCCCCTGCCGGTAGGCTGTAGACCTGTGCTGGATGGTAGTGGGGGATATGATGGCCCTATCTGGTTTGGCGGTGACCTTCGCAAACACTTCCGGGTTCCTCTTCTTACCTTCCCTCCCCCTCCATGGTTAGGAGGTTCCTGCTTCCTTCCACCAGCCCCAGGCCACACCCCACTCATTTGGCGGGGAAGGAAAACCTGAGGTGTCCAAAAGTCCTAAGCACTATTACTTCACTCACTCATTGTGCAAATGTCTACTGATACTCATCTGAGCCGGCCTGGGCCCTCCTCCGGTCAGCTCCCACTGTCCCTCCCAGGCTACTCACCCACCTGGCCCAGGCCTGCGAGCTGCAGTTGCTGTGGCTGGCAGAGCACCCACCCTGACTCTAAGGCTGTTCCCCCAGGCTCTGCCTGGCAAGGAAGGGGCAGAGGTGGGGGAAGAGGGCCCTGTGCTCTTGTCTCTTCAGAACTGTGGTGACTAGAGGTTGTGGTGCAACCTAGGAGGAGGAGGGGGACAGTATAAGAGTGACTGGTGATTCCTGCAGGATGCTAGAACTAGAAAGGCTGTCTTCCCTCGCCCAGCCACTCTACAGACACACTCTGCCCATGGTCAACCCTGTCCTGGGTCCTGGTGTCCTCGGGTTCACTCTTGTGTCTCCTCCCTTCCAAGGATCTTACTTGCCGGCCCCCACTGGGCCTCCCCAGTCCAATCTCCCTGCTCCCTAACCCCCTTAACATAGCTGTGCAAATGAGCATGGGGCACATGGGGTGCAGGCAACTCCCACCTCAGCTCTCCATCCCCAGCTGACAGGCCTGTGTGCCACCAGTCTGAGCAGAAGGAAACAGTCCTAGGAGCTCAGCCTGGACTCACTGACCCAACTTATAGGAGGACACCCACCTGCTCTTGGGCCCAAGTCCAGTCTCAGGGACATGATGCACCAGAATGCAGAGCTGAGGGTACTGGGGAAAGTGAGCACAACCCAAGATCCACACTGGCCCTGGGGTCTGGGCATTCCTACCAACCACTCAGCCCACTGCCTTCATCCCTGCGGGAGTCTCCTTCAACATGCCTGCTGCCCTCAGGCTGTGCACAACAGGCAGTCACAGCCTTCCTAGAGCCACTATTTCTCACATGGGGTGAAGTAGAGAGGGGGGCCACGTATCCCCAGAGGACCTGACAGGCTACTTAGCATGACACACTGACTCCACATTAGGGCAAACAGCCCTGGCCTGGGACAGGGAGGAGACTTCAGGACAGGTCCCCCGGGCTGGGCTGAGCAGGTGGAAAGGTGAGTAATGTAGGCTGGCTTCTCCCTCTTCTACCTGTGTGCACCTGCTGATTCTGCCCCTTCCCCTGGGGGGGGGGGCATGTGCCTTCTACTGATTATGTCTATTCCAATCATACATTCCAGAACTAGTGAAATAACCACAGATGGCCCACTGTGAGAAAGACCACAGCTTACACTCCACTGAAAACCCAACCTCCTGAGCCCCTACACTGGCAGTGACATTGGGGCCTCCTAGAATTCACATCAGTTCAGAATTAGCATCAGTATTCAGTGGTTCTCAAAAGGTCTGAATACTTTCTTTTCCAAAGTGCATAGACAAAAAGTTGTGGATCCTCTTAGAGAAGGCTGAGAGAAAGATTAACAGGATAAATTTGGGAGGGGGGGTCCTTCCTCAAAGGGACATAGGCTCCCCTTCAACTGAGAGGTTCTGCATCTATAAACTGGCCCCAGTGTGGGAAGCCATTTCTGACACATGATTGGGTGGCTCCCGTTAAGGGTCTGAGGCGCTTTGGCTGTGTCGAAGCTTTCCCGGCCCTTTCCTGATGAGAGAGCCCATCCGTGTGGGGGTGTGCCTGACCACTGACTCCGGGGACCCAATCACTGACCCTGACCTTGGAGTGCAGCCCCCCCTCAACCTTCATTGGATGGAATT
The DNA here is from genome assembly GCF_964194105.1 of Spermophilus citellus. Lineage (NCBI taxonomy): Eukaryota > Metazoa > Chordata > Mammalia > Rodentia > Sciuridae > Spermophilus > Spermophilus citellus. Next base: position 7,609,334 of record NC_138187.1, on the reverse strand, counting down.
CTCCCCTGAATCTCTTGTTCCCCAATAAACGGCTACTCCCAGGCGTGTTCAAACTCTCTCTCTCCTGCTAGCCCTGAGTAATCCTTGCTGACCTGCTGGACGGTTAGAGGACGGAACCAGAGAGGGGAGCCGTCTCGGACCTAGCAATATAAATAAGGTAACTGAGTCTGTGTGTTTTATTTCGATCTCATCTAGCTAACTTTATGCCTAGAACCTCATTAATGAAACCATTGCGCAGGCCACGTGGTGGACCCCAGCCTAGAGATTGATTGACAGAGGGGCATTACTCAGTTCCAATGACTGCCATTGCACTTGAGCTTTCCCAGTCTGGAAACTTAGGCATAATACCTGACCCGGAGAAGAGCGACCCATTCCCACATATTACCCCAGGCGCCTGACAATATGAGTTGGAAAAGCCGTGTAGTTCTTATGGAGCATATCATCTCTCTCATGGGGGCATTTTGTACCTCAGCCTGGGACAGGTTTCAGGGCCTTTGTATGTGCTGTGCTCACTGCCCAGGAAGCAACTCTCTTTGATTCTCTCACCTGCCACTGCTGGCTGAGATGACCCCCTCCTCACAGTCCTTCTCCCTGACCACTGGGCAAAGGGGCAGGCAGTCCCCTAGTTGCCCCCTTCACACATTCTAGCGCCATTACTCTGCTCTTTTTTTAAATTTTATTTATTTTTTAGTTATTGGCGGACACAACATCTTTGTTGGTATGTGGTGCTGAGGATCGAACCCGGGTCGCACGCATGCCAGGCGAGCGCGCTACCGCTTGAGCCACATCCCCAGCCCCATTACTCTGCTTTTCTTGCCCACATGAGCACCTGCCAATTAACTTATTACCGTCTGTCTCCTGGGTTTCCCATGAGACCTTGAGGGCAGGGCCCCGTTTTCTCCTGCTCACAGCTGCATCTCCAGCACCAAGCACTAAGTATTTGTGGAATAAATGAAAAAAAAAAAAAAAAACTGTGCAAAGGCCTGACATCCAAGTGCTTGCATCCTTGATGTGGTTACCGAAAGCAGTGGGCTGGGGATGTAACTCAGTGGTAGAGCGCTGAAGGAAAAAAAAAAGAGACAGCAGGGCAGGTGTCATTTATTTATTGATTTCTTCCTGATTACTCCAGGAAGATAAGGAGGTGGGCTTAAGAATCATCTGCCCTCTTAGATGGCAAGAGCTTTTGAATTCATACAGTAAGGTGACCGCATTTGGGTCTGAACTGGAAGGACTGACCCCAGAGCCCCAGCTACACTGGGTGAAGCAGTGCAACAGCAGCCCCTTTCCCAAGAACCAGTGAAGCAAGCTCTACCACAGATTGGGAAACAGGGTCCAGGCATCTCATCAGGAGATGAAGAGTCAAGAGTCTGTCACATCAGCCTGCGCTCCTAGTGGGTCACAAATCATCACCACCCTGGATGGCTTAGAAGGCTTTTACCAGAGTAGATCATAGAGTCACCAGGGCTGGAGCTGCAGGCCAGGGCAGCCCTTGTTTGCATTCTTCCTCCCAGTACAGCTTGGGGAAGAGGGGCACAGCTTAGGTGAGGACCCAGGGCTCCACAGACATGGGTCCAGACAGCCAGGGAATGGGCAGAAGGTCAAGAAGAAGAGAAGGTGGGGGGTACAATGACATTCAAAGACAAGATAAGCCCAGAGACTGTGAGCTGGAGGCCAAGACAGCCAGCAGCTCAGCCCCGACCCCCAAGGCCCTTTCTGGCAGAAGACTGGACTATTGCAGACAAGTGCTTTGCCCAAGGCTGTCCAGCCCAGAACTCAGGCCGTGGGTGCCTTCCTGGTGTCTCAGTCACTGCCACTACCTCCCTGTTGAATTTCCAGGATTCCAATGCCAAGGTGGGATGCCAGAGTGTGCCCATGGCGCACATACATCTGGGGTAGGTGTGGCAGCTCGCCTAGTGCCCCTCAGAGGCAGCACTTTCTTTGCCTGAAAGAAAGGAGAGGATAGAAAGCCACTGTGAAACTGTGCCTCAGACACCAGCTGAGCTGGAAGGCCCAGAGGCCTGGGCCCTGAGAGTCTATTTGACAGGGGACAAAGATGATGAAAGGACAGAAACACCACTCAGGCTAATCATGCACTAGGCCCTCAGAGGGTGCTTGTTTTACCCCACTGTGCTTGTGGTGTGGCATGTGCTAAAGACAACAGCCCAATTCCACAGGGTATGAAACAGAGATGAAGGGAATGGCTGGGGTCCTGGTGACAGCCAGGGAACACTGAGATGAGAACTAAAGTGTGGGAAGGAGACAGGCAGCTGCATCTGCAGACAGACTGCTGAGGCACAAGGTTCCCTGTGAGCAGGTGAGCCGCAGACAGAGGAAGCCGAGCTGGCAGAGTGCACAGCCAAGAACACCACCAGCAGTGGCACAGGTGTCCTGAACTGCACCAGGTACCAGGCCCGAGGGTTCTGCATCCCATGCAGCCGTTCTTATCGGCCCTGGGAAGGAGGCTCTGCCATCACAGGCACTAAACAGAGGAGGAGGCAAACTTAGAGGCTGAGAAGCAAGCCTGAGATCACGACCACAGGGACACGCAGCACATGACCCAGGTCCTCAGCTTTGCTGGCCCCAACTACTGACTATAGCTATAAGAAGGGCCAGGACTCCAGAGAAAACCCTTTGTCATACCCTCCCACAGATGCCCCCTCTGGATCACACAGAGGGAGCTAAAATTTGCAGCCACTTTTTGGGGTGACCCTGGGAAGGTTGTGGGCAGTGTGATTTGGTGCCCCTGATACTTTGCCATAGAAAGTGAACAAGCAGGGGCTGGGGATGTAGCTCAAGCGATAATGTGCTCGCCTGGCATGTGTGGGGTGCTGGGTTCGATCCTCAGCACAACATAAAAATAAAATAAAGATGTTGTGTCCACCAAAAAACTAAAAGATAAATATTAAAAAAAATTCTCTCTCTCTCTCTTTAAAAAAAAAAGAAAGAAAGAAAGAAAGAAGAAAAGAAAAAAGAAAGTGAATAAGCACAGATGTGTCCTCCCTTGCCCCAGACCTCTGTAGTGTGTGTAGTTGTCCTCCAGCTGCAGAAGGTCAGCTTACCTTTAGGGATGAACTTCAGCGAGCTGCTAAATATTCAGAATCGGGATTGCCCAGGCTTGGGGCCATCGTTCAGGAATTCATGGCCCAGGCCATTGCCACATCTGCCACAGGACACCTGGGAAGCCCACACAAGGTAGTCATGTCAGTTCTGGCCCATCAGACAGCCCTGGTGCAAGCCAGTCCTACTGTGGAAGGCTGACCTTCATCCTGGGGACCTAGGTAGGGAAACTGCCCTGATGCCCGCATTCCACCAGGACACTAGGCTTTCCCCAGGTATGGAGTGGCAGTCCCCTTGCTGAGGCCAGAAGCCTCAAATAGTCAGCCTGGAATTTCCAAGAGTTGTGGGGGAAGCAAGGAAGGAAGATGTGACTGGTTCTCGGGCTCTCCCTGAACAAGCCCCCAACTCTGGTCACTGTCACCCACCTTCAAGGCCTGAGGTCGATTGTGCTCCGCACGCTTGGCCACACTGTCAGCGTGGATGGTCTCAGTGAATGCTGGCCATGGGGATGAGTGTGCGTACTTCGCATGGCTGGAGAAGAGCTCATAGCCACACTTGGCACACACATAGATGCCTGGAGTGTGGAGAAAGTAAAGGCAGAGAAATCTCAATGGCCGCATGATTTGGAATCTTTTAACATTTCCATTTTACGGATGAGGAAGTTGAGGCTTGGTACTGTGGACATCCAGTGAGGTATGTGGCCAGGAAGAAGCCCAGTCAATCTGATAGGGACAGAGCACTCACCTCACCACACCCTGCAGAACCCACAGAGAGAGGCCCTGAGTGGTCAACATGACCACCTGGCCCCACTCCCATTTCAGGCAGCTATCCTACTACCCAACAAAGCCCTGAACTGGACACCCACCCACTGGCCTGCTCTCCAGGGAGGAAGAAGATAGTCCCAGAGAACAGGCCTCCAGCAGACAGGGAACCCAGAAAGACAGGGGCCCGGAGGACAGATTTCAACCCATCCCCAAAAGATCACTTTGTGGTGGAGAGGGCAGGGGCAGAGAAGTTTGCAAAACCGACTTGCAGATTATTTGAAGAACTCAAAACAGGAAACTCCATGGGTACTGAATCACTCCCCACCTATCTGGGGACAGCCTCCCCTGAAGTCTGTGAATTATTCAGCCTTTACCAGGAACTCAAGCAGGAAGCAAAGAACTAGAAGATGCTATGGAATGGAGTTTCCCTTGGCATAGGACAAGCGGGGTCGCATAGCCAGAGGGTCTCAAGGAACAGCTTTGCCCTCATGGTCCTGTGTCACAGCTGGTCCCATAGTGCTCAGTGTCATAAACCAGTCCCCTAGAGGATTAACACTCAACAGATCCCATACCAGGGAGGCCTGTGCCCTAGTCTTTCCTGTGGATGTGTTTTTACCAAATTAGTCCATTATCAGGAGTCCAACCAGCTAGATGAGAACTTACCAGGGCCTCTCACAGACTGGGGCCAGGACTGAGGTTGGGGTATGCCCCAAACTACCGCATCCATTTAGTCACTTGTCAAATTTCACGGACAGCTGCCAAAAACTGCACCCCTGGATACCCAACCCGGAAGGCATGGGCAGGTGGGGGAGGACACAGACGGGCACATTTTTATTCTGTGCCTGCTCACTCACCAGCCGAAAAGGGAACCCGAACTGCCTTTGGGATAGATAGATTTTCCATCGCGCTGTTCAGAAGACCAGTATACCACGGCCTCCTCACCACCCGCTACACAGCTGGACCCACGGCTTCTCCCAGTTCTCCCCTGGGGTCCTCCTACTCCCAGGACCTCCGGTGTTCCTCCTCCTCGACCCCCTTTGCCTTCGATCGCTTCTCATCAGCTGCCACACACGTCCCATTCCCGGACTCGGACTCCACCGTCACTCGGAGTGAGGGGACTCCCCTTCTTATGCACGCCCTCCACCCCACTCCCTCCCGGCAGGGGTGACAGGCTGGACCTGGCTCAAAGTGGTTCTGGAAAACCTCGTTCCCGAAGAAGCTGCAGAACGACATGGCACCGCCGGGACAGCCTAAAAAGCAGACTGGAGGGAGCCGGCCCGCGCCCGCCTCCCCTTCCGGAGGACCATTCACTCTGCAGCTGCCCCAGCCCCGCCCCTAAAAAGGACCAATCAGAGGGGCACCAGAATTTCGCCCGGCCCGCCTCCCGATGCCCCGCCCCTTCTCGAAGACTGGCTGGATCCTGTCTTCCAGCAGGCCTCGCCCATCGGTGTCTCCTACCGACCACTCCCAACCGCTTCCCAGAAGCCCCGCCTCTGCCGCGCAAAGGCCCGCCCCGTCCCGTCCCTAAGGCCACAGAGTCACACGGCTTCAACGGGATCTTGGGGATTCAAGGGGATCTTGGAGACTCCTGCGACCAGGCTCCAGAGTGGGATGGCGATGCACACGGACCCGCATCCCCTCGCCCTGTCTCCAGAGCTAAGCCCTGAGCCACCGACCGGCCCTTCCGGCCTTTCTCGCGCCCTCAACTCTCTGAAACACTGGGAAGAGTTGACCCCGGTCTTTATTGGACAGAAGAGGCAGGTGGGGTGTGTGCATCTCAGGCCCACGTAGCTTATAAGTCTCCCGAGGTCTCTGGCTTTTCCTTTTCCAGATGCTTCTTCTGAGGGCCCTGAGGAGGACAGGAGGATTGTTAGTCACAGGAGTCTGTCCAGGGATACCGTCCAATGGCTGCCCTGCTGACCCTAAAAGCCCTCCTGTGGGTAAGGCAGGGAGATGCCCTGCCAGCTCCTTCTGCACCAGTTTCCCTGGCCCAGAGGAGGAGAAATATGGAGTCTGAGCCCCCAGAGAACATGAGGGCTGAGCTCACCATGAAGGCCCTCTTCTCCTGGGCTGTCTGAAAGCGGCCATGGCCAAACTTAGAGGTGGTGTCAATGAACTTGAGCTCAATATTCTCCAGGGCCCTGCGGCTGTGATGCACGAGGAGGGACTGGAAATGGGTGGGAGAGGAGGTGTCAAGGCCAGAGGGTTCCCATCCCCGCCCTTCACCTTAAATGCACACCAGGAAGGTCTTGCTCACCCCACTCCTGTCAGACCCCCGCTTTCAGCTCCCACCCCCCTACCCCACTTTGAGCAGGCTGGAGGATGGAACAGGCTAGCTGGGACAGCCCATGGGGGACAGGACCGCCTGTCCACATGCTGTGCTGACCTTCCTCAGCGTGATGACCCGCTTCTTGGTACCAGCAATGCAACCCTTCAGCATGACAAAGTCGTTGTTGACTTCCCCATAGTGGGGGAAACCACCCTGTGGGGGAGGCAAGTCAGAGGCCAGGCTAGTGAAGGGGTGCTGTATTAGGAGGTGGGTGTGGCTGGAAGACCTGGAATTCCTACACACAGGGCTGTGATGGAAGGAGCCCCATGCCCAGCCCCCAGGCGAGGGGGTGACATCCTCATCCTGCATCACTAATCAGGGCAGCATCTGAGGCATATGCTAAGTTGTTTTGTGTCTTAGCTCATTTAGTGGTCTGCATTTTTGTGGGGAGAACTGAAGCTCAGAAGGTTGGAGTCTCTTGCTGCAGGCTCTAGCTGCAGCCCCTTGGGCTGGGCTGGGCTCGGCTTCAGTCCACAACAGCACTGCTGCACTTCATCCCTGTGAAGCAGCCTAAGTGCAAGCTCTTCAGAGGAGGCTTGGAGAATGAAGGAGACTGCAGGGATGGGGGCCACCAAATGGCTGCTCCCTAGTTCACTGGGCCCACATTACTGCCCACCTGGCAGTGCATCCCACTGTGGGGCACAAACCTGAGCTCCTGACTGCCCCCTACATGCTCCTTGGCCAGCCTGGCCTCCCACCTCACCAGGGGTGTGATGGACTTGTCAGTCACATCGTAGCTGGTGGATGCATTGTTCTTGACCAGCTTTCCGTCTTCCATGTGCAGCCCTCTGCCAATACGGTAGATCTGCCAGGAGAAGAGGGCAAGAGGCAGGCTCTAGAACCAGGGGCATGTCCACATCCATCAGCACACGTGCTCAGACCCAGATGGGGATTTAACCATGCAGGCAGTGTCTGGGTCACGCACTCACCCACTGAGGTTTCCCAAAGCCATGGACATACCTTCTTGTTGAGCTCAGTGCGGTGGTGATAGCCCTTCTGCCCAGCCCGTGCAATGGAGCAGCCCACGCGGGCAGGGTGCCAGGCACCAATGCAGGCCACCTTGCGTAGCCCCTTGTGGGTCTTCCGAGGCAGTTTCTTGGTATGCCAGCGGCTTGTGACCCCTGCAGATAGGAAGGGCTGGTGGCTGAGAAGCCAGTATGGTCCCTACCACGCAGCCTTTCCTGGAGACAACATCCCCTTTTGGCCCTACCTTTGACACCCCGGCCTTTGGTGACAGCAATGACATCGATGATCTCACTCTGGCTGAAAACACTGTGCACTGGCACCTGCTTCTCCAGCCGAGCCTGTGCCCAGGCCACTTTTTCAGCCACCGTGCCGCCGTTCAGCTGGATCTCCATGATATGGGCCTTCTTCTGCCGGAAGGGCAGCAGCTTCATCTGCAGGCATGGTGCAGCCTTCAGTTCCCAGAAAGGCACACTCCCTACCCACCTGCAGACAAGGCATGGCCAGCCAGGGACCCTAGGTCTTTCTGTGCCCGGCTATATGTTATATGCTGTACACTGTGGGGACAGCATGGAATGAGGCCGAGTCCCACACCCAGGGAGCCACCATCTAGTTGGGAGACAGATAAGCCAAGTCAACTATTGGAGAGGGATAGGTGCTCGGATGGACTGACATACTTCAGGAGGAGTTGTCAGGGAGGGCCTCTCTGTGGAGATCATATCAATAATCTTTCCATTAGGCAAAGATCTGAAAGTTTCTGGGGCAGAGAAAATATCATGTGCAAAGGCCCTATGGCAGGAACAAGAGTTGGTGGGACAGAAAGAAGGATATGGCCAGAAGGTGGTAAACAGGGAGAGTGGCAGGTCCACACAAGTTGAATAGGAAGGAACTCAGCCTTTCTTCCAAGTGACGCAATCAGTCAGCAGCATCGGCTGATGCTTTGTGAGCCAGAGACTATGGGGACACACAGACCAGTTAAATCACAACATAGTGTTCAACAAATATTTGTAAAGCACCTACTGCATATGAGGCTCTGTGTGGGCCCTGGGGCCTGACAATGAATAAGGCAGGTGAGGATCCTGCCCCATGGCCTCTGCCCAAAAGAGCTCAGGTCTGTTGATGGAGATGGGCATTAACCAACAACTCACCCATGAACTGTGGGTGTGAGAGTACCTGGGGAGAGCGTGTATTCAGTAGGCTATGGGAGGCTCTGGAGTGGAAGGGCAACCTTTCTCAGGCCTAGAAGAAACTTCCTTGAAGATAAAACACCAAGAACTATTCCAGAACAAGCCAGAGGGTGCTGGTTACCTGTCAGCCACCAAGCCAGAGCCCAGGGAAGAGCACTAATCACACACGAAGTACCAGAACCCAGAGCGGGCAGCCAGCCCTCCTAATTGGACATTTGGTGGAACATTCAGGCCCTTCAGAGAACTTTGGGGCATGGCCAATGCCCCCACAGCCCCTGGGAGGGCACTGACAGTCAGTGCCCTAGCCCTGGCTGCAGGTGTCCAGCCAGGAAGTTGGGCAGCCCTTGGCCTTGTGCCTGAGACTCTGGGTATTTTTAGGCTGACATTTGTCACAGCTCCTCAAAGCTGGAGGGGAGGGGGGCCAGGGGTGAGCTTTGCTGGGTGGGGTGGGGCTGACCTGGGAGTGGACAATGACCCGAATGACTCTGCAGTACTTCTTCATGGCGGCAAAGTCCTTCTGGAGCTGTTTCTTGCCGTCAGTATCCCGCCATCTCTTGCAGGCCTTGGTGAAGGCTTTCTTCTTGCTTTTGTGCCTGAGCCACATACAGGAGGTGCTCAGAGGCTCCAGCCAGGGTGGCCCCAGCAGTCCTGCCCCTACCCCACCTGCAGCTCCCCAAGTAGGAAATCTCTTCCCTGAAGCTCCTGCACTGGGTCCAGTTGGTCTGAATTTAACACAGGCTGTCACCCCCGGCCTGGCTTTCCTCCTCTCCCTGTAAAGCGGGGTAACTCCCTGCCTCCCTGTGGTCCAGGCACCTGGACGCCACCCCAGCTGCCCCACTTCTGTGCTGCTGATCCCACTTCCAAATCAGGCACCATACCCTAGCCCTGGGCAGACATCACTTCTAACCCTCAGCAGAACTCTGGAAGGTGGAAATTATCATCCCTATTCTATAGAGGAAGAACCTGGGATTCACAGGAGTTAAAACTCTCAGATTAGGGCAAATTTTTACTGGAAACAGTGAAAACAGGACAAATAGCACTTTCTGGCCACTTGCTCTGTGCTAAGCACTGGGCACATTTCACTAGCCCTGAACTCACAGCCACCCCATCAACACAGGGACCACCCAGCCCCATCTTACAGCAGAGGAACTCAGAGGTAAGCCTCTCTGGTCCCACATCCTGCACTGACCCTGGGGCCCAAGCTCATCATCTCCCACAGAGCCTCAGGGCTGGCCGGTGCCTGTGTCTCTAAGTTCTGGTGCACAGGACTTAGTGCATGGAAGATCTGAGCCTGAGAGTACCTTTTTATGCACAGGAGCTTCTGGGTTGGCTGTATCCCTTTTCACCTTGGCTGCTCCGAAGCTCAGAGCAACTCTGATATTCCATCAAGTTAGCCCTGTATTTAACCCTGGGTATTATAATATTTGCTTCCTTGTTTTCCTCAATCCTGATTTCCTCTCCAGACCTTTAAAACATATTCATCCCTTACTGAAGTGAAGCACCTGCAGTTTCCTACCTTCTACTCGATGTTGACACCTCTCCTCTTAGCCACCCACCCTCACTGTTCCAGCACAGAACTGGGTGTGGCCCTCACCAGTCCTTGTAGAAGCGGCGGCGGCACTCATCACTGAGGTGTTCTGCAAATATGGTCTTGAAGCTCCGCAGGCCTCGAGGGGTGGCCACGTAGCCTACCACGCCCACCACAACCAGGGGTGGTGTCTCCACAATTGTCACTGCCTCCACTTCCTCCCGTTTGGAAATTTCTAGATGAGACCCAGGGACAGGATGATGAAGGAGACTTCCTGAGGCCCATGGGGAAGGGAGCAGAAGAGATGGCCACACAGGGTGGGCCAGGACAGCATGTAGCCAGTGGTTAGGGCAGCTTTCCTGCAAGGTGGGGTTGGGCCTTCTTATTTTTAATAATTTAAATGTATTTTTATAAGTTCCAGCAAGACCTAGAAAAGTCCATGATCGCACAGATACCACTGTCTAGGCTGCCGTGCAAAAAAAAAAAAAAAAAAAAAATACATTTTAAGAATATTTTAAAGGAAAGAAGGAATGGAGGGAGTGAGGAAGAGACCTATGGTGGTGGGGGGGAACATGCATTGGTACTTAATGCCACCTAAAAAGATTAAGGTACTAAATTTTGTATTATGCATACTTTGCCACAATAACAAATAAAAGAGGGCCAGGTGTGATAGCACACATGCCTGAAACCCCAGCAGCTCAGGAGGCTGGGGCAAGAGGATTACAAGTTCAAGGCCAGCCTCAGCTAAGAATTTAGTGAGATTCTGTGTAAAATTTTTAAAAGATTAAAAAGGGCTGAGGACTTATCTCAGTGGTAAGTTGCCCTGGGTCCAATCCCTAGTACAAAAATAAATAAATAAATAAATACATAAATAAATAAGAAGGTGGGGGATGGAAAACAGATGGGTGTTGTCAGGAAGGGGCAGGAGGAATATGACTGCACAGGCCACCCAAGGATCCCTCAGGGGAGGATTAAGTGGTGGGTGCCCAAATTTACCCAGGGAACAAAAGTGCATACTGTGTACCTGTTTGAGTGTGCTAGCACATGCATAACCAGAGAAACCTAGTTTGTGGGTGATCACATCCATGTCAGTATGGTTACTTCTTACCACTGCCTGTGAATCTACAATTATCTCAAAGCAAAACAAAGAACAGTCGGGTGCAGTGGTGCACGCCTGTAATCCTGGCACCTGGGAAGGCTGAGGCAGGAGGATCCTAAGTTCAAACCCAGCTGAAGCAACTCAGTGAGGCCCTAAGTGATTTAGTGAGACTCTGTCTCAAAATAAGATATAAAAAGGGCTAGGAGGTGGGGTTGTGGCTCAGTGGTAGAGCGCTCATCTAGCATGTGGGAGGTCCTGGGTTCAATCCTCAGCACCACATAAAAATAAATAAACAAAATAAATGTATTGTGTACAAATAAAAAATAAATATTTTTTTAAAAAGGGGCTAGAGTTGTGGCTCAGGAGTGAAGTGCCCCAAAGTTCAATTCCCAGTACAAAAAGGAAAAAAAAAAAACAAAGTATACATATACACAACTATATGAATATACTAAATAACAGTTGATAATATGGTCCACACATGGCCAAAAAAGTACAGATGTCCTGGCATGGCCTTGAGTCCCAGTTCCTTCATCTCAAGAAGACTAATTGGACCAGCTTCTTTCTTTCTTTCTTTTTTTTGGGGGGGTTACTGGGGATTGAACTCAGGAGTATTTAACCACTGAGTTACATCCCCAGCCCAGGCTGGCCTGGAGCTTGTGCTCCTCCTGCCTCTGCCTCCCAGGTCTCTGGGACTACAGCCTACGCCACTGTGCTGGGCTGGACTGGGTTCTAGCGGCTCAGTGCTTCAGTGTACTCACTGTAACTGGAGGCAATGGCAGCACCCACCTGAGCACTGCCTGTGGCCAGAGCCTGATGAGGGGCAGCGTGAGCCCATCACAGTCCTGACCCTGCCTCCCTTCAGCAGGGCCTCATCTTTTCTGAGACTGTAGCCACTCCTGGGATGTAGGAGCAACCCCTGGCTCCCAGCCTCTGAAGGTTCCCCCCGACCCCCACCCGCACGCATCCCCTGAAGTGACTCACTGAGGCCTGGCCGGTGCACCTCACGCAGGGTGTGGGTCATGCCCGCCTTGTAGCCCAGGAAGGCAGTGAGGTGCACAGGCTGACTGGGGTCATCCCTTGGCCACGTCTTCACCCTGCCCCGGTGCCGCCGACTCCTCTTATGGGGCAGGAAGCCCAGGTGTCCATGCCGAGGGGCAGAGAACTTCCGGTGGGACTAGGGGCAGCAGAGTGAAGGGTGGAGATTGAGGGATGGGACCTCCACACCCTCATCTGCCCGCCCTGGTGGGCTCAGCCTGTTGGGATCCAGGAGGGCTGGGCAGCACTGAGGCAGAGTGCTCTGGGCACAGGAGGATACTGCCATCTCCCATCTCTTGCCCCTTCTAGGCCCAGGAGCCCAGCCTTGGCCCCTTGCTGCCTTCTCAACTGCCCATCATTACAGCCCAGAGAACTCTCCAAGCTTGGGGGAGATCTGGGGGACGCCCACCTGCCCCCCTCCCCAGGAATGCCTGCTTATTCTTTGTTCAGGCTCCAGCCCCAGCCCACTGACCATGGTGGCCGATTCCGGAAGGCCAGGATGGGGCGTCCCCACCAGGCGCCAGAGGTCGAGTGGCAAGGCCAGGACACGTAGCAACCAGATCCCAGATTTAGCCCCTGGCACTAGCTCGGTCTTCCTCTGTGGCCAGCAGGGTCTCTTGTGCCAGGAGCAGACTGGGGCGGAGCATCAGACAGGCAGCCTGTGATGGGGATACCTGGAGCCAGGGCTGGCACCCCATTCCTCCATGTCCTGGCACTGAGTCATGACGCTCCCAGGACAAGACCAACTTGGCTTGACAGGAACAACATACCCTAGTTGGGGGCTCCTCTAAGAAGAGCCTAGATTGTTGAGTTTTTAGGTTTCCTGTCCTGAGGGCTATTAAGACTGAGCTGGACATAGGTCTACCACGCGGCCTGTGCAGTGGTTTCATTAATGAGGTTCTAGGCATTAAGTTAGTTAGAAGAGATCAAAATAAACACACAAGCCAGTACCTTATTTTACATTGCTAGGTCCGAGACGGCTCGCCTCCCTGGTTCCCGCCTCTAGCCGCCCAGCAGGGCAGCGAGGATTACTCTGGGCTAGCAGGAGAGAGAGAGAGTGAACACGCCTGGGAGCAGCCTTTTATTTGGGGGACAAGAGATTCAGGGGAGAATTCCATCCAATGAAGGTTGAGGGGGGGCTGCACTCCAAGGTCAGGGTCAGTGATTGGGTCCCCGGGGTCAGTGGTCACGCACACCCCCACACGGATGGGCTCTCTCATCAGGAAAGGGTCGGGATAGCTCCGACACAGCCAGAGCGCCTCAGGCCCTTAACGGGAGTCACCCAATCACGTGTCAGAATGGCTCTCCACACATAGGGGTGCGAGAGGTGGACAGGGAGGGTTGACCACATGCCCATCAAGATAGAGATTCCTTACCAGCTATCTGGGCATCCCTTAAACCAATCAAAAATGACACATAAAGTTAATCATATAAACTAAGGCTGAGTATCACTTCCTTAGAGCTGAATGGAAAATCCCTAATTCCTTGTGCATAAGAAGTATTTAATATTTAAGTATTTAAATACTTTTCTGCCACTTCCTTTCTCCTCTTTTACACCATCTGAATCTTTTTCTTTTTAATATTTATTTTTCAATTTTTGGCGGACACAACATCTTCGTTTGTATGTGGTGCTGAGGATTGAACCTGGGCCGCACACATGCCAGGCGAGCACGCTACCGCTTGAGCCACATTCCCCAGCCCCCATCTGAATCTTTTTGTTCCTGGACAAAATCTATTGTCCCTTTCACCTTGAATAGAATGATTCCACATGAATGTTCCCAAGAGCTTACAGACTTTAACATTATATTAAATAACATGGGGGGGAAATACAGTTTTAGTCCTTATTCTCCAACTGATTAGTTTATTTCATAAATTCTATTCATTTTTTTTTCATTATTTTAATGAGCAGTTTAGCTTTTATTTGTAGAACTGTGATTGATCCAAACAGCCAAAAACAGCATAGTAATTATTTACCAATTTTATTAAAATTTCAAACAAGTAATATTATATGTATTTTTAAATAAAATATGTCTATTAAAAAAAAAGATAGTGATTCCTGCTTGGGGTGATGGTGCACACCTGTGATCCTAGGGAGGCTGAGGCAGGAGGATCATAAATTAGAGGCCAGCCTGGGTAAAATATGGAAAGGGCTGGGACATACTTCAGTGGTAGAGCACCTTGGGTACTGGGAAAAAAGAAAGTTTTGAATGAAAAGAGGTTGATACTTAAATAATTTCTTTTTTGAGGAGGTATTTTTTTTTCCTTTTTGAGACAGGGTTCCACTATGCTGTCAAGTGATCCTCCAGCCTAACTCCTAAGTAGTTGGGACTACAGGTGTGTGCCATTGCACCTGGCTACCTTATTTTCCAATTTCAAGATTCTATGGTTATAAAGTTCTTCTGGGAATTGAACCCAGGGGTACCTTATCCCTGAGCTACATCCCCAATTTTTTCTACTGTTTATTATGAGATAGCATCTCACTAAATTGATGAGATTGGCCTAGAACTTGTGATCCCCCTGCTTCAATCTCCCAAGTTGCTGGGATTTCAGGTATGCACACCACCATGCCTGGCTATCGTTATAAAGTTCTTTAATCACAAAGTTCTCTAGGTGTAAGATGTCCCTAAGAGAATGTGAATTTTGCATCACTAGATGCCAAAATTCTAGCATGCTACCAAAATACAGTCTTTGGGGCTGGGGATGTGGCTCAACTGGTAGCGCACTCGCCTGGAGTGCGTGCGGCCCGGGTTCGATCCTCAGCACCACATACCAACAAAGATGTTGTGTCCGCTGAGAACTAAAAAATAAATATTAAAAAAAAAATTCTATCTCTCTCCACTCTCTCTTTTTAAAAAAATAAAATTCTCTTCTCTCTCTCTCTCTCTCTTTAAAAAAAATACAGTCTTTGGGTTGGAAGAGTTCATAATCTGAAGATTTAACATTTCCAATTCTAGATTCTGTGGGTCCCTAGCTGCTGGCTCCATGTCCCTGGCCCCTGCCTCTGGACAGGAAATGACTAGCACCCTGCCTGGATAGCCAGCCAGGTGTGCACATTACATATAAGGCCATGGTGGCTCTGGTCAATGGCTGCCATGGGGCACTACAGTGCTCAGAGCTGAGATGGAACCAGCTGCCATAGGCCAGAGTGCCCTGTGCCCATGATGGGAGCCCCAATCTCTATGCGTTGGGCTGGGGCACAACTCATTCCTCCTGCTCTGCCCCAGGGAGGTCCCCAAACTCACTGTCACCAGTCCATTCCTGAGGGACAAAGACAGCAGAGCCCAGAGAAGGTTGTAGGGACTAGGCAATCCAGAAAAGATTCCTGGAGGATCAAGACTTATACTCTTTGTCGATTTCTTGACTTATTGTGTGTGTTCTACCAGTCGATGTTCTCCATAAAAGCCAGGTCGTGTTCACCTCGTTTAGCACCAAGTCTAGCCTGCAGTAGGTTCGGGAGGAATCATTTCTTTGAGTTTGTTGCTCTCTGCCTGCCTCGGGTGCGATGGCTCCAGACCCCACGTGGGGGCGCCCGCGGCCAACCACAGCATGTGGTGCTCGCCCCGCGCAGGCGCAGTGATCGCCCTGCGCGCAGGCGCATCATCGTTCCACGGCGCCCCGCGCAGGCGTAGTTGCCCCGACGACCTCCGCAGGGTTATCCGTACCCGGCACCCAGCTAGCGGACTCCTGTGAGCCATGCCCGACCCCTGGGACAAGGACGTGTACCCCGACCCCCCGCGCCGCACGCCGGCGCCCTCCCCGCAAACCTCGCTGCCCAACCCCATCACCTACTTCACGAAGGCCTTCGACCTCCTGGTGGACCGACCCGTGACCCTCGTGAGAGGTACGAGCTCGGGGTTCTGCCTGCTCGCGGGGACCCCGGTGCCCCACACCCGAGGTCCCCGAGCTCCGCCGCCCCCTTTGGCTTCCCCACTGCTTCGCGGACCATTCCCCGGGACCTCCCCCGCCCCCCGGGTCGCTCCACCTTTCCCCGGGACGCCACTCCCTTGGCTGCGCCCTGTGCCTTCTATACCAGGACCCCTCTTTGCTCTCCGTCTCTGCCGCTTGAGAGGCTCCCTTAGTCTCTGGTCTCCGTCATAAACCGGGGTGTGTGTGGGGGGTGCTTGCTCTCGCAATCAACTGAGTCCTTGGGCCTGTTATGTCCCAGGCCCCTGCAATGCAAGTGACAACTGGTTGTAGTGTAATGGCTGAAATGCCCAAATTCGCCGTCTCTGGTCCTAATTAGAAAATGTTCCATGCAACTCTTTGTGGTCCTATTTGCCAGCCTTCTGGTCAGCAGCAAGCGCTTGCTCTGCCTTGTTACAATTAAGCAGCTCATTCGTTCAACCATAAGACATTTGAGGTACATAGCATACTCAAGTGGGTTTTTTTTTTTCCTTTTTTTCCTATATTACGGTCTTCCAAGTTCTGGGGATTACTGGTTTGGGGGTTATGTGTTTATTTGGCACTGGGGATTTAACCCAGGGGCATTTTACCACTGAGCCACATTCCCAGCCCCTGTTTTGAGACAGAGTCTTGCTAACTTGCATGGGGCCTCGCTGAGTTGATGAGGCTGGTTTTGAACTTGTGATCCTACTGCCTCCACCTCCCAAATCCCTGGGATTACAGGTGTGCACCACCACTCCCAGCAAGTTATTTATTTATTTAATTTTAAATTATATATATATATATATTTTTTTTTAATTGTAGTTGGACAACTACAATTTTTATGTGGTGCTGAGGATCGAACCCAGGGCTTTGCATGTGCTAGGGAAGTGCTCTAGGCTGAGCCACAACCCCAGCCCCAGTTTATTTGTTCCTGGGCTGTGGGACAGGTGGACTTGTAGAACTGGGTTCTGAATCCTGCCTTGCTCAGTCTCATTGGTGAAGACAAAGGGTTGTTCTGGTCACAACCTGTGATGATGCAACTGGAGATATCACCACTTGTAGCCTAGTCCTTTACAGACTCAGTCCAGTTTGCTGTTTCTGTAAAAGCTAACATTTAGGAAATACCTCCACCCATCTATCTAAACTGACAAGTATATTATCTGGTTTCCTTTCTAGAGTTTATAGAGCAGCAGCATGCCAAGAACAGATATTATTACTACCACCGGCAATACCGCCGAGTGCCAGACATCACAGAGTGCAAGGAGAAGGATATCCTGTGCATTTTTGAGGCAGAAATGCAATGGAGAAGGGACTAGTAAGTGTATAGCAGGGAATGTTGAGAAAGTACGAGACCACTTCCTACTGTCCCATTATTTCCTGGGGATTCCTTGGGATGGCCTCATCCAGTGGGTATATCTCTTGGGGTTGGCTCAGATTTTGAAGACAAGGCTTTCACTCAATCCTTTGGGTACTTGCTCCTTTTTAGCAAAGTTGATCAAGAAATTGTCAACATCATCCAGGAGAGGCTTAAGGCCTGTCAGCAGAGGGAAGGAGAGAGCTACAAGCAGAACTGTGCCATGGAACTGGAACAGTTTGCCCAGGTGGCCAAGGCCTACCAGGACCGCTGTAAGTTGAGCCCTGCCCACCCTTTTTTGCTTGTTTTTTCTTACCCAACTTATTAGCCAATCCATCCACCATCTCCTTCTCAGATCATGACCTGGGAGCCCATTATTCTGCCAGAAAGTGCCTGGCAAAGCAGAAGCAGAGAATGTTGGCAGAGAGAAAAGCTGCTAAGGAGGCTGCTGCAGCCTGAGGCCTCTTAAGTAACCTGCTGCATTGCTGAAATAAAGTGATTTAACTCTACTTCTGGTGGTGTCATTAACCCCTCCGAAATTCCAGCTACCAGTTTATATGGAAGACAGAATCATTTACTAATGGGTTTCATTCACTTTATTATTTTTGTATAAAAACCCTATGTTGTAGCCACAGCTGGAGCCTGGGTCCTCTGTACAGAGACTCTGGTATGGGTTTTCACAAGATGGTCAGTGAATTCCTACAAAGAAAAGTCAACAGTTATATAGTGGGAACACCATTCCCCTACAAAATTAAGGTGTTTCTGTCCCCCCCCAAAAAAAACCTGTTGATAAGATAGGCCATGATGTAAGAACAGTAAAATCTCACTAGCTAGACCAGAAATACCTGATAAGGAGACTTGGTGAACACAGTCTCTTTCCAGAGATCAGGGGTCAAATAGCTATATGTCTTGGAGATGGCATCAAAGGTGGCCTTGGCTTCAAAACAAACAACAGGAGAGGGTTAGTGGCTAATAGCAGAGAAGCCCTCCACCCCTACAGAAGCTGTTGCACTCCTAGGAACAGAGAGGCCACTTAGGGGCAGATCTGCCGTGCATTAGGAGGGCCCTCCTCTCTCTCCCTTAAAATACGCCAAGCACACACTGCACCTGTGTGATTCAGCGGAGCTGAGAGAGGGTTCACTGGTGATTCATTTAGGGGCCACCTACCAAAATTGCCCAAGGTGGCAGTGCAGCCCCTGGCAGAAGTGTAGCAATCATCAATACCAGCCATCATCAGTAGCTTCTTGGGTACAGGAGCTGAGACGATGCCAGTACCTCTGGGGGCAGGGATGAGCCGTACCAGCACAGAACCACAACGTCCTGTCACCTAAGAAAAGCAGAATCACATAACAGGGCCAGAGGGAAAATATGCTCCACCCCAGGCCCATCAATAACCATCACAGCTTACCTTGCAAGGGACAGTGTGAGGCTTGCCAATCTTGTTCCCCCAATAGCCTCTCCGCACAGGAACGATGGAGAGCTTGGCCAGGATGATGGCCCCTCGGATAGCAGTTGCTACCTCCTTGGAGCATTTTACTCCCAGTCCAACGTGACCGTTGTAGTCCCCAATAGCTACAAATGCCTGGGAAAAAACTATGTTAGGCGGCTGGTGATCCTCCACAACATCCATACACACTACCTAGTTCCTGTTGTGCCTCTCAAGGAAGAAAAGGCTACTGTGAGGCCAATCCAAGGTCCAGAGAGGCTCTTTCCTCTCTCTCCCCTGTACGAAAGTCACACGGGCAAAACTTAGTGTGACCATGCAGAGTGGGGAGAGTTTTGCCCAACCAGCCAAGTGCATTACAACCCTAATACCTTGAATCTGGTCCGCTGACCAGCACGAGTCTGTTTCTGTACAGGCATGATCTTCAAAACCTCATCCTTGAGTGATGCCCCCAAGAAAAAGTCAATGATCTCAGACTCCTACAACAAAAGAACCGGTGTGCAAAAGTTGAGTGTTTAGCCCTTGATTCACCTAGACTCCAGGTCCGAGATGGCATCCTTTTCTATAAAAGCGAAGCCACCTCACCTCCGGCCACAACCCATGTCAAAGGTGGACCCACACAAGCGCAACCACAGGCTCAAAGTGCAACGCTCCCAGCCCCTACCAAATTAAGCTCCGGGAGGCTGGTCGTTCAGCGCAATACCTTGATGGGCAAAGAGAAGAGATAGATCTCCTCCAGGGACTTGATCTTCATGTCCTTGACCAGGCGGCCCAGCTTGGTGACCGGGATCCACTGCGGGGAAGGTGCCAGTCAACAGGAATACCTTCTCGGCGCCGTCCCCAAACGCGCCCCGCCCGGCGCCCGGGCCTACCTCCTTGTCTTCGGCCTTGCCTCCACGAGCCCCGCGGCCACGGCCCCGGCCCCGTCCACGGCCTCGGCCGCGGCCTCGGAGACCGCTGCCGAAGCCTCCGCGGAAGCCGCCCCGGCCACCCATTCCGGGGCCCCCGGGACCTCCGGGACCTCCCGCTGCACCGGCGTCATCCGCCATTTGCTGCACCAAGAAACAAGAACCAGCCAATTAGCGGGGAGCTGCCTCTGTAGCGGCGTGGGAAATCCAGACACGGTCCACCGCGTCTGAAGATGAGATCGTGCGGGTTGGCCCTGGCCATCCGATGTCCGCGGATTGCCACCGCACGCGCCCCGTCCCGCCATAGCTAATAAAACTACTCACGTGTTTTTCCAGAGAAGAAGAAAGAATCCGTCTCGGAAGGAGCTTTTATAACAGGCCAAAAACCGCGAGATCTCGGGAGCCTCGCCCCGAGTGGCCCTAGCACCTCGAGCGGCTACGATTGGCTCCGCGGCGCCCCGCCCTCGCCGCACTCTGCGTGCGCCTGCGCATCGGCTCTTGCCACGGCCCGGGCCTGCGCGGCGGGCGGCTGGGCGGATCCGTATAAACGCACGCGCCTCCGTCCCGCGGCCTTTCGCGGATGCTGGGACAGCGTGCTTTCCTTCGCTTTGGTAGGTCCTATCTGCTAGCCTGTCCGCAGGTAGCCGAGAGACCGGCGTTGGTTGAAAATCACCCTCGGCGCTGGCGGTGGCCGTGGGTGAGATTCGGCGCCCAGAGCCTCCAGGGGCCTCAGCTCGCCGCCCACTACCGGTGTGGGAAGGCGAAACCCAGGCCCCGACATCCCCGCTGCGGCTACTCGCGCGGTTATATCCCTGTCCAATCATCCCTGACCCCATCTTCTCTCTCCGCAGGACACGGATCTCCCGGAGAACTTGAGGCCAACGCCGTCAGGACCTTGGGGGGTCGTGGCAGAGATCGGTGGTCCCAGCGTTTCAAATAAAGATGTTTAACTCGGGATGTGTGGACGTTCTTGGGGTCTCCTACCTGCCGGAAAATCGAGCCCTAGTAGTGCGTTTCTTCCCGGGCTAGCCAAACTGCTTTCGGATACCACAAATGTAGGGCTTAGGCACGTGTCTTAAGTGTCAGCCAGATTGGGACCCTGGTCTGTCTGCCTGTGCAGTGGAGTGAATTTATCAGTCCTTAACAGTGGTGCTCAACCTACATGAGCATGTATCTCTAGGTCTTTTCTCAGGTCTGCACAGATGATAAACACTGGAAGGGAACTAGCTGTTTGCCGGTGATTTAGTTCTCTCTGCTATGGAGAACCAATTGATCAACATATGAAGACCCTAAGCTTTTGGAGTTCTCAGTGCCTGGGCAACACCATCTGAGAAAGGTGCAGCTGTCCCTGTGATCCTACTGACCTTGGGGAAACAACTCTTAAGAGTCTAGGTTCTCTGTGTAAACCTGCTCTGGGACCAGATGTCAGCCTTGACCAACATAGAGGGTCAGTGGGTGTCCACACCTGAGTTGGGGCTGCCCTAGTGTTTACATTCACTTTGGGCAGTACAGGGCTACTTGCTTTCCCAGCAGGCCCTGGGCCAGAGTTGTGGTTTTTTTTTTTTTTTTTTTTTTTTTTTTTTTTGATATATGTTTAGTTGTAGATGGACACAGTACCTTTATCTTACTTATTCATAATATGGTGCTGAGACTCAAACGCAGTGCCTCACATGCTAGGCAAGAGCTCTACCACTGAGCCACAGCCTCAGCTCTAGACCAGAGTTTTGATTGGCCTGAGCTGAACAATGCCACTGTGATGTCGACCCACACCTCCTGTGAAATGGAGGCTCCCGAGCCCCGGGCATCAGTGGAGCTGCCGTCCAGATACAGATCATGGTAAGCCTAAGGCCCTCCTTTTTCCAGCCCTAAGATTTATGCCAAGCTATCAGGGATTGACCCAATTCCTCAATCAAAAATGCTTGGCAGTGGGTTACAGCCCCTACAAGGAATGAGGAAACCTCTGGGTCAAATTTAGAGCCATCTCTGCTAGGGATTGGTGGTCCTGGGGAAACCTTGACCCTCATGGCTATCTTCTACATGAAGAGAGTTCTCATGTGGCCTACCTCCCCACCCAAACACTTGGGTATGTGGAGTGGGGGGCCAGAACCTGGTGCCTGCCAGGCTCTGATACTGGTTTGACCTTTGCAGAGTGGCGGGTATGATCTCAACCTCTTTGCCAGCCCTCCCGACTGCAACTTCCTGTGCTCCGTCTGCCATGGGGTTCTCAAGAGGCCAGTAAGGTTGCCATGTAGCCACATCTTCTGCAAAAAGTGCATCCTCCGGTGGCTAGCCAGGTGCCACTGGGAACCCAAGGGACTGGGAGGGCAGGTGTGAAGCCACTCCTGTGGTCCAGAGCCCAGACTTTCCTAAGTCGGCTGAACACTGGGTTCCAATAGCCACAAGATGCTAAAATGTGTGGGTCTCCTAACCCTGTAGTGTTAACAGGTCCCAGCCTTGGGGACCCCCTTATACCTCCTCCAGCTAGAGACCATTTGGGTCACCCCTTGAAGATCTGTCCCTACGGTCATGTCACTCTGCTTCCTTCTCACCTCACACACACTTGCCTCCTTCCAGACAAAACACCTGTCCATGCTGCAGGAAAGAGGTGAAAAGGAAAAAGATGGTCCATGTGAATAAACTCCGGAAAACCATTGGCCGCCTAGAAGTCAAGGTAGCTCAAAGTACCCACTCCCATCACCCTTGGGTGGGGCAAAGCCAGGGCCAAGCATGCCATCTTCAAAGAAAACCAAGTGCAGCCCAGGCATCAGCAGACCTGGCTAAGTTTGAGTCATATACTACTTACCTGTGTGACCTTGGGCAATTTACTTAACTTTTCTGAGCCCTTGGGGCCTCAACTATAAAATGGGGATTCTAGAGAATTTTCAGTGAAGTGCCAGGTGTATGGGCTTTAGTCTCCAACCCCTGATTTTACAGATGAGGAAACCAAGGTTTTAAAAAAAAAAATGCCCCGGGTTGGGAATGTAGCTCAGTATTAGAGTGCTTCCTCAGCATATGCAAAGCCTGGGTTCAAACCCCAGCACCACTACCATCCACACAAAACAAAAAGTGTGGCAAACATACCAGACTAACCCAGCTATACACCTCCCTATGGCCTATGGCCCTCCTCTAAGCACAGAAGTTCTTCCCACCTACCCATCTGTTCTGGAAGCAGAAAAGCTTGGGAGGTTCCTAGTCTCCTGGTTCTTGGTCAATGGTCAGATACCGAATGGGAGGAAAGGGTGGGGGCCAGGGAAGAGCCAGCTGGCAAATTCCCAGCCTGGCCTGGTCTGGCAGGGCCCAGCTAGGTTCGCTCACATGGAGGTCTCTCACACCCCCAGTGCAAGAACGCTGAGGCTGGCTGTTTGGTGACATGCCCCCTGGCCCATCGCAAGGGGCATCAGGACTCATGCCCCTTTGAGCTGATGGCCTGCCCCAACGAGGGCTGCTCTGCGCGAGTGCCACGTGGGGACCTGGCTGAGCACCAGCAGCACTGCCAGCAAGGTGGTGTGCAGCTTTGCCTCTTGGGCTGCGGGGCCACCCTGGGCCCAGCTGAACGTGCACGCCACAACTGCTACCGAGAACTACGCGAGGCCTGGAGCGAGCGCCAGGAGCGCAGCCGGACTCTGCTGCTAAGTCTGCTGCGGCGTGTGCGCCGGGTGCACCGCACCACCAACCTCATCCGGCGGCAACTGGCTCAGCTAGGCAACTTCCTGGAGGAGGATGACGCCCTGCTCCTGGGCACTGTGCAGGAGACTGAGGCCACCCCAGTGGGCAGTACTGACGCTGAGGTGTGGGGGTCACAGGGCCAGCATGCCTTGTAAATACAAGGGCAAATAAATGCTGAGCCCAGGCCGGGCCTATCTCACCGCCTCTGTGCCTGCTAGCCTCATACCCTGTGCCCAATCCCCAGGCCCCCTTGCTCTTCATTTGTCTATTTCTTTTCTCAATGTCTCTTCTCCCAATCTCAATTCCAGTTGCTTCCTATCAATTTGTTTTACCAGTTTTGTAGCCTGTAGCATGAATGGCTCAAAATCGTTAACTCAGTAAAAGCCAGTTCCTCAATAGCTCAGGAGGACCTGCACCCTCTCTGCACTCCTGTCCTTTAAGAATATCCTCTGGGGTTGGAGATATAATATAGCTCAGTGAACTAGCACCGGTAGGCCCTGGATTCAATCCCTAGCACCACAGTCTCCTGTGCAATGGCTCCCTTAGCCACACTGACCTCTGCACCCCTAAGCAGTGGCTGTCCCTCTGTCAGAAACACGATCTCCAAAAAAACTGCTTTACTTCAATTGCTCTGGTGCCCCCTTCTCAATGAAGCCTTCTGCACTGCCCCCATTTAAAACTGCACTTCTGCCCTCTGCCTAATCCCTTGCTAACCTACATTTGCAAAACCTTAGCCTTTAAACTGGTGTAATAATCCCCTTCTTCCCAGACCAGCCCTTGCCCCCACTGCTGCCCACTGGAGAGCTACTCCAGGGCAGGAAATTTTTCTTCCTGGGGTCTCCAAGGGCCTAAGGCAGTGTTTTGCATACAGAAGGTACTCAATAAATATTTGAATGTCTCTGGAATTACCCAATTAGTGCGTTTATCCGGTGCACTTATATGGATTGAGTCCACCGTGCAGAAACTGGCTCTATCCAAAAAAAGGGGAGGAAACACTTTCAAATGCCTGCCCTACTCGCTAAGTTGCTCAGGCTGGTCTCCAACTTGCGATCCTCCTGCCTCTGCCTGAGTCGCTGAGATTACAAGCATGTGCCACCGAGCCCAGCCATGGAAGTTTCTTAGTCCTCAATACCAAAAAATAAACTTGCATAAATAGGCAACGTCACGGGCAACCGGAGCACACTACCTATTTCCTTTGCCGGGGCTGCGCCCCTCCACACCCCACCCTTTAGACCGGAAATTCGCCGGCTTCCGTTTCCGGACGCAGCAGCAGCAGCTACTGCCCACGGCAAAGATGGCGTCTGGTGCGCTGTGCTGATGGCGTCACAGTAGTCGCGGACGGTGACACCATCAGCAGCGCGACGGAAGTGAGGAGTGGCGCGCCGGTCTCCCTCACGCGGCGGCGGCGGGTCCTGGCGGCAGGGACGGCGGCGACATGGCTGAGGCGGCGTCCGGAGTGAGCCGCTTCAAGGCGAAGTAAGCCCAGCGCGGGAGACGGGTTCGCTGCCGGAGTAACGGAAGCGTCCGCGGCGGGCCGAGCGCGCGTTCGGGTCGGAGAGGCACCCTGCCTGTGGAGTCGCGGGCCAGGCTGCGGTGGTAGCAGGACGGTCGGCACCGCCTGCCATAGGGAAGGGCGGCAGACCGGACGCAGCGAGCGTCGGGTATCTAAAGAGGAGCCAGTTTCAGGGGCATGGAGTGGGGACGAGGCGCCCCGCGGGGAAGGGGCGAGCTGAGCGCCTGTCGGCGCAGGGCCGGGTAGTCACGGGAGACGGGAACCACCTGTGATCCGGCTTCTCCCCGGAGCCGGAAGACAGGAGGTGGGTCCCTGAGTCCGGTTTTCATTCAGTTCCCCAGCTTGTGCTGCACAGCGACAGCTAGAGCTCAGTGCCTGTGACACACAGCTTCATGGCACAGATCATTTCCATCCGTGCCTCAGGGGATTGAGTTGTGACAAGCACCAGCAAGGGAAAGGCTGTGCTGTCAGCACTTCTGTTGGGGGATATCTGGGTTCAGAGAATAGGATTGGTTCCATCTTGTCAAGCTGGCTTCCCAGAAGGGAATTTAGCTGCGTGTTGGAATCTGGGGGGACCCTGGTCATATGCAAGAAGCAGAGGACCTGTCCCAAGGGCTGGGCCAGGAGAATGAGGCAGCAGTGTGGACTGTGAGAGGAAAAGTTTGCAGGAGCAAGGTTTGGAAACATGTAAAGAAAAAGAAGGTTTTAAGTAGGGCTGTGACATAATCGGTTGTTCTAAAAAATAACTGGTATCACCAGACACAGTGGTAGACTTGGAAGGCTGAGACAGGAGGATTGGAAGTTTGAGGCCAGCTTCAGCAACTTATCAAGGTTCTGAGCAACTTAATGAGACCCTGTCTCAAAAATAAAAAGTGGTGGACTCTGGGTTCAATCCCCAATACCAAAAATGATGATGATGATGATGAAAAATGATGATGATGATGAAGAAGAAAAATGATGATGATGATGATGAAGACGACGACGACAACAATAACTGGCATCAGGGCATGGTGGCCATCAATTCAGGAGGCTGAAGCAGGAGGATCACAAGTAACTCAGGGAGACCCTGTCTCAATAAAAAGGGCTGGGAATGTAGCTTAGTGGTAGAGTGCCCCTGGGATCAGCTCTCCCAGTGCTACAGGGATGGGAGAATAACTGGCAGCATGATTGAGAGAGTAGGTAGGGTGCCCAGAAAAGAGACTGGAACTGCTATCCAGGGGAGACTGCAATACCCTGGACCAGGGTGGAGGCCATAGAGAGGGAAAGAAGAAGACAGCATGAGCGAGGTCACAGAAGTGATACCTGCCTGGAGAGTGAGATCAGGTGAGGCTGGGCCTACAGAAGGGATCCAGGATGGAGAAGGGGTGTGCTGAACTTCAGGAATGAAGACTGGAGAGATGGCACCCTAGGTCCTACAACCCGCAGGGGACCCCCAAGGCCCCTACTTAGGAGACTGGGCTGCCTGGCTGCATTCACCTGAGTCAGGCTCACCTCTCCATGCTGCAGGACCCCACATGGATCACTAATAAGTGCTGGGTCTCAACCTGTCTATAACACAGGGGTAGGAATACCCACCCATAGAAAGATGCCCAGGAGTTTCACAAGGGAAGGGGTTTGGGACAGCACCCTGCACAGGGCTAGGCACTGGGGGCTAAGGGGGTGGCAGTTCTTTACTCACCTGGTTCTCTTTCCAGCTATGCTATTGAGCGCAAGATGGAACCTTTCTACAAGGGCGGGAAAGTACAGGTACCAGCTCCAGGGACAGGTGGGGTGGTGGATGGGGCAGGCAGCAGGTGCCCAGCATTGCCTTGATTGAGACCCCTGTGTCCAGCTGGACCAGCCTGGCCAGCACCTCTTCTGCGTCTGTGGTACCAGAGTCAACATCCTGGATGTGGCCTCAGGGGCTGTACTAAGGAGCCTGGAGCAGGTAAGGGCAGGTAAACAGGTGGGAGGGGGAGGTAGGAGGGGCAGCCCTTTCTCATGGTGCTGTGTGCTCTTGTGCTTTCCCTCAGGAGGACCAAGAAGACATCACTGCCTTTGACCTCAGCCCGGATGATGAGGCACGTGGGGCAGGGGTGGGAAGTGAGCTCTGTGGCCTCCCTCCCACATTGCATGTGGACAGAAAGCTCACCTGCCAGCTGAACTGCACATTCCCCAGGTGCTGGTGACAGCCAGCCGGGCACTGCTGCTGGCTCAGTGGGCCTGGCGAGAGGGCAGCATTACCCGCCTATGGAAGGCAGTACACACTGCTCCTGTGGCAACCATGGCCTTTGATCCCACCTCCACACTGCTAGCCACAGGTAGGGCCTCAGCTGGGCAGGTGGGCCGGAGGGCGCAGGGCAGAGGCTTTGGACACACCAGCTCCCTTACTTCAAATGTTCCTGCAGGTGGTTGCGATGGGGCTGTGCGTGTCTGGGATGTTGTACGGCACTATGGGACACACCACCTTCGGGGCTCTCCTGGAGTTGTGCAGTGAGTTGGGGCAGTGCAGAGTGGGTGGACAGAGGCACCACCTTTGGGCAGCACAGCTCACCCATCCCCCACCTGCCTGCAGTTTGGTGGCCTTCCACCCGGATCCCACTCGCCTGCTGCTCTTCTCCTCAGCCACAGACGCTGCCATCCGCGTGTGGTCACTGCAGGACCGCTCGTGCCTGGCTGTGCTAACTGCCCACTACAGTGCTGTCACCTCACTGACCTTTAGTGCTGATGGCCATACCATGCTCAGGTCAGTGGCAGACCATGCAAGCCCTGGGAGGAAGTGAGGGCTCAAGACAGTGGGAACTGAGAATGGACTCTGGAACTAAAGGGGCTTTCTCTCCACAGCTCTGGACGTGACAAGATCTGCATTCTCTGGGACCTTCACAGCTACCAGGCCACAAGGACTGTGCCAGTGTTTGAGGTGGGGGCACCTGTAGAGAGGGCCAGTGAGTTGGACAGGGGATTGATGGGGGAATGGCAGCAGTCTTTGACCCAGCTCATCCCCAGAGTGTGGAGGCTGCTGTGCTGTTGCCTGAGGAGCCAGTTCCTACACTGGGTATGAAGAATTCAGGCCTGCATTTCCTGACTGCTGGTGACCAAGGTGTGTGGGGCTGGCCACAGGCTGACCACAAGAGCTAGGGGAGACCTGCAAAACTGATAGCAGCCCCTCTCCCACTGCACAGGCACACTGCGCGTGTGGGAGGCAGCTTCTGGGCAGTGTGTATACACCCAACCACAGCTGCCAGGCCCTGGGCAGGAACTGACCCACTGTGCCCTGGCCCGCACTGCTGGCCTACTCCTCAGTGTCACTGCCGACCACAACCTACTACTCTATGAGGCACAGTCCCTGCAGCTGCAGAAGCAGGTGAGTGCCTGCCCCTGGAGCCCAGGGCTGGAGACACCAAGCAGCTCTCCACTCCACACAAGTCCCAGCTTATGTTCTTGCCTCCCACAGTTTGCTGGCTACAGCGAGGAGGTTTTGGATGTCCGGTTCCTTGGGCCCAAGGACTCCCACATTGTTGTGGCTTCCAATAGCCCTTGCCTAAAAGTATTTGAGCTGCAGACATCAGCCTGCCAGATCCTCCATGGCCACACAGGCAAGTGGAGCTCATGATACTGGGTTTGATTGCCTCCTTACTCTACTGCCTTTTTGCCATGTTGACTTCTGACCACTCTTCCCACTAGACATTGTCCTGGCCCTGGATGTTTTCCGGAAGGGGTGGCTCTTTGCCAGCTGTGCCAAGGTAAGGCCTCCTGAAATGTGGAGGTGCAGGGGAAGCCAAAGCAATAGGACCACAGCCCAGCTTCTTTCCTCAACTCTTCCCATCCCAGGATCAAAGTGTCCGAGTCTGGAGGATGAACAAAGCTGGCCAGGTGGCCTGTGTGGCCCAGGGCTCTGGGCACACACACAGTGTGGGCACTATCTGCTGCTCCAGGTAGTGGGACAGGGCTGGATCCAGGAATATTAGAGGAGATGGAAGCTCAGGCCTACTAATGGGGTTCCATTTCAGGGAGGGGAAGGTGGTGGCTTTGACCTTACTCTGAGATTCTAGGCCAGAAGTGGAATAGAGATCAGGTCCAGAGAACCCCAGGTTGTTATGGGCAGGGAATCCTCAGTAGTAGTCTTGGGACAAAGTGGACCAAGGAGGGAGTGAGTGGAGAAAAGGATCCAGCATTTAAGACTGGGGTCCATTTGCAAGGGGGAGGACTAGAGGTATTTGGGGCAATGCCCTGGGACCACCTCTACTCTGGGCCTTGGTGTGGCAGGCCAGACCTGTGTGGTGTGCTGGCAGACAGTGCTGTCCAGCCTTAGGTGTCTCTCCTCTCCCCTGCTGGGCTCTAGGCTAAAGGAATCCTTCCTAGTGACAGGCAGCCAGGACTGTACCGTGAAGTTGTGGCCCCTCTCAGAAGCTCTGCTATCCAAGAGCACTGCCCCAGATGGTAGCTCCATTCTCCTGCAGGCCCAGGCCACCCAGCGCTGCCATGACAAGGTGACCACATTGGACCCTGGGTGGAGACATGGTTGAACCCTTGCTATGGTAGAGGTCTGAGCTGCTGCCACCTGCTCTCTCACCAGGACATTAACAGCGTGGCTGTCGCCCCCAATGACAAGCTGCTGGCCACAGGCTCTCAGGACCGCACAGCCAAGCTATGGGCTCTGCCACAGTGCCAGCTACTGGGTGTTTTCTCTGGCCACCGGCGTGGCCTCTGGTGTGTCCAGTTCTCACCCATGGACCAGGTGCTGGCCACAGCCTCAGCTGATGGTACCATCAAGCTCTGGGCATTGCAGGATTTTAGCTGTCTCAAGGTAAGTAGCGTCCCCTGGCCTGGACCCTCCCATCTGTTGCAACCTCACATCCTCCCCACACCTCCCCACAGACATTTGAGGGGCATGATGCTTCAGTACTGAAGGTAGCCTTTGTGAGCCGTGGCACACAGCTGCTGTCTAGGTGAGACACTGGGCACAGGTGGGGTGGGGCAGGGTGGTAGGCAGGCCCCTACACTCAGCCCTTCCCAATCCCAAACCCAGTGGTTCTGACGGGCTTGTGAAGCTTTGGACCATCAAGAATAAC
The DNA here is from genome assembly GCF_964194105.1 of Spermophilus citellus. NCBI lineage: Eukaryota > Metazoa > Chordata > Mammalia > Rodentia > Sciuridae > Spermophilus > Spermophilus citellus. The sequence goes on along the minus strand of NC_138187.1, from coordinate 7,579,551 downwards.
GAGTGTGTGCGGACACTGGATGCCCATGAAGACAAGGTCTGGGGGTTGCACTGCAGCCAGCTGGATGACTGCGCCCTCACTGGGGCCAGCGACTCCTGTGTCATTCTGTGGAAGGTTGTGGGCCCTGAGGGGCAAGGGTGGGCTGGGGGCCATTTTGGGGGCTTGTCTGACCCTCATCTGATCCCAGGATGTGACTGAGGCAGAACAGGCGGAGGAGCAAGCCAAGCGGGAGGAACACATGGTTAAGTAAGTGGGGACCCAGTCCCAGCACCCCTGCTCTGTGGCACAGAGAAACAGGCTAGGTGGGTTCACTCCAGTGGGAACTCAGGCCCATGCCTATTAACTCCACCTTCAGTCCCAGCCAAGGTCCCTGAGTGGCCCTGTCCTTCCCTCTACCACCAGGCAGCAAGAGCTGGACAACCTGCTCCATGAGAAGCGGTATCTGCGGGCCCTAGGCCTGGCCATCTCCCTGGATCGGCCCCATACTGTGCTAACTGTTATCCAGGGTCAGTACCTGCTGCTCCAAGGGCAGGGGGCGGGAAATGAGACTCCAATGACTATTGATTCCCTTTCTGGAACTTGAGTGTCCTCCTCCCATAGCCATCCGCAGAGACCCTGAGGCCTGTGAGAAGTTGGAAGCCACCATGCTGAGATTGAGGCGAGACCAGAAAGGTCCTGAGCGGGCAGGAAAGGGCCAGTTGGGGGTGGCCTGCTGGGCAGTGGCAGGAGCAGGGCAGGGTGGAATGGCTTGGGAGTCAGAGTATGACTGTCCCTGATGCCCACAGAGGCCCTGCTGCGCTTCTGTGTCACCTGGAACACCAACTCCCGGCACTGCCATGAAGCCCAGGCTGTGTTGGGTGTGCTACTGCAACACGAACCTCCTGAAGAGCTGCTGGCCTACCAGGGCGTGCGTGCTGCACTGGAGGCCCTACTGCCCTACACTGGTATGTGGGCATGGCCAGAGCCAGGGGAGGTCTTGTGGGTGCCTGGACCTTCTGACCTCCTTCTGTCCTCCCCAGAACGGCACTTTCAGAGGCTTAGCCGGACTCTGCAGGCAGCCACCTTCTTGGACTTCCTGTGGCACAACATGAAGCTATCCCCTCTCTCTGCTACCCCCACAGCCCTCTCAGACACATAAAGGTGTACTTTTCTATCCTGCGTGTGGATCTGAGTTGTCATTTCCAAGGTCCCTGGTTATAACCTTGACTAACCAGGGATGCACTTTAGCCCCTGATGGTCTCAACCCTGAGCCAGATCCTCTACTGCCTCAGCAAACAGAGACTGGATTAGGACATTCAGAAGTTTTTACTCAAAGGAAATGGGAAAGTGGACTCTCTAGACCTGCCAGATTGGGAGTCCCACCCTCATCCACCCTTACTTATCCAGTGCTGGGGAACTACTGTCAGCCACTCTTTGGGTCTGGATCATCTGGCCCAGGACTGTGATTAGAGTACATTGCAAGTCTCCTGGCAGGGTCATATACACACTCAAGGAGGGCCCAGGGGTCCTGGAGCCCTCCCTAGTGCCCTGCGGGTAATGGTACAGCAGCGGCTCTGGATGGCACTCAATGGTGGGCGGGTGGGCACAGCAGGGGGAGTAGTAATGGCCTTCTCTGCCGTGTCCTCACCAAGTATCCCTGTCCCACTCAGGAGTGAACCCAGCCCTTCAGGCTGCAGCAGCACTGCTGGGAGCAGACCGGTCTTGCCACTGTATCTGTAAAGGAAGACAGGGCTTGGTCAGGGAGTGGGATGTCCCTGCTACTCTGGGCCCACCAAAGTCTTTCCCCTGCACACCTGCAGAGCCACCAGCCACGGTCTGAAGTTTGTAGCACACGAACTCGTGCCCCCACAGGCACTGAGAGCTCATCATCACGGCTGCCTTCATAGGCACGGGAAGCACAGAACTGGGTCCCTGGGGATGAGTGTTATTTATGGGTCATTGAAGCTGCAGCAATCAGAGTCCTACCTTCCTGTGGGCTTAGCTGTGGGCACCAGGCACACTCTGGGCCCTTGCCACACATGGTCCATCATTGGTGGGCCTGGGGGAAGAGAACTGGGCTCATACCGATGGTTCCCAGGTTCAGGCCTGCCTCTTTGTCCTGGCCTAGGGCCACCTCCTCCAGGTAGGGAGCTGGAAACCAGGCTGTCTGTAGGTCCTCATTTTCCACCAGCCACCAACCTGCATGAGAGGTGAGGGAGGGGATCAGATCCTAATGTCCACTCAGATTCAGAAGGCCACGGGTTCCTGTTGGCCCTACCTGAGGGGTGTCGCAGCAGCACATCCAGGCTTTCCTGGGCCCCTGCAAGGAAAGGCCTGCCCTGTGTATCCTGGGTGTGAAAGGGCTGCAGGCAGCAAAGCCTCTGAGCCTCCAGGCTGTGGATGGCAAGACTGTTGGCGGGTTGTGATAAAGGCTCCTCTGGGGCAGGCAGGATCACCAGGCTGAGAAAGGTAGCCCAAAGGTTGAGTGGTGGGAATGGGCCTGACACCCTAACCAGTCAACACAGCCTCCAGGCCTGCCTCTTCAAGGACTTGCCAACATGGGTGTGTGGGGGTGGGGTGGGGGTAGGTTAGGCACCTTCCAGGAGGCAGCACGGGCTCCAGGTCCAGGGGTTGCGGTGCAAAGAAGTTGGTGAGTGCCAGGCTCCTAGATACCCGCTCAGCAGTGGCCAACAGCGCTTGTGCATAGGTATCCAGCAGCCGCAGGCGTGCTAGGCCGCGGCCCGTGCGCCCCCCTCGCATTAGCAGTGGTGTGTCTGTGGGCACAAGAAGTATGCGCTGTGGTGTCCCGTCCTGCACCAGGCTCTGCCTTCCCCACTCCCCTGGGACCTTTGCCGGCCTGACCAGGAAGCCTAGGAAGAATGCGGTCAGATCTCCGCAGCAGGCCCGCCTCCACCGGAAAGGTGTCCTTGAGGGTCTTCTGCAAGGAAGAGGGAGACATGAGACTACCAGAGCACAGTCTTTGGGAAGTTGGGGGGGTCCCTCTCGGGGATCACAGGGCTGGAAGCCCAAAACGAGCAGGAAGGGTCTCTGGTGGTTGCCCAGAGGCCTCTTGCCCAGGTCACCTACTTGGAGCTGTCTGAACTCGCCCCAGCTCCTGCGCACAAAGGTGTTGCTGCCATCAGACCAGCGAACGGAAAACGCGAACGTCTGGGGAGGAAAGGTGGGTACCTCGGAAGCTGGGCCTGACACCCCCAGCTTCTCCTCCCCCTTAGGACTAGTGGAGACCCAATGCGGTCGTACCTGGAGCCGCTGCACCTGCACCAGAGCCACCGCGCGCACAGACAACGGGTGCCGAGGGCTAGCCATTACTGGCTCGCCTGGCGTGATTCCGGAGTGTGGAGAGCGAGAGCAGAGGATCGCGCCGCCTACCTGACCTTCAAGGGGCTCCAGCAGCCGGAAGATTGGCTTGAGGGGAATTACCGCAGGTGCTCTCAGCCTGGTCTCTGCAGAGCTGCCACGCCTCTCCCCAGGTCTTTCCGCTTTCCTGGTTGTCTCCCAAGCCCAAGGCGGGAAGGAGGGTGGCCGGGGGAGGGGACAAAACCTGAAAAAGGGCGTTGGAGGGGCTAGGACCGCCACCTGGCACCCTCCCTCCTGAGTCTGACTCATCAAAGTGCCGCCTCCCCTGGCCCACTCGGCCTCTCCCCTCCCAGGGTGTACCCAATAGCCCTCTCTTTGAGTCACCTGTGGAGCTCTGCAGTTGTAGTCTGGAATCAAAAAGCCGGTGCTTAGGGCTTCAAGTGCATTCTCTGGCTTAATTTTAATGTGGCAGAAGGAAGGGTCTCCATGTTCCCAAGTCAGAAGAGGAAACTTAAGATAAATGGATAATTACTATGAGTTTCTCTGAATAGGTTTAGGGAGGGACAGACCTCATAAGCCAAAGCCCAGGGGTTCTCTTACAGTGGGGAGACTTGGGGCAAGATAAAGAAAGTCCATCTTTTGGTGACTTCACTTGAGTGTTGGGGAAATGGTCACCAGGACTGTTTTTTTTTTTTTAAAGAGAGAGAGAGAGAGAGAATTTTTTAATATTTTATTTCTTAGTTTTCGGCAGACACAACATCTTTGTTTGTATGTGGTGCTGAGGATCGAACCCGGGCCGCACGCATGCCAGACGGGCGCGCTACCGCTTGAGCCACATCCCCAGCCCACCAGGACTATTTTGAGAGCCATCTCTGAATCCATGTCACAACTTACTGTAAATATCATCTCTGTCATCAGGCCTATTTCCCTATCAGCTGGGGTGGAGGAAGCCCTATAATCCCTGGACAGAAGGCTCACCCAGGAACCTTACCTCTCTGGGCTGCTTCCTTATTGTGGAGATTTCCGGAGCCTGACCCACTCTGAAGCACAGAGGTTCTTCCTGGTGCTGGCATCAGGATTCCCCTACTCCAGGCCCTCCAGAGATTTAGTTTCTGGGTTATCCCTCTATGAAACTATTTTGGCCTCAATAAAGGGTCTTTGTGTGTTCATCCCACTAGGGCTCTTTTTGAACCCCTGGAAACTTTCCTAGTCTTAGCCCAGGCAATGAATATGTGACAGTGGCGGAGTGCCTTCAGCTCGGCTGTCACCCTCCCTTCAACCTCAGCTGAGGGCATGCTGGCCTAGTGGGGTCCAGGGTAGGATAGCTCCTGCTCCCCTGTGTAGGAATCCAGCTTGACGTGACTACAGCCATCTTGGTCATTAACTCCATCTTTCCTCCCCCACAACACTGTCATATATTCCAAATCCTACAGGATTAATGAAATCATTAAAATGGACAAAACTGGGCATGGTGGCACACATCTGTAATCCCATCTTTGGGATTATAATTCAAGGCCAGTCTGGGTAATTTAATGAGATCCTATCTCAAAAAAAATTTAAAAGCCTGTGGATGTAGCTCAGTGATAAGAGTGGCTCTGGGTTCTATCCCCAGCACCAGGAAAAAAACAATCTGTTTCCTGCCAGGCACTTAGGCCTGGACTATCTCTTAAATGCTTGAAAATTTTTGAGACAGCCCAGATACATTCAAATTGGCCTTGGGTTATCTTTGCTGTCTTGGATATTAAACCCTTTCCTCTGTCTGAGGGTGCGGGAATCCTCCTGTCTTGCTTTTTATGTCAGTCCCTAACAAACTTCACTTTGTGAAATCCTGGATTTGTCTCTCTCCCATCCAAGAACTAAGCAGGCCTGACCCCACTTACCTTCCTAGATTGGAGATCAGGTACATTCATGGTGGTTCGGCCATAGATTTGTCTGCTTCTTTCTTCAGTCTCAGCACTCTGTCTTTAGTAACCAGATTTTTCAAAAACATCCTGGAACACAACAGAGAAGCTGGGGAAGTGCAGAGTATTCACAGCCATTGACCTTGAGGGATTCTGAGGCCCTCCTTCTGCACACTCCCACCAACTTTGGACCCTCTCCCCTTTTTCTTCCCTATAGCCCCTACCTTCTCTCATTTGGATAACTATAACAGTTCCCATCACTGTGGATGGCAAGGGGTTCATCACTTCTAAGAAATCTATTCTCCTCTGGGCATCATAGTTCATGCCTATAATCATAGCAACTCATGAGACTGAGGCAGAGGAACTGAAGTTCTAGTCCAGCATGGGCAACTTAGTGAGACCTTGTCTAAAAATAAAAAAGGGCTGGGGATGCAGCTCAATAGCATAGTGCCCTTCAATCCTGCAAGACATATTGTAAAATAAAAAGGGGCTGATGGTGATGTAGCCCAGGAACAGAGGACTCTAGGTTCAATCCCCAGGACCACCAAAAAAAAAAAAAAAAGAGGATGATGAGGAAAAGGAGGAAGGAAATCCAATCTTTGTCAAACAGACATGAGTTCAGATCAAAGTGCCCTGCGCCGAATCATCCAGCACCTTCCCAGCACCTTCCCACTGGTTTTTAAAATAAGTCTCAATTCCACCACAGCCAACAAGAAACCTGGTTGACCCTGGCCCACCAGCAGATTTCCCTCAACCTCCTCCTCCCTAGAGGCCCATTCTGCTGGCCTTTCTTCTCCTGCAAAATGCCAAAATCCCAGTCTTGTCCTCGAAGAGGCTGCTCAGCTAATTTCTCACCAGTCAGGCCTCTGCCTAAGGGTCCCCACCTCAGGGAGGTTTTCCATATTTCCCACACAACATGCATGGCCCACCACACAGTTTGCAAGTGAACATTTATTGGTGTGACTCTTTGAGTTTTTCCTGTCTTGGTCACTAAACTGTAAGCCAAGAAGGTTAGGAACAGCACCTTGTTCTGGATCCTGCCGGCTCCTGGATCAGTGCTTGGGATAGAGTAGGTATTGCAGATACTTGTGGAATGAACAAATGAACGCATGGAGATAAGGGAATATCCGAGGCCGCTGCCAAGTTGTTTTAACAATCCCTCTTGCAAGCCCTGCGCGGTGGTGCACTCCTGAAATTTCGGGAGGATCGCAGGCTCGAGGCTGGCTTGGCCAATCTATGGAGACCCTGTCACTAAATGAAAAGGGCAGGGGTACAGCTCAGCGCTGGCGTGCAGGAGGGCCTGTGTTCAATATCCAGTACAGCAAAACAAAGCAACCTTTAACCAGGCCATAGGATGCGGAGGACAGTAGGCAGGCGCTTCCGGACTCGCGGCCGCGGCCCAACACCGCGTCGCCGAGGCCTAGTGGCCGTGACGCTGGCCGAGGCCCGGGCCCTAGCGCGCCACCTCTGTGCGGTCACGCCCCGCCACGCGTTGCCCGGCGCCAGGCCCGGCGGATGGGCGTCCCGCTCGGCCGAGGGCACAGAGCCTGGCCGCAGGCACGCGGGGCGGTCCGAGCGAAGCGATGGGGGCGACGCGGGCCGCATCCCAGACCTCGCCTGGGCCCCAGCCCGAAAGCTCAACGCGGCCGCGGACACGGCGCGGCTTCCACACTACACTGCTCTTCTACTGGAGGAAGCGCGAGCGCCGCCACGGAAGGCGCACGCCAGTCCCGGGCCGGGGAGGGAGGCCCAAGGGCGCCAACAGAGCGCAGACGCCTAGCCCCGCCCAGCCCTCCGGCGCCCGGCCCCCCGGCTCCGCGGCGCCCAGCACCTGCCCCCCTCCCCCGGCGCCTGCGCCCGCCTCGGGGTCCGCCCCCGGGCCCGCCCCCGGCACCTCCCCGAGCCCCACCCCCAGCTCCTGCGGGCGCGCGCTCGCGGCGGCGCGCGCGCTGGCCTGGAGGCCGAATTGGAGGCCCATCTGGAGGCCGGGTTGGCCCGGCAGGCTGTGCGCGGGCAAGATGGCGGCGCCCGGGGAACAGGCGCGTTTCTGCCGCGGCAGCCTCTTCTCCTTCCTGCCCGGCGGCGCGCGCTCCGAGGTGACGGATGACCTGGCGACCGACGCGCGGGGCCGCGGCGCGGGGCGCAGAGACGCCGCCGCCTCGGCCCCAGCGCCGGCCGCGGCGCCCAACCCGGAGTCGCAGGACGCGGAGGGCGCTTCGCGGAGGCAGCCGTGCCGGGCCTGCGTGGACTTCAAGACGTGGATGCGGACGCAGCAGAAGGTGCAGATACCCCGCGCGACCTCCCAGCCCTGGCCTTTGGGCCCACACCTTTTTCTAGGGTGCCTCTGCCAGACCTCGAGGGCCCAGGGCCCGCGGCGTGGCTGTGCCCAAACTTTGCCCCCACCCCCAGGTAGACCTGAACTTTGAGCTGTCAGCAGCAGGAGGGCCGAATCAGCTACAGGGCTTCTGTCTGGAGTCTGGGCTGCTGGCTGCTGGCTGGTGCTGAAAAGGAGGGAGCTAATTTCTTTATTTTGCGTTGCTGGGTTAAGAACCCAGGGCCTTGCGCATGCCATGCCAGTGCACCACCGCTGAGCTGAATCGAAGGGGGAGCTTTATGGGCTTCTGGTTGGGGTAGAATGAACTGACCTATGGTCGGCCTACTTCTGCAGCGGGACAGCAAGTTTAGGGAGGATTGTCCACAGGATCGCGAGGAACTGGGTCGCCACAGCTGGGCTGTCCTCCACACCCTTGCTGCTTATTACCCGGACCTGCCCACCCCAGAACAGCAGCAAGACATGGCCCAGTTCATACATTTATTTTCCAAGTTTTACCCGTGTGAGGAGTGTGCTGAAGACATAAGGAAGAGGTGAGTTTCGACAGCTGCCTACAGGCAACAGTGCCTTAGGACTGAAGCTTGGGCCCCGGCCCCCTGGCTGATGTCATAGAGAGGGGCCTAGGAAAACAGGGCAGAGGTGGCAGAGGGTTGCCTAGGAGCTGGTGCTACTAACAGGGCAGGAATGTGTCATGTGAACATTTCCTTTCTCTAAAGCCAGACTGCCAGGATCTACTGCTGGATACAGCTGTGCCAGATTCCTGGGAAGGGCTTCCGTAGGGCCTGTCCCTTGCCCAACACTCCTGGATGCTCCCCCAGGTTAGCTAGGTTGCCTAACTTCAGGAGCTGAATTGCTATTATTTTTAAGACCTTGAGAGCCTAATGCTTTTGCTTCCAAGAGTCACATTTTCTTCACTGAGGCCCCCAAGAGTCTGAGCCTGTTCCCCTGTAGGCATTTCTAGGCTAGATGTGTGGGGCATAGCTGTCCTTCCTGTTTGACACCTAAACAGTTAAAAAGGTGTATTGCTGATTTGGGTACCAGGCCGCAGGTGCTAAGAAACAGTTTTGCAAACAGTTTTGCGGTTGTGCCTTGCCCTGCCCTTCCACACACTGCCTGGGGTCAGACACCAGTGAAGCGGCCTTATTATTATTATAAGATTGTAAAATTACCTGGTCTGTGCTTTAATGTCTTCCTCTAGGCTCTTTGCCAAGCTCCTTGGGTGGGTGTGGGAGCAGCCCTGGAAATCCACTGCATTCAGGAAACCTCTTGGTCAGCTCTGTTCTCAGAATTCCTACCTCTTGGAGCATGAGGGCACTCCCAAATGTAGCTCACAGCAGTGCCCCACCTCCTCTCCCTTAGCACAGAACAGCCACTACCTCCTTACATCCTTCCTGTGCTCCCTCTTGCAGGATAGGCAAGAACCAGCCAGATACTCGCACCCGGGCAACCTTCACCCAGTGGCTGTGCCGTCTGCACAATGAAGTGAACCACAAGCTGGGCAAGCCTGACTTCGACTGCTCGCAGGTGGATGAACGCTGGCGTGACGGCTGGAAAGATGGCTCTTGTGACTAGAGGATGGCCAGCCAGAGCCCATGGAGTGGCCAGACAGGGCCTATGGGCGCAGCCTGGCTGGTTAGAGATGGAGTGCTGATTAAAGTGCCTCTGAGCCGGAGCTTGTTGTATTTCAGTTGGGTGGTCCCCAGAATGCAGCTCCTCCGACAAGTTGAGTATACAAGGTGCTTGCTGCAGGCACCCCGTGGCCTTCCCCTGAGGCCCCGTGGAGCTGCAAGTAAGGGAGTCAGGAGCAGCCCACACTGCCCCTTGCCATTCAGGATACAGCCTCCCATCCACTCCAAGTTCTGGACCTAGTCCCCACACAGGAGGGCGGTGGGTCTGACGGGTTCTTTTTCCTGTTCTTGGAGGCCAGGCTGTTGCCTTCCCACTGTGTGCTGTGGACACCTCAGTGCTGTGGCCTCAGTGATGCTGTGCTGTTGTAGGAAAAGGCTTGAGGCTGAGCTCAATTCTGTGCTCAGTCCCCACAGGGAGGAGCCCAGGCAGAGTTTTTCTCAGATTCCATCATTGGGGATCCTGGGGACAGCTTCCTCAGAATAAGACCAAAATAAAATGCTGGAGAACTGACTAAGGACTTGGTGTCTATGTGCTTTGTGCTGGGGTTTACAGGGGGGACAGGGCCTGCTGTTGCCTCCCATGCTCAGGTGGGCCCTCCTAACTGGCAGGGAGAGGTTCTGAGGTGGCAGCAGGCCAGGGTTATTACAGGAATAGCAGGGAGGCCCCAGTGGCAGGGGCGAAGGGAGCCAGAGTAGCTGAGGAGCAGTGAGGCCAGATGGCATAGAGTCTTGAAGAGCCCCAGTCAAGATGTGGCATGTGCTCCCAGCCCCTATGACGAAAGTTCTTGGAAGGTTTAGAGATGAGAAATGGCATAGAGTAATGTGCCTTTTGAAGTCCTGGCTGCTGGGCTGGATAAGGCAAGGAAGTAGGTAGGAAAACAGCTGAAGGGAGGCTCCTTAGAGAGGAAGAGAATGTTGGATATATTGGAAGGTAGAGCCAGAGAATTCCCAGGGTGAGAAAGGAGCTAGAGGAGATGGGCTTCAGGGTTTGGCCAGGTCAGCTGGAGATGCTCAACGTCAGTAAAATGGAGATGGCTAAGAGTGTGTGGCAAGTCTTGCGGGACCTGGTCCCAGCTTTGGGCTTCCCTGGATCTGCTCAGCTCCACCCTTGGTTTCCAATTGGAACAGCCAGACACCAGATCCAGTAATCATAAGCCTCAGGCAACTTCACCCCTGAGGGCCAACTGTGGCATAATCTTCTGTGCCTTTAGGGGAAGAGATGCAGCTGGCTTCTGAAGGTCTTACCCAAAGGCCAAGTGTCAAAGGAAGTGGGAGATGTTGCTCCTCCTTCCTCTGCCAGGCATGGAGCTTCTCTGTCATTTGCCAAGGCAGCAGAGAAATGATACATGCACATGTGCTGGGAACCAGTTTCAGGTTTCCTGCTGAAACTATGTTCAGCTCAGGACACTTATGTGCCAGTCTTCCCTGCCTCACTTCCCCTTTTCCCTAACTGGCCTCCCTAGAATTTCACCTCCTAATAAAATGTCAGTTTGCCTCAGACTGTTTTCAAGGGCATCCAGGCCAAGACAAGTGGAACCTGTGCAAGGGCAGGTTCTGGCTTCTAATGGCACTTGAGAGCTGTTACAGAAAAGGGGCCAGTACAGAGGGAGAAAAGTCAAGGAACACACCTTGTGTCCCTAAGGCTCAAAGGTAACAGGTCCAGCAAGAGGAGGGGCCCAAAAAGGGCTGCCAAGAGGGGCCTGTGATAGTGGGGATGTAACTAAGTAGTAAAGTGCTTGCCTGGCATGCCTGTGGCCCTTGGTTCTATCCCCAACACCCCAAGAAATGGTCCCATGATGTAACAGGAGCATAAGAGGAGGGTGACTAAGAAGTGCTTCCTGGCTGGAGGTAGTGGTGGTGCAGACCTGTAATCCCAGTGACTCAGGAGGCTGAAACAGGAGGATCTCAAGTTCAAGGCCAAGTCTCAGCAATTTAGAGAGAATCTGTTTTGAAAAGAAAAAAAGAAGTGTGCCCTGGAGGGAGGGACTGGAAGAATCAAACTTTCCCCTAGGATTGGCAGATGGAGGTCACGGGCCACCTTCAGTCCAGATGTAGTTGGAAGCTTGATTATATTCGGTTTCAGAGGAAAAGGGAAGACAGGTATTGAAAGCAGAAGATGACAACTCAAGTTACTGCTAAAGGAAGCAACTGGAGGGAAGTGGGAACAAGAGCTGAGAAATGGCATAGAGTAATGTGCCTTTTGAAGTCCTGGCTGCTGGGCTGGGATAAGGCAAGGAAGTGGGTAGATTCTTTTCAAAAAAGTACAGCATGTTTGGGTGCTGACACAAGCAATGGAGGAAGATGGGGAAATAGAGAACACAGGACTATTTGCTGCCTGCCAGTCAGGAGAGTGGGACTGGATGCAGATGCCAAACATTCAGCACAGGTGTCTCCCACAGGTCTGGATACAGTGTAACATCCAGACACAGTGGCCCACACTGCCCTCTGAAGAATGGACTAATACTCCTACCTGCACAGGATGAATGAAGCACTTGGCACTGTACCTGCTCAGTCAGCACAGACTGCTTATTCCTGATCCTGGTCCCAGAAGACCAGAAACAGGTGACTGGGAGGCTTTTCCATGACCCCCCACTGCAAACTTGATTCTCCATAAGATTCTAGACCCCCTAACAGGAGGGTCAGGAGGGAAGAACGGCCTCTGCCATTAGGGGGTGTTTGTCCAGGGAAAGGCACCCACTCAGGCCAGCAACATAGGAGTCATTCAGGTTCCCGCCAGGCTGGTCTGGAAGGAACACAAGGGAAGGAGCCCTGTCACTGAGCTGGGAATCTGTGGGAGACCTACTAGGGGCACGACAAGGAGGCACCAGCTGGCCTGAGCCCCCCTTCTGCTACTTCTCCATGCCCTCAACTCGAGTAAGTACTTCAGTGACAGGTCAATGAGGGAGACTTAGGTGTCAGGAGGGCTCTTGCAGAAGGACAGGAGCAGAGATGTTCAACACCCCCGCATGCTGGCCGTCAGCACTGTCCTCCAGACAAGCTCTCTTCAGGAGTCCCTGTCAGGGAAGCTAGAACCTTCAGAAAGAGAAGCTAGGTGCCAATGGCGGGGGCAGGTGTCTCGCTAAAGGACCCCATTTAACTATCTCTGGTCCTCTGGGAACAGGGCCAGGGAGTAAGATGCTGGGCTTCCGTTCCCCTTTCGCACTCACCAAAGGTCTCTCTGCTCAGAGGACCAGGGTCAAATCCTTGTCCTTTGGCTCATCCTCCCAGCCACTGCAAAATCTGAGACCAGTGCCAGCCTCCCCTTGCCCCATGGAAATCTGGCGGTCAATCCCCAGAGAATGTCTCCAATTCGGACCCGGTCACGCAAGTAAGGGTGGGCGGGGCGGACGGAAGCTCAGGCCTCGCGCGTGGACCCGGTGGGGGGGGCTGGCTCGGCCCCGCCCCGCGCGCCCCCGTCGTGGCCGGCGCGCGCTCCCGGGAGGCGGCAGCAGCGGCGGCGGCGGCGGCAGCAGCAGCATCCGTAGCATCAGCATCCTCGGCAGCAGCCGCGGGCGGCCTCGGGCTGGGCCCGCGGGACAGACGGACAGAGGGTGCCAGGGGCGCGGGGCCGCCGGGGCCAGCCATGGAGGGCGCCTCGTTCGGCGCGGGCCGCGCGGGGGCCGCCCTGGACCCCGTGAGCTTTGCGCGGCGGCCCCAGACCCTGCTGCGGGTCGCGTCCTGGGTGAGTGGCCCCTGTCCAGCCTCCCGCTCTGGTCTCGGGCCCCGCCTCTACACGCGTCCGAGGTACCCCCACCCAAACTCTGCCCCTCGCCCCTCACCCCTCACCCTCCTCCGCCTCCGGCCCCTCCCCCCCCCGCCGCAGGTTGGGGTGACGTCACCGGGCTGGGCGCGCCCACCTGCGGGCGGGGGAGGGGCTGGTAGGGACTGAGGGACCTTGAGAGGTCACCACCGGTTGCCCCCACCCCCGATTTCTCCAGTGGTCTGACTCCAACTCCCTTCCTTAGCCTTCTCTTGGTTTTTCTTGTTCCCACGACCTGGAAGTGGGCACATGGGTGGGAACGAGCTTTGCCAAGGGGCTTGAGCGCTCAGCCCAGGGTTGGCTGGAAGAAGGGGCTGCAGGAGCCTCCCTCTCCCCCCAACACACATCCGCCAGGCCCCCTTGAAGGGACCCGACACTTCTCAGGCCCCAGATCCAGCTGTGAGTTGAGGGAGGGGTTACTAAGGGCTGGGGCAACCGGAAAGGGCTCTGCTCCTGGAGGGCTTCCTGGAGGTGGTGCGGGAGGAGCAACTGGGGGCAGTCTAGCCCACTGGGGCATGCCTTGCTGCTTCTCGCCCTCAAGAGAAGAGAGATGGGAGGTGGGTGCCGAGTTCTGGTCTTGTCCAGCTGGAGCCTGCCGCACCTCCGTGCCTGTCTTTGAGGAAGGCGGTGCCCGGGGTGGGGCAGGGGCCCCTGGACTTCCCGGTGGAGAGACTGACCAGACCAGGAAGCAAGAACCAGGCTTCTCCCCGGCTTTACCCCCTCATCAGGTCCCTCAGAACTGGGGCGGGAAAGGAGTGAAATGATGAAGTTGAGAAGGGAGATCTTTTCTCGAAAACCCAGGCTGCCCAGAGCCCAAGAACAGTGTCTGATTTAAAAATGATTATGGTCCACCTCCTACCTTCCTCTCCCAACTGGTGGGCAGGAGGAGGTCCTGAAGTTGGACTGAACCCCAGAGGTCAGTGGGGTCACCCTTTGAGCTCAAAAACTCATCAGTAAAATTAATGATCACAGATGGGGGCCTTCCTCTCTTTTTCAAGTGCCCACCACTGCTGGAACCGAGTTCTGGTACTGAACAAGACCAGAACTCGGCACCAGCCTGTTTACCCCATATGGCCTGCTAGAGGGCAGGCCTCACTGTGGGGCCAGCTGCCCCTCTAGCCACAACCACCCTCTCCTGGCTCCACTCCTCCCTATCCCTTCTAACAAATGCAGCCCTGGAATCACTATCCAGTAATGGCTCCTGTTTCCACACTTTCAAATGGGTTCTGGGGGGCCCCATCCTTACAGAGAAGCCGGGTTGTGTCTCAGCCCTGATTCTTATGAGCCATGTGACCCTAGTAGATAAGTCATTTCACCTGTTGGAGCTCAGTTTCCCCAACTATAAAAGTGATAAGGATAATGACACCTCGGTAGGGTTAGAGAATTCAGTGAGCAAAGGTATATAAAGTTGCACTTTTAACACAGTGCCAGGACTTATTAGATGCTCACTAATGGTTCCTGTAGCCAGTAATTACTAAATTCGTGAGGGGTGGGAAATATGCGCCCATGCTTCAGGGGGAATGCTGGAGCAGGCCTTGAGGTGTGGGTGCTGGCGGTGGGTGGCGGAAGCCCAGGATCTGGGCTGTAGGAAGGGGCCTGGCACAGGGCCTTCAGAGCCTTCGGCTGCTTATAGGTGTTCTCTATCGCGGTGTTCGGCCCCATTGTCAACGAGGGCTACGTGAACGCGGACAGCGGCCCGGAACTGCGCTGCGTCTTCAACGGGAACGCGGGTGCCTGTCGCTTCGGCGTCGCGCTGGGTCTCGGGGCCTTCCTCGCCTGCGCCGCGTTCCTGGTGCTCGACGTGCGCTTCCAGCAGATCAGCAGCGTCCGCGACCGCCGCCGCGCAGTACTGCTGGACCTGGGCTTCTCAGGTGGGCATGGCCTGGCAGAAAGGGCGTGGCCCGGGGCGGGGAGAGCCGCTCCCTGAGGGGTGGGGCTTGCTCCAGAGCGAGGCTGGCTGCTCCGGGACGGAGCCGGCGGCGGGTGGTGGGCGGGGCGGTTCCCAGGTGAGTGGAGGCAGGACCTGCGGTCCTGTGACCCAGCGCAGGCCTGGCGAGGCGCCGCCTGACCGCGAGTGGCCGCCCGCAGGGCTCTGGGCCTTCCTGTGGTTCGTGGGTTTCTGCTTCCTCACCAATCAGTGGCAGCGCACTGCACCCGGGCCAGGCACGGTGCAGGCGGGGGACGCGGCTCGAGCAGCTATCGCCTTCAGCTTCTTCTCCATCCTCAGCTGGGTGAGTGCGGGCCTCGTGGGCTGCGGGGCGGGGGTCGCCCCGGCAGGCCCCGGCTGACCCCTGCCAACCCCGGCTCCCCGCCCAGGTGGCGCTCACCGTGAAGGCCCTGCAGCGGTTCCGCCTGGGTACCGACATGTCACTCTTCGCTACAGAACAGCTGGGCTCTGGGGCCGGTCAAGCCTACCCTGGCTACCCGGTGGGCAGCGGTGTGGAGGGCACCGAGACCTACCAGAGCCCACCCTTCACCGAGACCTTGGAAACCAGTCCCAAAGGGTACCAGGTGCCCGCCTACTAGTGTCTGACAATCCCGGACCAGGGCCCGAAGGCCACCCCACCAATACAGGTCCCAAGTCCTCCTGGGGCCTCTCTGGAGTCCTAGAGGCCCAGCACCAGGGACAGCAGGGGTGGCCACTGTGGGCCTCGCGATCCAGGAGGGGATAGCACCCCTGGAGTGCCTGGGCTGTCCCCATCAAGTTCTTGTAGGCCTAAGGTCCTGAAAAGGAGACAATGTGGCCTGGAGTGGACTATCCTGGGAGAGAGGTATTCCCTTCATGGACCAACTGACCGGGAGCTCAACTGTCCACTCTGAATTCAGAGGTCCAGCTGCCCTCCACAGCTCAGTGCAGGGATTGTACAGGACCAGGGACACTGGCCCATCCTGAGTCCAGGGATGGTGGCTATTGTTCTGCATCCCAGGTCCCTGTGGGTAGTGACTGTTCTTGCTCCTATTGTGGTGGTTTGTCATGTCCAGAGCCTCCCTTCATTTCCTCTCACAGGCTCACTTGACCAGCCTAGTCCTGTCTGTGTTGTGATTGTGGTCAACTCTACAGGTTTCATCTCATAGTGCTCCACAAGCTGCACCTCTCTCTGTGGCCTCTGCCCAGGTATAGGAAGTTCTGGTCAGGAAGGCACAAGAAAGCTATGTATGGAGCTGGGTACAAACCCTTTAGCCCAGGGGTAGGAACAGGGTACCTGGGTGCTGGGCAAGAAAAGCATCTCACAAGGAGAGAGGCCTAGAGGTCACATATACCCACAGTGCCCCCTGGAAACAGCCATTCCTGCAAACTGATTTACCCTGCATCCTGGTTCAGACCCTTCCTTTCCACCCTGCACCCTATGTAAGGCCCAGCCCCAGATGGGGGTCCTTGTGTGTAGCTGCCTACTCATGCATTGCTTGAAGCTGGCTTTTCACATTAAATCAAAACCACACTCATTGCCATATTTCATTCTTACAGACAGATGCCTCCCTCGGGAGTTGCAGTTGAGTGACAACCCTGTACATTGTAGCATAGACCAAATTATGTGTGAATATTTAAGTGAACATGTTTACAATTTTTGTATATATGGATCTCTCCCTTCCTCTTATGAAAGAATAATCCATGGTTGTGTATTTTCGGTGTCTCATGTTCTGAGTGCAACTTCTTTACAATAAAGACTGTAAATGCGTTGACCGTGATCTGGTTGCTCCTAGAATCATTACACTCCTGGCAAAGTTTCTAGCCCCTGCTCCTCTTGGTGCCAGGACTGGGGGGTACCAGGACTCAGAGGCTAGGAGGGAGCAGGAGGAGGAGCAGATTCTGGAGTCTCAGGCCCATGCCCCTCCAGTGGATCGCACTGGTCTGGGTGGAAGCCTGCTGTTCACAGCAGTTTCTGGAATGCTGGGGTGCTAGGGAGACTCCCCCTTTTCTTTTTTTTTTTTTTTTTTTTGAACCAGGAATTGAACCTAGGGGTTCAATTGTGGCCCTTTTTATTTTTTATTTTTGAGACGGGTCTTGCCAAGTTGCTAAGTGCTGGGGCTGGCTTTGAACTTGGGATCCTCCTACCTCAATCTCCCCAGTCCCTGGGATTACAGGACTGCACCTGCCTTATCCTTTCTTATAAAAGCAGTACTTCCTGGGACACAAGTCCCTCTTTGAAAGTGGACTTTACTGCTGAAGCTCAAGTTCATTTCCATGTCTTCTCCACACAGTCTCTCTCCCCCATGCCTCAGAAATTTGGCCTAGGGGCTGGGGATGTGGCTCAAGCGGTAGCGCGCTCGCCTGGCATGCGTGCGGACCGGGTTCGATCCTCAGCACCACATACCAACAAAGATGTTGTGTCCGCCGAGAACTAAAAAATAAATATTAAAAATTCTCTCTCTCTCTCTCTCTCTCTCTCTCTCTCTCTCTCTCTCTCCTCTCTCACTCTCTCTTTAAAAAAAAAAAAGAAATTTGGCCTATATTTGCATGTGCATCTGTGTGAGTACACGTGTGTGTGTGTGTGTGTGTGTGTGTGTGTGTGAGAGAGAGAGAGAGAGAGAGAATATAGCCTAAATTTTATTTATTTATTTTTGGTACTGGGTATTGAACCCAGAGGCACTTAACCAATGAGCCACATTCCCCAGCACACACCCCCCCCCGCCCCTGACACCACACACACACACTGCTTTGTTTTTTTGTTTGTTTGTTTTTTTAATCAGGGATTGAACCCAGAGGGGTTTAACTACTGAGGAACATCCCCAGCCCCTTTTTAAATATTTATTTTTTAGTTTTAGGTGGACACAATACCTTTATCTGTATTTATGTGGTGTTGAGGATAGAACCTAGTGCTTCATGCATGCTGGGCAAGCACTTTGCCACTGAGCCACAACCCCAGTCCCCCTTTTTTATATTTTATTAGAGAAAGAGTCTTGATGAGTTGCTTATGGCTTCACTAAGTTGCAGTCCTCCTGCCTCAGCCTCCTGAATTGCTAGGATTATAAGCATGCACCACTGTACCTGACCCTTTTATATATATATATATATATATATTAGTTTTACATGGAAACAATATCTTTATTTTGTTTATTTATTTTTATGTGGTGCTGAGGTGTAATTGTTCTGAAACTAGTGCCTCACATGTGCCAGGCAAGCTCTGCCACTGAGACACAACCCCAGCCCCACCTGACACCCCTCCCCGCGCTCTCTCTCTCTCTCTCTCTCTCTCTCTCTCTATATATATATATATATATATATATATATATATATACATACATACATATACATATATATATATATATATATGTTGTAGATGGACACAATATTTTTATTTATTTCTTTATTTTTATTTGGTACTGAGGATCGAACCCAGTGCCTCACACATGTGAGGCAAGTGCTGTACCACTCAGCTACAGCCCCAGTCCCCCTTTTTGTTTTTTTTAATTTTAAGACAGGGTCTCACTAAGTTGCTTAGGGCCTTACTAAATTGCTGAGTCTGGCCTCCAACTTGGATCCTCCTACATCAGCCTCCTGAGTTGCTGGGATTATAGACGTGAGCCAGCACACCTGGCACTGCTTTATTTTTAAGAGTACAGATCAATAGCATTAATTAAACTCTCAGTGTGTGCACCCATCATCACTGTGTGTTTCCAAACTTTTACATTACCTTACCAGGAGCTCTGTACCCATCAAAAAGTCACTGTCTAGTCCCCTTCCCTGCAGTCCCTGGTAACCTCTAGCTTGCTTTGCATCTCCATGAGTTTACCTAGTTTATTCTCATTAGGTGGGACCATAATATTTGTCTTTTTTTGTGTCCAGCTTCTTGAGTGTTGTTTCAAGTTCCTGTGCTATAGCAGGTTTTGGTGCTTTGCTCCTTTTTTATGGCAGCGTAACATTCTGCTGTACGGATGGACCCTTTTGTTTATCTGTTTGTTGAGCTCACTCAGGTTATTTTCATCTTTAGGCGATTAGGCTGTTGTGAATAGTGCTGGTGAGCATATCCATATCCATTGAGTTTTGTTTTTAATTCTTTGGGGTATAGACCTAGGAGTGGAATTATGGGGTCATATGGTAACTTTTGGATCAATTGTACACTTTAAAAAAAATATCTTAGTATTGGGCTTATTGATTGATTGATTGATTGCAGTGCTGGGGATTGAACCCAAGTTCTTGCACATGCCAGGCAAGTGCTCTGTCACTGAGCCACATCCCCAGCGATGCTACCCTTTTGAAACCTGCCTTTCTTTTTTAATACTTTGTATGTGCATTCACAAAAAATATACCATTTGGGGTTTTTATCAGCACACCATGTTGCACTTTTTTTTTTTTTTTTTTACCTCCCGTGTATTTTGGGGAGTGTCTGCTTTGTCACATTTAGCTGTGGCCCATCGTTCTCCAGCTCTATGATAGGTCCTCGCCCTGTCGCCCTGTCTGCTCACAGATGGTTGCCAGGTGTTCCCAGCATTTTGGTTGTCTGAAGACAGTGCTGCATGGAGCTCCTGATTTGCTCAGGGTCATTGTTTCTCCAGGGTTTATTCTAGCAGGATCCCAGTGTTCATGGGCTCTGAGCACTTGCTCTCTCTCTCTCCTTTTTTTTTTTTTTTTCTTTTGATACCAGGGATTGAACTCAGGGCACTCAACCACTGAGCCACATTCCCCAGCCCTATTTTGTATTTTATAGACAGGGTCTCACTGAGTTGCTTAGCGCCTCACTATTGCTGAGGCTGGCTTTGAACTCGGGATTCTCCTGCTTCAGCCTCCTGAGTCAGTGGGATTATAGGCATGTGCCACTGCACTTAGTGCTCTCTTTTTTAATATATATATATATATTTAATTATAGATGGACACAAGGATGTACAAGGCAAGGATGTACACAACAGTTCAGCAATTCGCCCATTGAAGGGTGAATTGGGTTTGTTCCAGTTTTAGCGCAGTTACAGAGAATGCTGCTATGACAGGGACGAGGTTTTGCATGATTGAGCATGTTTTATTTCTCTGGGATATATGCCCCAAAGTGCAATTGCTGGGTTGTACAGTAAGTGCATGTTTAGTTTTAAAAAATGGAAAACTACTTTCCAGCTTCTTTAATTCCCTCTAAGCTTTTTTTTTTTAAAGAGAGAAAATTTTTTTAATATTTATTTTTTTAAAAATTTTTTGGCGGACACAACATCTTTGTATGTGGTGCTGAGGATTGAACCCGGGCCGCACGCATGCCAGGTGAGCGCGCTACTGCTTGAGCCACATTCCCAGTCCTTTAATTCCCTCTAGAATGTTAATACATGTACATGCCACAGCGTCTGAATGGAGAGGGATGAAATATGTCCCCACCATCCCCGACAACAGCTCCCCTGTCTTGGGGGCCCCATGTGTCCTGCCAGGGACAGCTTGTGCATATAAAGCAGGTGTGTGTGTGCACATTCCTTTTCCTAAAATGTTAAAATTTGGGATCTTCATATTTAGAACTCTAATCTACCTTTAACTCAGCTTATAACTGCTGTTTTTATCATAATTAAAAAAAAATTTTTTTAGTTGTAGATGGACATAATACCTTTATCTATGTATCTACCTATTTATTTATTTATGTGGTGCTGGGGTCAAACCCAATGTCTCATGCATGATAGACAAGCGCTCTACCACTGAGCCATAGCCACAGCCCATCATTACAAATTTATTATCCACTGAAGAAAGGCCAGTTATTTCTCTTTTTTAAAAAAAAAGATTTTTTTATACAGACACAATATCTTTATTTATTTTTATGTGGTGCTGAGGACCAAACCCAGTGCCTCACATGTGTAAGGCAAGTGCTCTGCCGCTGAGCTGTAACCCCAGCCCAAGTCCAGTTATTTCAATCTCAGTAACTTAAAGAGCATCCTTCCCCAATGAAGGATTTTATAAATGCATGGATCTGTGACTGCATTCTCACTGTTCTCCCAGTCCCTCCCTTGTTGGTATAGCAATATCATACTAAATAGACCAATGTACATTGTTATCTTAATATCTTCTAGACCATGAAATCCATTTGTGCGTAATTTTTTTTTTTTTTTTTTGCGCACCACCATGCTTGGCTCTGTGTTCTTTTTAATCATCATCATTGGAGTCCTGATATATCCAGATGTGGAATTTTAAGTATTCATCCTGCTCAGTGCTTGGTTATTTTTCCCCTTCTTCAGTGTTGGGAAAGCTGTCATGATCTCTCCAAAGTTCCCTTTCATCACTCTTCCTAGAGCTGAGCTTCCAGAGCCCCATTCCATGGGCTCTCCTTTCTCCTCGGTTCCATCCTTTGCCATATCGTCCTAGGGAGATCTTCCCCAACTGGTTCTGCTTGCTTCTGAACCCATCTCTTGGAATTTTAGTCTTAAACACATTTATTTTCTAAGATTAAGATTCCTAATTGCTGGGCCAGGGATATAGCTCAGTTGGTAGAGTGCTTGCCTCACATACACAAGGCCTTGGGTTCAATCCCCAGCATCACACACAAAAAAGATTCCTCTGGGGGCTGGGGATGTGGCTCAAGCGGTAGCGTGCTCGCCTGGCGTGTGTGCGGCCCGGATTCGATCCTCAGCACCACATACCAACAAAAATGTTGTGTCTGCCGAGAACTAAGAAAAAATAAATAAAATATTAAAATTCTCTCTCTGTTCCCCTCTCTCTCTCTTTAAAAAAAAAAAAAAAAAAAAAAAAGATTCCTCTGGCTGAATGAAACACAGCTAAGACCCATCTTGAGTAGGAATTTTTTTTTTTTTTTTTTTTGAGGGGGAAGGTACCAGAGAGCACTTAACTACTGAGCAACATCCCCATCTCTATTTTATTTTGAGACAGGGTCTTGCTAAATTGCTGAGACTTGCCTGGAACTATTGATCCTCCTGCCTCAGACTCCCAAGTTGCTGGGATTACAGGCATGTGCCACTATGCCCAGCCTAAATATGTCTTCTTGTTTAGGTTTACCTTTAATAGTTTTTTTTTTTTTTTTTCGCACTGGCCTGTGGATGTAAACTTCAAGCCCTTGATTTTTTTCTTTTTTGGTGCTGGTCATAGAACCTAGGGCCTCATGCATGCTAGGCAAGCACTCTACCACTGAACTACCTTCCCCAGTTGGAGCCATTCTTTTTTTGGGGGGGTGCGGAGGGGTGGTGGATACTAGGGATTGAACTCACTCGGGCATTCAACCACTATTTTGTATTTTATTAGAGACAGGGTGTCACTGAGTTGCTTAGTGCCTCACTTTTGCTGAGGCTGGCTTTGAACTCATGAGCCCCGTTTTACCCTCCCGAGTGGCTGGGATTACAGGCGTGGACCACCAAATACAGCTCAAGCCATTCTTGAAGATCAGTTTCACTAGGTATTCGAGTGTTCCATCAAGCATGACCATGTTTGGTCCTGGAAGGTGTGGGCCATACTGGACCCCCAAATTAGAGCTGGGGTTGGTGGCATCTTCCTATCAGCAAATCCCGATTTCATGCTCTCCCCAGTGGGCCTTCCTCTACATCTGTGCTCAGTAGCTGGCCTGAGTCTGAGTGCCCCAGCCTCAGGGTATGCTCAGAAGGCAGAGAAGCTTGGGACACCAGCCATGTGCAGTACTGCAAAATAAATTTATTTGAAGATAAACTGTCTTATAAAAGGTCAGAGGCAACTTGAGATCCCAGATTCAGCTTGTCTCATACAAAGATTCAACTTCAAATAGCACAATTTTGTCTGCTTTTAATCCCGAACACTCTTGAATTATGAACTGTTCACACGACACACTCGACATCCAGCTCCAGCACCGGGGATCCACAGCTTTCAGCTTAGGCTCAGCAGGGCCCAGTCTGGGCCACCAAGGCCTCTGGCTGTGACCATAAACACAGGTCCTGACATCCCAGCCCTTCCCTCCCCTGGCACTTTCCAAAAGCACAAGAATACAAACCAAGAACAGCCCACTGCTGAGCAGGGAATGGAACTTCTGCATGATGGTGTGCTGACAGCACAGGGTGGACCTTCCTGGTGACCCCCTGGGCAGGCCTGGCCAACCAAGAGGCCTGAGCAGCAGCCTCACCAGGGCCTTACCTGGCTGCCTAGCAGCCAGGAGGAAGAATGAAGGAGAAAGAGGTGCACAGGTGTGACAGCTCCTGCTTACACTGGCAGGAGCTACGTGATTATCCTGGAAATGGCTTGAAGGGAGGGGAAGTCATCGTCCCGGGCAGTGTGCAGCGCCTGGTGGCTACTGACGTCGCCGTGTGCAAGCACCTGCTGGCAGGTGGGGCACACACAGCAGTCCAGGCCCACCTGCTGGGTGCTGGCCTGCCACGCGCTCTTCTTGTTCCTCTTAGATTTGGTGCCTGGTGGCTTCTCACGGCTGCGGAAGTCCGTGTGTGCAGACAGCAGCTCCTGCTGCTTGGCTGTGTCAGGCAGCAGCACCAGCAGCTCACTGAAGATCTTCTGGAAGTTTTCCCCAAGCAGGTCTCGGCAGCTCTTGTAGTATTGGGCTGCGGATATCATCCCCTGCCACCCAGAGAGCAACAGCTGGTGGCTTCCACCCAGGCCCAGGTCCAGATGAAGACAGCCTAGCCTTGTCACCCCCTCACCCACCTTACCTGTCTGAACTCCCCCGAATGGCTCTTGAACTTGCTGAAGCGGGCCTCGTCGCTCTGCACAAAATTCTTGATAGACTGGATGAGCTGCAGGTTCCTCTCCCGAAAGTTCTCAGGGACCAAATAGGCCCGTGGTGTGGGTGTCAGCCTGGGTCTGGGGTCAAGACAGGAGGAGGCTTCAGCTTTTCTGGTGGCTGGGGGAGGTACCTTCTGCCAGCATCCCCGTGGCAAAAGGCCAGGCAGCCCAGCACACTTACGCTTTTGTGGTGGTGGTAGTGGTGGGGCTGGGGACAGAGGCTGGGTGGGGACTGGGCAGGAGGCTGGAGAAGCCAGGGGGCGGCTTGCTGACAGGAGGCGCCAGGCCCGGTGGGGGTGGGGGTGGTGTGCCCTTCAGGAGCACCACAGTGTTGAAGCCTGCAAGGTGGCACAAGATCTCAGGACATGGCCCTTGCTGGCCATACTTCCCTCAGACTGCCTAGCCCACTGGTTGAGCACCCTGTCCACAGGCCACACCTCCCCCTAGAACAGGCCCACATATTGTGGGCTCACTGAGTAGCAACCCTGGCTCATGGGCTTTCAGCATGACAAGGCCCATTTCACAGGAAGAAAAGGGACAAAGAGGTTAAGTAGTGATTTGTGGCAACTCAAGGTGACCTGGGTCAGGGATGGTGCATCTACACCCAGACTGGGCCCAGACAGCTGGACAGCAACGCACAGGCTCTCTACACTGGGCAATTGGACATCTGCTCTACACTTCACACCTGACTGTGTTCCTTGCCTCCAGTCTGATGCTACTACCCTGGCCCCTCCCAGATACCCAAGGGATTGGCCAGGGCTGGGTGCTCATACCTGGGGGAGGAGGCATCCTGGGTGGACAGGGGCCTCCCAGCGCTGGGAAGTCTTCCTGGGGCGTGGGGCAGGGAAGGGGCCCCAGGGGCCTTGGGAGCCCCGGGGGTTCTTTGGGGGTGCTCCGTGCCGGGGCCGGCCCCTCTGTGTGTCCATTGACGATGACAGCTACTGGCCCTTCTGCTCTACTCACAGGAGCTTCAGGGACCTGCTCAGCCCCAGGAGGCTTTGGAGTACGGTCAGAGGGCAATGGTGGGGATGGTGTGGCACCAGGCTTCTCAGAGCCCACCTTTTTTTTCTTGCCAACCTTGGTGGAAGTCTGCGTGGAGGCTGGCCCCAGCAGAGAGGCAGCTGCCCCAGTGGGCATGTTCCGCAGCTCCTGGGCAACAAGGCCACTGCCCTCCTCCTCTGTAGCGGGCAGGCCACCCTTTCGTCCACCCCTGCTCCCCTTCCCAGCCTTCCTAGAGGTCTGGCTACTCCCGCCAGCAGCCTGGGCCCCTGGAGTGGGTGGAGCCCCCTTCTTGCTGCAACTGCTGTTCCAGGCAGAAATGAGGCTTGGCGGGGCGGTGCTGGGCTTGGATGCAGAGGATACCAGGGCAGGGAAGTCCTCCTCCTGGAAGGTGTTTCTGCCCCTGGCGGGACCAGGGTATACCAGCGCTAGCCCCACAGGACCTGGGACTGCCGCTGTGCAGCAGGAGGAACTAGAAGCACAGAGACTGGGGAAGTCCTCATCCTTGAGCTTTGGAGTAGATAGCAGGAGGGTGCTAGGTCCAGGGAGGGAAGCGGTGGTTAGTGGCTCAGCAGGTCCTGGCTGGCCCTGCACTGCCCACCACAGGTGCCGCTCCACCCCCCCCCCCCGCTGAGTGGACCCTATTGAAAGATTCAGGACCCCCAGGACCTCTGGCTAGAGTCCCCCGATCCCAGTTCCCATATACACCTTGGAGGGGTAGGCCCAGGGCCTGGGCCTGGGCAGTCTTCTTGGCTCGCAGGACCATTTGTCGAGGCTTCCTTGGGGCCTAAGAGACAGGAAAGGACACCAGGTCAGGATGTAGGGGTGGCTCTGAAGGAATGGAGAACACAAAATATTTACCCACCCCCTGGGAAGGGCCCTCATAGTCCTGGGCTCCACGCTGGCCAGGAGCTACCTGTTCCCTTCCTAGGGCTGGGCCTGCCAACAGGCTGGCCTGGCTTACCTGGGCCTTCACCCTGAGCCCGGGTTAGGCGTCGGGGGCCGCGGGGCTCCTCAGGCCCCCGCGTTGCTGCCTCTTCTTTCTTAGGCCTGCCAACCTCCTCCCGGTCCTCGCTCCTGCGGATCTCCTCTTGCTGTGCAGCCACTGAGGCCCGGATGGCGGCTGCCACTTCTCGGTCCTCTTCTTCCCTAGGATGGCGAGGGTGGCCTCAGGCTGGGTGAGGCCCAGGGGCAGCCTGTTGTAAGGGTCCCTCCTGGCCCAACTGTGCTGACTTCCTCAGTGACACAGGCCCTTTCACCACTTCCACCACACCTGTTCTGGGTGTCTCTGGCTAACACTGAAGGGAAGAGAAAGAAACTGCTCACTGAGGATGCTGAGTGGACCCTATTGAAAGATTCAGGACCCCCAGGACCTCTGGCTAGAGTCCCCTGATCCCATGCCTACTCCCATCTGGGCTGCCAGCCATGGCCACCACCTAGGGATGGTGGCAGAAGAAAGTCAGCGGCACGCAAATCCTCCCACCTCTTGTACCTCCAGCTTCCTCGGCGGTTCTGCTGGGCTCCACGCCCGCTGGCCCGGCCCGCTCGACCCTGGCGGTTGTACCTGTCCACCTCCTCGTAGTCTTCACCACTGACGACCCCTGTGGTCAGCACAGCCTGTCAGTATCTGGGGCCCTGGCAGGCAGCAGGATTGAAAGACCTGCTGTCCAGGCCACACTGAGACCAATGCTTTGGCCTAGATGGCACAGGCTTCCCCAGCCCCCACAGTTATGAGTCTGGGGATAGGCACCTCCAGCATGCAGTGCCAAGTCATGCAAACAGCACAGCGAGAGGCCCATGCCCCACAGCCCCAGGGCAAGATCCACAGAGGGTAGGACTGAACCATAGCGACCTAGAGACCCCAAGGGCAGTAGCTGTCACAGTGGTCTCAGGTGCTCAGGAACTGTGGGTGAGTGAGGCTATAGATGCTTAGTGGGCATGTCCCTCATCCCCAGCAGAAACATGGTGAGTCAGATGGGAACCTGGGTCTGAGGCCTCCAGAGCAGGTGCCAGGCCCTGTGGATCACCCTAGGGCACCCAGGCCAAGCTGGAGCCTGCAGGCGTCTGACTCACCCTCGCTCCGTCGTGAGTGCCGTGGTGCAAAGCTGAACTGCAGGTCAATCTGGCGGTTCTGGCGCGCCTCAGCACGGCTGCGGCTGTGGCAGGCAGTCCGGTGCGCCTTGAGGTCAATCTCAGTGCGGAAGGCATGGGTGAACTGCTCTGTGCTGCAGCGGCCCTCCTCACACAGGAAATGCTTCTCCCGGAAGTGCTCGCGCAGGTATGCATAATCGCTGCCAGAGACAGGGAGCAAGGGGAGTCAGCAAGAACTCCAGTAGCTGAAGGCACTAGCCATGCCCAGCTGGGCCCAGGGGCACCTTTGTGTGCCCACCTGTAGTAGTCCTGGGCCCCATCCGAGTCACAGAAGTGACAGAAGTAGTGGTCTCGGCGCAAGTGCTTCAGCAGCTCATCATTGTCCAGGTAGCGTTCATCACAGAACTTGCAGAGTGGGTGTCCACGGTGTGATGTGTCATCAGGGTCCCCTTGCATGCGGTGCCGAGCCAGGTCCTTGCGTGAGTACCACTTGCGCTCATATGTGAAGATCTGCAGAGAACAGGGACTGGGCATGGGGTGGTAGCTCGGCCTACCTCTTCCTGCTGGCTAGCAGTGGAGGAGCAAAGGCAAAGAGCAGGCCCCAATGGCCCCAAAGTCCCAAGCACCAGGGGTTGGCAGATCCAAGGACCCGATGGGCACTCCTCCCTGCCCAGGCAGCCTTGATGCTCTGGGAGGTCAAGTTGTCCTGGGTTGCAGCAGCCAGTGAGGATCCGGCATAGCTGTCTGGCCTCCATCCACCCGCCCCACACACATACCAGGACAGCCCCATTCCCAGGGCAGGCACACCTTGAGGTGCTTCAGACACAGCTTGCAGCAGAAAAGCTCATGCTGCTTCCGCATGTGCTGCTCCAGGTCCCCGAAGAGGCCGAAGGGCGGCAGCTGGGGGCACTGCGGGCACTCATGCTGCAACAGCTGCCTAGGGAGACACCAGAGCCACCCACCATGCCAGGCACTCATTGTTGCTGCCCAGAGCAGGGCCACTCACCAGGCCCCCATCTAGCAGTCAGAAAGACAATGAGCCTGGAGTACAATGCTTAATTCCAGCCCTGGGCCAGGGAGGGGACCACTCTCATGAGTTTTAGTGCCATAGATTAGGAATTTACTTGCATGCACTCTTATGGCCCCCAGGCAGCAGAGGCTATGCCCACCCCTGCCATCTCCACTGCCAAACTAGGTGGGGGATTTGGGAGCTCCCTCTCACAGTTTCAGAAAGGGAAGCAGCCTACCCAACATCATTCAGCTGACCCCTGGAGGACCTGGCCCTGACATCAGCTACACCTCAGGGATGTGAAGAGAACAGGAGGGAAAAACCCACCCCCACCACAAAGGGCCACACAGGCACAGGGCAGCTGCAGACCATCTGGCTAAGGATGCCTCACCTGTACAATGCAAACACCTTTCCATCTGCAAAGTAGATGTCATATTTCTTCTCGTGCTGCAGCTGGTGGATGGGGATTGTGGCAAAGGCAGGAAGCTTCTTCCCAAAGACCACCTACAGACAAAAGTGAGACAGTGCTAAGCAGGACCTGGATGGGATGTCTGTGGATGCAGCAGACAGGGGCTAGTCCTCAGGGCCCAAAGCAGGTAGCAGCCTGGGTTCCCAGGCTAGTCCTAGCCTCTTCTCCCATCCCAAGCCACTCAGGATGCTGCAGGAACGACACAATACCCAGACTCTCCACCAGGAGGCAGCACAATAGCACCCTAGAGCAACAGGGACAGGGACTCAGGAAGGCTGAGCATTGAATAGCTGTGACAGGGAGCAGGGAAGAATAAGTTCCAGACAGTAACTAAGGAAATAATGAAAATTGCTGGAGTAGGATGCAACAGTGTCAAGGCCTGGTCATCCTCCATCAGCAACCCTCCCCCATGTTTCAATATCAAGGGAAAAGGGCTCCCAGGGGACTGACATGTCAAACCCACCACCCTAGCCACAGCCTCAAAGCACCTGCCTGTCATTAGGGGCTGAATTGGGAACAGGGAAGAGCTGGGCATGGCCAGCAGGTTGGTGTGGAACCTCTGCATCAGGCCAAGTCTCAGGGGTCACCAGTACCTGCTGGAGGACTCCTCTCCTCTCCCTTCCTGTAAGGGCTGGGGGCAAAGTCACTGGCCTTATGGTGCTCCACAGGCCTTCTGCACCAGACTACAACCAGATGGTGAGACCCTAATCCCAGTTCAACCAGCATGGCCCAGTCCTCTACAGCCTTAGGCCTCTCTCCCTGACTCCCTGTTTCCTTCATGAAATCCCTATGGTGAGGACCCTTAGTGGTCCACTCCCATAGTGACTTTTTTTTTTTGGGGGGGGAGGTACCAGAGATTGAGCTCAGGAGCACTTAACCACTGAGCCACATCCCCAGCCTTCCTGTAAGGGCTGGGGGCAAAGTCACTAGCCTTATGGTGCTCCACAGGCCTTCTGCACCAGACTACAACCAGATGGTGAGACCCTAATCCCAGTTCAACCAGCATGGCCCAGTCCTCTACAGCCTTAGGCCTCTCTCCCTGACTCCCTGTTTCCTTCATGAAATCCCTATGGTGAGGACCCTTAGTGGTCCACTCCCATAGTGACTTTTTTTTTTTAGGGGGGGAGGTACCAGAGATTGAGCTCAGGAGCACTTAACCACTGAGCCACATCCCCAGCCCTTTTTGTATTTTACTTAGAGACAGGGTCTCACTAAGTTGCTTTGCACTTCAATAAATTACTGAGGCTGGCTTTGAACTTGCAATCCTTCTATCTCAGCCTCCTGAGTCACTGGGATTACAGTGTGCGCCACCATGCCCAGCCCCACAGTGACTCTTGCCATCACACTCTCTAAGTGTCTCCTCTCTGCCACTGCTCCCTGAGCCAGGTGCTGGTTATGCACCTCAGCCTAGCCCTGTTAACACTGAGGCCTTACCAGCACCTGGGAGACATCCTCATCTTGGGAAAGGCCACATCAAGGTCATCCCTGTTATGTTGGGGTTTAACTAAGGAAAATGTTTGGGACCAGAATGGACATGAACTCCAGGCAGCTCAGAATTGCCAGGGAGAATGAACCCCATGCAGGCTCATGGCCATATACTGCCACCAGCACTAGGGTGACCAAGCTGGTTCCCTGGAAAGTTTGGGGGATAGCCAGAAGAACTCAACTCCACTTCTGCCATGACACACTTAAAGGAGAGGACACCAAGACCAGGTCTGCCCCATTACCCCACCTATCCTGGGGAACAGGAGGCTTTTCTTCTCCTTGTTACACAGGGGAAGGCTGGGTGGGAGCCTGATTATGTGTCCTCTGCCATGTGCTGAGCCCAGGTTGGTGCCTTCTCTGCAGATAGCCTCTTGCAACCATCTTTAAGTGGTAGTCACAGATCCATCCCAAAGGCCCAAATCACAAAAGCTGGAAATCACAGCAGGGTCCCCTTATATCTCTAGTTTTCTCATTCCTTGGCAGGTCCTCAGGCTCTGTGTGGGAAGGTCCCCAGGCCCTGTGCTGGCTGGTGTCCTGCAATCTGCCTTGGTGCAGCTGGTGCCTTGCTCTGCCTTCTAAATGCTCCCAGGCTACATCTCAAGACAAGTACCCACTAGGTGCAGGTGACCATGGGCCCCCAAGATGCCGCTCAGACAGAATAAGAGCTCCTGTGAATGCCTGCGGGGACTCCGGGACACCAGGCAGGGTCACACCCCCTCAGCTTCTTGAGGCAGCACACAAGGCAGATCTAGAAGTCTTTATCTTCAACAAGGCAGCCAGAAGAGCAGCCCAAGGAAACTCCCTGAGGCTGCCAAAAAGCATCCACGCCCAACAGACATAGCAGAGAAATGACTTCCTTCCCCAGCAGAGAGCCACGCCAGGACGCCCCCATCCACTCTGGCACCCTCCTCAGTTACGCATTCAGTTCTGTCCTTGATGGCATCTCAGGCTCCTATGGAAGAGCCCCATCTGCCCTGAGGTTGTGGGCACCCTTTCTGGGCAGCCAGTCTCTATTGCTGTTCTGTTAGGGTACTGCCTATGTGCTGATGGCACCAGGGCACACTGAGGGGACTGACTTCTCTATCCTTGCCATGGTGCACACCGTGGCATCCATGCCCTAAAATGCTGGCCCTCAGCACACCCATAAAACAGCTCTGTGGATAGCCTCTGAGGCCAGGGAAGGTGCAGGTCAGGAGAGGCAGAAAGACCATATGGCAGCCTGGGACAAGATGGGACCAGGAGCCCAACAGTGCCCTTTGTGAAGTCTCTGGGGTAGAGGGACTGCAGTGCATGTACAAGGATATCAGGCCCGTACCACCTCATATCACTCAGGTGACAGGACCAAGTAGCACAACAAAGTGAGTGGTGGGTGTCAAGAGGCCCCTGAGCAAAGTCTGCATGCAGGGTCCATTTGCAGAGCAGGTGGGGGCAAGCACTAAAGGTCCAGCAGATCCCAGAGTGTTCAGCTCTCCTGACCAGGCTGAAAGACGGGGAAGGGGGCACTAGTTTGGCTCATGGACTGGAACCACAGGAAAAGGCTTGAGAAAGGGGCCATGGGTAATTCGAGCCCAAGGTTGGAGAATAAGGGCTAGCAGATCTGGAACCACAATGCCACAAGGAAAAGCTAGCTGTGGTTAAGGCTATAGGAAAGAGATAGGAAGACCTGCCACGCCCCCACCCCAACAAGCAGGGAGATCAGGATTGGCCATACAGACCTGATGAGTGAATGATGGCACAACAGTGCAGCTGGTGTGGCCAGAATCCCCATCTCTAGCAGATGGGGAGGAGGCGGCAAGTGTCTGAACAAGGACAAGCACAAGGGCACAGTGGCTAGGCCAGGGAGAGGCAGGAATATACCAGGGATCTAACCTGCAAGACCCTCCATCCCTGCAGATACTTGACTGAGGCCAGGCTGGGGTCGGAGAAACAAGGAAACTAGTGGGAGATGACTGGCCTGGGGCTTCAAAGGGAAGGAAACAAGGCAGGGAGATGGCAGCTCTAGATCACCCATGGGAGAGGGTCACGGGTGTGAGGACAGTGGTCAGGCTAGTCCTAGAGATGAGGCTGGGCCATTCTGGGGAGCTCTGGGTGGGCTATGCAATAAATGACTGAGGAGAAGCGGGGATTTCTGGATCAGAGTGTCTGCCTGGGGGCCTTGTGACTCCTCATTCCCAGAATGCAGTGGGCATTCATTAAAGAATGAAGAGAAACCTAGGCATGGTGGCACATGCCTATAATCCCAGCACCTCAGGAGGCTGAGGCAGGAGGATTGCAAATTTAAAGTCGTCTTCGGCAATTTAGCAAGGCCCTAAACAACTTAGTGAGACCTAAATAAACTATAAAAAAGGGCTGGGGAGTGGTTAAACGCCCCTGGGTTCAATCCTTACTACTAAAAAAAAAAAAAAAAAAGTGAAGAGCGGACAAAAGGACACATGATACAAGTACAAACAGGAAGAAGCATGATGAGGGACCAGCCCCCGGAAAGGGTAACCCCAAGTGTAGAAGAACGAAAAGGTGGAGGCTGCTGGATATCACTTCAGAGACCACCTGAAGAGTTCAAATCCTCAAGGAGCCTAGTTGGGGACAAGAGCAGGGCTAACCTTACAGAGAGGCCAGGAATGCAGAACTACAAGGAGGAGCACTAACAACTGAAAAGTATAATCTGAGTCATCAGGTCCTGCCTGCTGACCTGGGCCTTGGGGTAAACCTGGGCTGGCCTTTAGCCCTTCCCTCCCATTTCCAGCCTGTGAGATGGGGGTGTGGCAGCACTGGTGGCCTAGAGGGGCCATTAGGACTCCTGTAACAACACCAGTGACAGGACAAGGTGGAGAGTGAGGCACAACTGCAGGAAATGGCCCATGAAAAAGGTGCATCCAAGGAAGGACAAGAACTCAGGGAGGGGCTTCATCACCCACAAAAAGCTGGGCTTCTGCTGTCTCATCAAACAGCAACCCACCTCAGCTTCCACTGCAAGCACCTGCCACACACCCAGATGACCAGTAGCTGACAGGCTGTGCTGCATCTGCTCCCTGCTGCTCCCAGTAGGCCCCCTCCAACAACAGGGACTGTACATAGAAGGTAAAGATACCCGGAATTAACCAGAAAGTCAAGCCTGCTGGTTTCACATAGCAGTTAGGCTTGCTTTCTTCCCAGTTTTCACAGACTTAGTCCCAAAAGGGAGGGCCAATCAAGAGCAGAGTTCAGGGGTTTAGGGTCACTGTGGGATTCCTGAGCAGGCCCAGGACACAGGACATACTCAGAGGATAAGCAAGGAAAAAGGAAAGGTGAGGGTGAAGCTTCTAGTCCACGAGTAGGTAGGAAACAGGATGGATGGAGAAGAGAGGACCAAGCAAGCTGGGCAGTGGCATCAAGCAGCAAAGTTCCCAGGACCCTCCCCCACCCCCAGCAATGTGGGGCAGACCAGAGGAAGCTCAGGCTTGCAGAGGGGTACCCTGTGCCAAACCACACCCAGCCAGGGCCTGCTGACAGCTCATGTCAACAGCCCCTGCCACAAATCTCTTGAAGGGTGTGGGGCCCATAGGAATGAGAGGACAGATGCTGGCTTTAGTGGCCATATGTGGGTGTTCATTCACTTCCAAAGACCAAAGCAAGGCTAGGACCTCATGTATAAAGATCTGCACAGTGCCTTCTTTCCTGGAAGGAAGCTACAGGAAAACCTGGCCAAGACTGGGAAGTATCCTCTGAGTAAGCCACAGGACAAGGGTTTCCCTGACTCTTCCCGCACCCCAGATCTTTCCCCATCTGTGTCTGTCTCTTTCCACCACATTAGAGACTAACAGTATTCCCCAATGCTTTTTCCAGTTGGGCAGAGTAGGTGTCTAGGGAATTGCTCACTGGATTCCAGCATCTCTTTGGTTCCTTTCACATAAATGCATTTGTTGTATTTTTTTTTTTTTTGGTAGTAGTAGAGATTGAACCCAGGGCCGCATCTACGCTAGCAAGTGCTCTATCACTGAGCTACACTCCAGTTCTTTTTATTTTGAGACAAGGCCCCATTCAGTTGACCAAGCTGCTTCAAACTTATAATCCTCCTGCCTCAGCCTCCTGAGTAGCTGAGATTACAGGTATGCACCACCAGGCTGAGAAAATGCCTTTTTTAAAAAGAAAAGAACCTATCCTCAACACTGCTGTCTGTGTCACTTTTAAGGAAAAGAAACTCAGATTCCCTGGCAGACGTCACCAACTGAAGCCTTCCATGAACAAACCAGGGGAATTTCACAATGCTGAAAGCAAACAGATCTCTAAGGGCATCAAACCAAGGGAGGTCCAGCCGGATGCTCCCAGACAGCAGCTGGCATTTCTGGGATTGTGGCCTCTGACCCCTAGAGGGCTTCCAAGTCTGCACATAGTCAGAAACATCTCCCCTCCACTCTGAAAGAAAGCCTCAAAGCTGGAACTGGCAAGAAGGGGAAAACTTCCTAGCGCTTTTATCCCCAACAGCCAAGCATCGGGAGGAGTCAGGTCACCTCCACTCTACAAATGAAAAACGTCCGTGTTAGAAGTTGGCTTCGGATCATCAATGGGGCCCATAAACCCAGCGAGGTTTTAAATGCCCACAGTTCACGCCTCTGCTTCCAGGGTCATCTGCTTGCAGGAGCCTACCCCTGGAGGCTCCCCCTGACTGTCCTCACTCCATTGAGACCTGCAGAGGGCTTAACTCCCATAGACGGATGGGTCAGGACGCTCTCGACCAGATCCTGCCCCAACCTGCGGACGGGGTACGGGGGGAAAGTACCCAGGGTCGGTCCCCACGCGGATCGCTATTAATCCCCGCCTCGGCCTCCGCCTACCTCCCACCAGACACCACAGTCGGCCGGGTGGTCGCGACCCCGCCCGGGCGGCACCCAGGCCTCCTCGGGGAGCGGCGGACAGCGGGAAGGCAGAGCCCTGGGGCCGCCCCTCCCGCCGCGCCTCGCCGCACGGTCCCCGGCGCACCTGGCGCAGCTCCTCGCGGCACACGGCGCAGTAGCGCTGCTCGCACAGCACCCGCATCTTGGTGGAGCAGCGGTAGCACACCGGATGGTCGCAGCGGCCCAGCGCCGTGGCCTCCAGATCCCCGCAGCACAACACGCAGCTCCCGCCGCCCCGCTCGGGCGCCGCCGCCGCCGCCGCCTCCAGGGCCGCGCGCCGCCCCTCGGCGCCCGCCGCCGCCGCCATAGCCCGGCTCCGGCCCGCTCCCGGCCGGCGCGGCGCGGCCTGGCTCCCGGCGGGCCCGCCCCTTCCGGGCGACGTCACCGCCCCGCCCGGCAACCGCCCCGCCCGGCGGAAGTGCGCTCCATAACTTCCGTCTAGGCCAGGCGCCCGCTAGAGCGTCGTTCCAGCGCCTGCCGCTCTAGCCAGCGCTGGCTGCTCGGAGGACCTCTGCCCGTCGGTCTTCCCCACCGAGGGTCCCAATGCAAGGGACGCCGAGCGTGTTTCACACCAACCACGAAGAGTGTTTTAGTGTAAGTATCGCTCAAATACTGATGGGTCATACTTGTACTAAAGTATTAAAGCCTGTGTTTATTTGAAATCCAAATTTAATTGGGGGTCCTGTGTTTTTATTTAAGTCTAAGAACCAGGGCTTAGCTCTGGCTCAGAGGCGAACGCTTACCTAGAATGCCCAGGCCCTGGGTTAGATACCCAGCAACACAAAATAAATAAATTAATTAATTTAGTAACCTTGTCAGGAACCCACCACCTCTCTCCAGCAGGAACACACCCAAGCTTCTCACTTGGCACCCGCCCCAACTTCCTAAGCAGAGGCAGATCCCTATTCAAAAAGCCATTCCACTAGAGAAGGGATCTCATGTCCTCTTGGTAGCTCGTCACACCTAGCAGGGCTTGGGGCCTAGTGCAGGGAATGTTTGAATGGATGGTGGCAAGTCCGGGGCTTCAGGTTTCTGCATCTGTTTGGGGGGGGCCTCCTCCCTGCCTTTGCAATGAAGGGAGGCAGGTCTAGATCCAAACCTGTCAAGAAAAGAGCAGCTGTGGGGGAATGAACTCGGAATCAGACGGAAATGGTCTCTGAACCCCAGTTCTGCCACTTCTGAGGTCCTCTGGTGACCTTGGTTGGCTCTCTGAGACCAATAACTTCCTCATTTGCAAAGTAGGTCACCATACCAATTAAACCAGGAGTAATGGCTGCATGCAGATACCATCTCACCTCCACAAAACCCCACTAAAAGGACAGTGATACAGTCTAAAAAGCTATTACTCTACCAGCACAGAGAAGGATATAAACACATTTTTGGAATGACAAAAGATGAAGGAAAGTGACTTATTTTACAGAGCATCCTAACATCCCCTGGGGAGCCCTA
Organism: Spermophilus citellus; assembly: GCF_964194105.1. NCBI lineage: Eukaryota > Metazoa > Chordata > Mammalia > Rodentia > Sciuridae > Spermophilus > Spermophilus citellus. The sequence goes on along the minus strand of NC_138187.1, from coordinate 7,543,651 downwards.
ATGAGAAGTTTCATTCAGAACTATGGAGGTGGGCTGAAGTGGGGGACTGCAAGCAGGAGTATATGGAAGTCTATGCATTGAGCTGGGAACCTGAGCCCTCCTCCCAACCTTCTCTCTGTATCCACCTACCCTCAGTAGGAGAGGGTTAGGATTAGGGGAGGATTTTCTGCTGGAGAAATGGACCAGCTCCACCCCATTAGAAAAGCTGCCTGCTACCCATCTACTGACAGCAAGTTCTGTCCCCACAAAAAGTACTTTCATTCAGTATTGTAGGGTTTTCTCGAGTGTAGAGCCAAGGCCCTGCAGACTCATAAGCAAAGCAGAGTGCAGAGTGGAAGACACTACCAAAACAGACAGACCTAAAGAGATAGAGGAAACCCTCAAAAGAATGTGTGTGTTGTTTTGGTACTAAGGAATGAACCCCAGATGTGCTTTATTTATTTATTTATTTATTTTTAAGAGAGAGAGAGAGAAGAAAGAATTTTTTTTTGAGAGAGAGAATTTTTTAATATTTATTTTTTAGTTTTCGGCCGACACAACATCTTTGTTTGTATGTGGTGCTGAGGATCGAACCCAGGTCGCAAGCATGCCAGGCGAGCGCGCTACCGCTTGAGCCACATCTCCAGCCCCCACCAGATATACTTTAACACTGAACTACATCTCCAATCCCTGCCTTTTTTTTTTTTTTTTTTGGTACCAGGAATTGAACCCAGGGGCACTTAGCCAGCAAGCCATGTCTTATTAGAGACAGGGTCTCAGGGCCTCCCTAAGTTGCTGAGGCTGAGTTTGAACTTGCATTCCTTCTACTTCAGCCTTCAAAATTGCTGGGATTACAGACATGTGTCACCATGCCCAGCCTTTTTTTTTGGGGGGGGGGGACAGGGTCTTACTGTGTTGTTGAGGGCCTCATTGAGTTGCTGAGGTTGCCTCAAACTTGCAAACCTACTGCCTCAGCCTCCTGAGTCACTGGGGTTACAGGCATTATGCTACCATGCCCAGTATAAAGATCTATATTTGAAGGCTGCGGCTGTGGCTCAGAGGTAGAGTGCTTGCCTAGCATGCGTGAGGCACAGGGTTCGATCCCCTGAACCACCTAAAAATAAATAAAATGAAGATATTGTGTCCATTTACAACTTAAAAAATGTGTGTGTGTGTGTGTGTGTGTGTGTGTGTATATATATATATATATATTTGAGGGCTGGGGTTATAATTCAGTGGTAGAGCACTTACCTAGTACACACAAGACCCTGTATGTCATCCCCAGTGTCAAAAAAATAAAATATAAAAAAATAAATGGGGTTGGGGATGTGGCTCAAGCAGTAGTGCACTCGCCTGGCATGCGCAGGGCGCTGGGTTAGATCCTCAGCACCGCATAAAAATAAAGATGTTGTGTCCACCGAAAACTAATAAATATTTAAAAATTCTCTCTCTCTCTCTCTCTCAAAAATAAAATAAAATAAAGCAAGAGCCTGTGTCAAATAAATAAATAAAAGTCCTGGGATGTAGCTCAGTGGTAAAGCACCCTAGGTTCAGTACCCAGTACCAAAATAAAAAGAAAGAAAGATGACAAAATAGATTTCTTCATGCATCACATCCTCACTGCAGAGCTCCTGCTCAGGGTCAGATACTGTGCAGAATCCCAGCCATCACCCCTTGCTTGCTTTTCTCCTTACCCCAGTGCCTTTATTTTATTTATTTATTTTTATGTGGTGCTGAAGATCGAACCCAGTGCCTCACAAGCACCAGACAAGCCTTCTACCACTGAGCTACAGCCCCAGCCCCACCCCTTGGTTTCTAAGAGGGGCTGTTGTGTGAAGGAAAGGAAAGGAGCCCCAGGGGATGCTGGCTCCTATGGGCTACTCCTCCTCCAGTGGAGCTTTGGTTCCAAACCCTTGGCAGGGGAGCATAAGCCTTTGTCACTTAGCCCACTGAGCTTGAGGTAGGACAGGGCACAGAGCCTCTCCTCCCCTGCACTTCAAACTAGGAGTGTGATCTAGTGCTCTGCTTCCTAACCCAGCCCTGGGCTTCCTCCATCTGCCTTTGCACACCCCTGCTGACAGGCACCCCCTCCTTTGTACTCTCTGCACCCTGATATTTTCACTCCCTGAAGCCATAGACACGACAGAGGAGCCAGTTGCTGGCATCCCAGCCTCAGCAAGCGGCAGCACACCAAGGCTGTCGTGCTGCAGCGTGTTTTTCCCTTGTGCCACACTTTGGTTTTGAGATTTATCCATACTCCTTTTTTTTTTTTTAAATCAGTAGATCCCACATAAAGCACAATTGATGTTTTCATATTGATTCGCGTTCCTCAGGCCACCTCCAGGGGGCGCTCTGGACCCTTCCCAGCCTGACTGCAGTTCCCCTGGGTCCTAGAGCGCAGCAAGAGCTGGTGCCTAGGGATTCCGGCAGCCAGGCTCTGGCCGCGTCGTGCTGTGCTGCCCGCCCACCTCACACTTAAAGCGGTTTTCAAAGTTGAGGGGCCACCTGGGAGCTCCGCGGGGCGGCGAGGCGGCGGGGGCTGGGAGCTCGCCTGGTCCCCGCGGTCCTCCAGGCAAGCAACATCCAGGCACGCAGCTGGCTCCCCTGCATCCTTTATCAGCGCCATCGAAGCGTTTTCCCTGACAGGTTGGGGGTTGGCCAGCCTTCGCAACAGCAGCAGTGGACCCTTTCCATAAGCAACTACTGGGTGCCAGGCATGGTGCTAAGACCCACAACTGGATTGTGAATGCGACAAGATGACAAGGTGGCCACCATTACTATCCCCAGTTTCAAAGGAGGAAACAGGAAAGGTTGTGGCACTTACCACCCCCACCCCCACCGCCATCACCATCAAACCTGGGACAGCTTCCAACCTAGTTAACTAGGCTCCAGGGCCGGGCTCTGAGTGGTTCTGGGTGGCCTTTGGGGGGAAGGGTGCTGGTGGGGATTGCCAGGACACCCCCCCTCCCCTGCCATTGGCTCCTGCTGCCTTAGAAGTGGGTACCTTCCTCTGTCCCACTCAGTCCTTCGGTGCTCCTTTTGATATGAATCCCTTATTCCCCCAAATTGAGGCTCTCCGCTAGAGGTCTGGGTTGCAACTCATTCCTTCCAGTGTTTGCCAAACAGATAATCTTGGACAAGTCATTCTTCCTCTGCCTTCAATTTCTCTCTGGTAAAATGGAATTTATTATAATGACACCTCATCACACTGACTTTTTGGTTGGTTTGTTTTTTGTAGTGCTTAGGATCGAACCCAGGGCCTTGCACACGCTAAGCCAGGGCTCTGTTGCTGAGCTACATCCCCAGCCCACTCATGACAATATTTGAAGGTCAAAATAAGGTATTTGATGATCTCAAACAAGATCCCTGGGTATCTGAGACCTAGGGGGTACTCCCGAATTGCCTGGTTGCCGTATTTTGAGGGCTGATTTACCCTGGACTGGATGTCAGGAAAGACCACAACAGGCTGTACTCTCTGGGAGGGGTGGGTAAGACCAGCTCAGGCAGGCCTAGACCAGGACCATTTCAGTAGAGTCCTGAGGATGCACAGAAGTTTGCCAGGTAGAGACAGAAGGGAAAGCTGTTCCCAGCACAGAAAAGGGCAAATCACGGATTGTTGGCTAACCAAAAAGCATTGAAATTGACTGGAGTGGTCTCAGGGGAAGAGATCTGTGACCAGAGAAGAGGCACTGGAAATGGGCAAGACCCTTTCCTGCCCTGTTCTGGCTGAGGGTACCAGGAGGGGCTGCCTGTTCATCCTTAGGGAAACTAAAGATCTCAGGAATGCTTGATGTGGCCAAACTTGGTGTTTCCAAGCATTGGTCTTGCTACAGAGAGGAAATGGGTTGGGGGAGACTTGAGAGCTATATTAACCAGGACAAGGACAAGTCTCAGAGAAGAGCTGCAGAGAGAGGTCTTGAATGTCACCAGTGCCCACCACTTCACTTTCCTGTTATCTATCCCATGAAACTCTGCCAACTTCCTTCTCTTTACTCTGCTAGTGCCCCAAGTGCAGGAGCTCTGGCCAAGGGGGCATTCCTTTGTCCTTGACCCCCAGCCTTGTGCTGAGGCCCAGAGTTCCCTCGCCATCAGTCCCACTCCTGGGCAGAGAAGGTGGAACAGAAGTGATGGAGTAAGCAGGGGCGCCCCCAGTGGGGCCTCAAGAGCAGTTCTAGCCAGAGTGTCACTCAGTGAGATGCTCTGAGCAGCTTGGACTTCCTCTTCTCCTCCCCCGCCTCATGCCTTTGGGGATCCCAGCAGGTACCTCGGGGGCGGGCCCAGGCGGGGCCACCCAGCGGTTATAGTCGCACCCGCGCCTTGAACCAACTCCTTGCCTCTAGCCTCCTGCGCTCCTGCACTCCAGACCACAGTTCTTCGCATACAGACCCAGACTTGTGTGTTGCGGATCCGCCCGATTGGGCGGCCGTCAACCTGAGCGCCCTGGCGTGGTGCCCGGGGGTGCGGGGCCGGGGGCTGGGGGTTCCTGCTATCCGGCCGCTACTCGCGTTTCTGTTGCTCCTGCTCCTGCTCCCGCTGCCCGCCGGAGCCTGGTACAAGCACGTGGCGAGTCCTCGCTACCACACCGTGGGCCGCGCCGCGGGCCTCCTTATGGGGCTGCGCCGTTCGCCCTACCTATGGCGCCGCGAGCTGACACCGGCTGCCGGGACCCTCACCTGGGAATCCCTCACCCCGGGCCCCACGGCCGGTAACGCTCTCGCTCTCCTCCGGCTTCCCTCGCGGGTACGGGAGCTGTGGAAGGCTCGACGCAAGAGCTCTGGGGCTGGGCTCCCGGCCCGTGCGCCCCAGAGCCCGCACATCCCTGAACTCGCGGCCGAACGGAAGCTGCGTCTGGACCTCCAGTCCTGGGCCTCTGTGGAGTCGGCCAGGTAAGTGCGGAGAGGGAAGAGGCCCGGATAACAGACAGCGAGGGGAGTCTTGGGAGGTCTGAGTCCAGGTGCCCAAGTGAACAACCCGCGGTTCTATCCTTGGTTCTATCCCCGACTGCGCTCCAAAACGGCGTTTGCGAAGCACTCTACCCTGCAACCTCAGCAGCAAGTGGAGGGTGCTTGGCCCACTCCTCAGAGACCTGCTGTTTTTTTTTTTTTTTCTTAGACACTTTGGAGAGATGTCTCTGGCCCAGCCGTGGTCGCTGCAGAAAACTGCCTTCGCCGGCCCCGGCCTGGTCCAGAACCACCCTGACCGTATTCACTACCAGCGGCGACCCAGCGCCTGACCCAGGAGTAGTCGCTGCTCTTCCAAGGCACGCAGCTCGAAGCCAGCCAGGTCAATAAAACCAACCTGATATCTGCGCCCCCGCTTGTGACCCTTTCCTCGCGGCTGTGTACTTTGCGTCTGCTTCAGGGCGCACATAGCTGTGCCCACGCCGAGGCAAATGTCAAGAGCCCTCTCCCGGGCCAGGGAAAGCCCCTCCCCCACCAGCTGCAGCAATGTATGTCCTTGGGGAGAAAGGAAATGAGGGAAAGCAAGGCAGAGATTTTGCCGGGGTCTGGGTCCCCTCCTCTGGGATTGTTCCCCTCTTATTCAGGGATGGAATCATCAGACCAGGTCCCACTGACTCACGGCTTCCTATGGGGGGTGGGGAACAAAGCAGACCTGCTTGCCTCACCCCATCCCTGAGGTGGAACGGTGGGTGAATCTGCTCAGCAGAAGCCCCACCAAATGCCCTTCTATCTGCCCTCTGGCCACGTTAAAGAGAATGTCTCCTGGCACTGTGGGGTCTGCCTCCAGCCCAGGCAGCATGCCCATATTTTGCCCATCTCCCCACCTTAATTTTAAGCCTGGATCTCCTAAAACTCACTCCCTCCCTTCAGCCAAGGCTTCCAAAGGGTTAATAGGAATCTCCATGATTTCCTCCTAGGGAGGAAAGACCCCACCTAAGCCAAGCTCCCCCACCCACTCTCCTCAAGGGCCTCTCTGCCATTTACCATCCTCTGCATTTCCAGTCAGAGTTATCACTCCTTTCCAGCCTCCTGCCTCCTCTTCGACATGCTTCAGTCTAGGCCTGGTTCATTATACCTGATGCCATCTGTCCTTGGAGCTTGCTTTTGGCCATGTTGTAGGGTGTCCCCTGGGACCAACCAGCAAAGATTGAGGACAGGTGGCTCCAGGTCTGGCACCTTGCTCTGGCAGTTCCTTCTGACCTCTTGGGTATATCCTTCTCCCTACTTGGTCCCCAAATGTGGGTGTTCCTTTTTATTCCACTCCCTAGTTCTTATTTATTTATCCCAACTATATTTATTTATATCCATTTCACCCAGATGGCTGAATGAGGAGCAGCTAGGGCATCTCCCACTTGGCAGGTTCATTTTCCACATTCGCCTCAGGGATGGGGTGGGCAAGGAGGTCTGCATTGCCCCCCGCCTAAGAATCCATGGGTCAATTCATCAGACCCTGGGATCTGGTCTGATGACCCCTGAACAGGAGGGGAACCCCTCAAAGTGCTTTCCCAGATTCTCTCCTGGGGGAAGGGGCCATCATGGACCCATGAGGTGGACCTACTCTCCTCCCTCCAAGCCCACTCCCACACTCCTGCCTCTAGTCCTCGCCAAACCTGATCTTTCAAAACATGAGTGTACTGACCTTGTCATCCTGAAACACACAGAACACCAAAGGCTCCCCCTGCCCATGGGACAGTATTCATGTTGGCCCTGTACCCAGGTTCATTGCTACCTCTGCTTCCCTCCTTCCTGCTCCAGCCTGCAGGAACCCTGGGTAGACTTGCAGAATAGCCCAGAGCTCCTGCCCTGAAGGAAGACTCCAGGGCCCCTGCTGGGGCTAAATACTCTTCAGGGGCTGCTCCAATCTGGGCCTCTCTTTCTCAGGCTAAGGTAAACAAATTCCAGTTTCCCTGGGTCTCAGCAATATTTACCCAATACTTGCCAATGTCTAGTGCAGAGTGGTCCATAAATATTTGGTCACAGTTCTGGGACAGTTGGTGAAGTTGTCTAGAGGTACCCTGGGTCAGATAGGTGGGTACACGTGCAAGGTGTAGGGGCTGGCAGAGGCCAGGCTTCTCTTCCTATCACTTACCATGGCATGCACATTTAGGACCCTGAAGTAGCCAGCCCCAGGACTGATCCCGACCCTGTAGAAAGATGACCCAGGGTAGCCTCCCGGACGATGCAATCCCACATATTTCCACCAGGTGGCGCTGCGCGGTTGCTGTAGCGGACCACAGCCTCCCACCCAAAGCTAGGGGTAGAGCCCGGAGGGGCGGGACCCTGGTGGGCGGTGGAGGACGGCCTCGCCTCTGCGGCTGGGAGTTTCCTGCTCTCTCTTTCAGTCCCTCCTCCCTCTTCGGTCCTTGCTTAGTCTGGTCTCCTCTCGCCCTCTCGCGTCTGGATGTCTGTTTTTCTCCTTCGTTCCGTTGAGCTGGTCCCGCCTGCAGCACTTTCGGGACCCAAATAGAGGCGTGGTGTAGTCTGAGAGAGGAGGCCCGGTGATGTTCGCGGGACCATTAATGCCCATTAGGGAGCAGCGTCCGCTCCGGAACCTCTGGGCCATTATCCAACGTCAGACTAATGGCTCACCACCCAAACCGGGTCACCAGGTCTCTGACCACCGCCATTCCCTGGAACCCCTGCCCACGTCCAGCCTCCATCTCCAGCATGTGGGAGGAGGAGGGTTTGCAGGAGGGAAACGGTTTCAATGTTCAGAGGAGGTTCCCTTGCCCCAGAAGGTGTGCAGGGATAATCCCCACCCCAGAAGATAATCCTCACTGACAGAGAAGGGCTGGGAGGTGGGACATACCAGCTTGCTCTCTGCCATGGGGACCCTCCTGGGTAGCAGGTAGGGTGGAGCCAGGGATCTCCCAGGCCCCTAACCACCCCTGTGTGTGTGTATTTTCAATTGAACCCAGGGACACTTTACCACTGAACTACATCCTCAGCCCCCACCCCTTTTAATTTTTTTTTCTTTTTTTACTTTTTTGTTCTGGGGATTGAACTCAGGGGCACTAGACCACTGAGCCACATCCCCAGCTCTATTTTGTATTTTATTTAGAGATAGGGTCTCACTGAGTTGCTGAGTGCAGAAAGCACAACATTCCCTGGGAGGGCCAAGGAACCACCCAGCCACTGGCTTCCAGGATTAGGGAGGGGCTGCCACCCTGTTATTTTAACCCTCTTCTTTTTGCCTCAGAGCATATCCTGCCTGGCTTTGAACTAATGATCCTCCTGCCTCAGCCTCCTGGATTATAGGCGTGTGCCTCCGCACCTGGCTCATTTTTAATTTTTTGAGACAGGGTCTTATTAAGGTGCCCAGGCTGGCATTGAACTTGATATCCTCCTGCTTCATCCTCCCAAGATGCTGGGAAGTGTGGACCACTGTGCTCAGCTTGTGTCTTGACCTTCATCTTGTTTGCGGATAGGAGACAGATCATCCCACTCCTTGAAGAATTAGCAAAATAAAGTTCCTCCCTATGGGGCTGGGGATGTGGCTCAAGTGGTAGCGCACTTGTCTGGCATGGGTGCGGCCCGGGTTCGATCCTCAGCACCACATACAAACAAAGATGTTGTGTCCGCCAATCACTAAAAAATAAATATTAAAAAATTCTGTCTCTCTTTCTCTCCCCCCCCTCTATCTCTCTCTTTAAAAAAAAAAAAAAAAGTTCCTCCCTATGGCTCAATCCTAAGGCTTCACCACCCACCTCCCTATCCCATCTTCTGAAACTCCAGACCCTTTCCCATTCCCACCTGCAGGCCTTAACTGTGCCTTTCCATCTGCTCCTCTCTCTTGCCTCTCACCTCCATCACAGTGCCCTGCTGGCTTGAGTTCTTCCTGGAGAGGAGGCCTAGGAGGATTCACCATGGGTCACCCTTCCCTATCTAAGCTGTTCCAGGATGTCCGCTCTCAGTGTATCTCACTCATTCCTGTTATCCCTGAGAAATGGTCAACTCAGGTCTTCTCTGGCTGCCTTTCTTTATTCTGTCCCTGATTTGCGGGGCACCTGCTTCCTTTGTTACCCATGCCCTTTGTTGCCTAAGATGTTTCCTTGTTATTGTGACTTTCCTTGGTGCTTCTCAGCTCCCTTATTGCTTTGGGAACTCTGATTGCAGTGTCCTGTGATTCATTCTTGTTTTTTGTGCCCCTGTTCCCCATCTTCAGTCACAGGCTAGAGGATTAAGCTGAGTCCTGGGCTGCAGAAGGCCAGTTAGGTCAGCGAAGGCCAAGATTGATATGGATTCAGCCCTACTGAGGATGGAAAAGGTCTCTGAGAGACCCAGGGCCTCTCCTGACCTTTCCAACCCTGCAGCCTGGAGGTTTTCTATCTGCTGCTTCCTTTCACTCTAGTGTGGCCACAAAGCTAAGGCCTGCCAAGCTATAGCTAACCAGACCTGGCACCATCCTGGCAGGTGTGGTGTGGGGGGTATATGGTGGACACACTGCCCATACTCATCCTCACGGTCTCCAAGGGCAGCAGCACCATATGGGTCCAGGAAAGCCAGTCAGAGGCCAGGCTGGCAACCTCTGCACAGGCAGATAGATGGAGGTGGCTGGCCAGGCTGGAGCCCATGGCAGTGTCAGCCAGGAATTGCAGAGGAGGGTGAGGGTAGAGAGCCTCTCTGCAGCCTCAGCCTAAGTGGCTTTTAGGGGTAGTTGCTGGGGTGTGGGCACCCAAGGGGCCACAACCCAGAAGCTGCTCAGAGGCAGGCCCTATGCTTAGGTGGGGGCTGGGTATACCAGCCAAGGGCCCTGGAGAAAGAAGAGGGAGAAGCAAGGACTAAGCTAAGCCTGCTTCTCCTGGCCACATGGGGAATTGTCTGGGTTGGCTGAGCCTGACTTCTGGGAACCAGGTATGTGAGGGGCTGTGGGCTGAGGAGGGTCTGACTGTGAGTGAGCCTGGGACTCAGCTATTTTCTTCTGCCAGAGAAGATGCTCCTTGGTGAAGTGTGTCTCACAGTCACAGGCCCAAGTGGAGCTGGGGACCCTTGTGTGGGTCTCTTCCTTCATCAGACCTCAGTTTTCTGGTCTGTAAAGTGGCCTGGGTCCCCTAGGGTTTTTCAGGTAAACTGCACTCTGAGAATCATAAGGAAGCATATGAGTCTCTTCCATGTGCTTATTACTTTCCTGTCCAGGGAAGGTGGAGGGCTGGGGCAGGGGAGAGGAGACCTGCCTGCATTTGCTTAATGTGGGCAGCTGACCAGAGCCCCTGAGATCAGAGGCCAAAGTCCTCAGTGCAGTTCATGCCAGGTCAGCAGGAAGGCAGCAAAGACCCTCTGTCTCAGCTAAACAAACTAATGTCCCCTCAGGCAGGGAACGTGTGTGAGGGGGGTGGGAGTGTTTAACCTACAGCAGCGCAGAGAGCTCAACATTTCCTGGGGGCCACTATCCTGGGACTCTGCTGGGCAAAGGCAATCCTGGCAGAAGGAAGGACCCAGATGGGCTCTAGACTCAGGGAGCAGAGAGGGAGCAGGCACTGGAGGTCCTGTGGGGTAGGGAGAGCGATTCCTGAGGAGGAGAGAGAGGGAGATGGCCCGTGCTCTCTGGTCCCTTCCTGGGATCCCCTAGCCTGGTGACTCTTTCTCTAAGCTGCTCCCCATTGCAGGAGGCTGCCTCAGTGAGGCTGCACACAGGTGTCCAATAAAGGTCCCTGAAATAGAAGGCGAAGGTGCTGGAGTTGGGGAGGGTGCTCTACTGAGGACCAGAAAGGAGGGGTCCCAGTGATTCCAGGAGTGCCTGGGGCCAAGGCCGACAGGACACAGAGGCAGGGACCTAGCCAGCGAGGCTTGGACCAGGGCGGGGGCAGCGGGTGGCGGGGGAGGGGAAGGGGCGGGCGCGGGGGCGGCGCCGCAGCTGGAGCCGGGCCGGGGCCCAGGCTGGAGCCGGAGCCGGAGCCGGAGACGGAGCCCGAGCCGGAGCTCGAGGCGACCAGAGCAAAGCGGGAGCCACTGAGGCTGCCTCGGGTCCCCAGCGCCCCCGCCCGCGCCTCCGCGCCCCCGCCCGCCCGCCTGCCGGCTGCGGGCGGCTGGCGGTGAGCGCTGTGGCCAGCCGGGGCGGGCCGGGGGGCAGCGGGCGCCATGGCCGCGCCGGAGCCGCAGCGGCCCCGCTTGTGCCACCTGGTGCGCGGCGAGCACGGCTACGGCTTCCACCTGCACGGCGAGAAGGGCCGCCGCGGGCAGTTCATCCGGCGCGTGGAGCCGGGCTCCCCCGCAGAGGCGGCCGCGCTGCGCGCTGGGGACCGCCTGGTCGAGGTCAACGGCGTCAACGTGGAGGGCGAGACGCATCACCAGGTGGGTGCCCGCGCCCCGCCTCCGTCCCCTCCTGGGGGGCGCGTCCCTGCCATGCTGGCCAGGGTGCCAGCCACCGACCCTCGGCTCCTCGCTGCCTGCTAGGGGTTCCCTGGGTTCTGGTGGGGATCGGGGACGTGGCCTGGCGGGCCTCTGGCTGGGAAGCTCAGTCCTGCACCGCGGTGAAGGGGCATCCTGGCAGGGAGGGGCCGCACTGCGGCTGCTCTCGCTCTTCGCTCTCATTCCTTTGCTCCTTCCGCTGGTTTTAGCTTCATGTGCCATGTGTTGGGGGCTCAGGCACCTTGGGGTGACTGGGCGCGAGTACTTTCCTGTGAGAGTCTGCGTGCGTGTGTGTGTGTGTGTGTGTGTGTGTGTGTACACGCGCGCGTTCCAGCAGGTCTCTAGGGTCATGCATATGTATGGAACATGTCTGTCATTTGTACACTGGGGAGGGAGGGGGTACACCTGTGAGTGACAGTGCTGGGGCCAGGTGTGTGTGCATGCACGCACATGTCTGCATGTCTGGATGTGTGTCCTCAGCAGTGTCCACAGACCGTGTGCCAGAGTGCATCCTGGCCAGCTGTGTCTGGGCCCAAAGATCTAGGCCCTGGTGACAGCACATTCCTTGGCTCCCTGGAGGATGTTTTGTCTCCAGTAGGGGTCACTGCTGCAGCCCCTGCCTCCTGCAGCTGGAGGAAGACTAGGCAGGCAGGCTCTCCTCTGAAGGTTCTGGCCCTAGTGTCTCTTTATCTCCCACCTCAGACCCTGGCTGGAGTGCAACTTCCTTCTACTCCTTTTGTTTGGGGTCCTCTGTGTCCCTCACCGGGCCTGTGTATGTGGCCAGTCCTGGGATTTGGAGATAACAGGCTGGGACAAGAGCTTAACTCCTATCTTCCCAGGGGCCCTGTCTATCCATCTACCTGGCATCCTGCCTTCCACTCAGAGCATGAAGTGGATATGGCTGTTTGCCAAAGAAGGGTGGATGTGGGGACTAGGAGTTTGGTCCAGACAGCAGAGGAGGGGCTGGCAGAGCTGGCACCCTGCTTCTGTTTAGCACTCACTGACACCGTGGCCCCAAGTACCTGCTCATCTGAAGTGTCTGGGGTGCTAGTCTCTAAAACCTTCATACACACAGAACCATGTTGAACCCTCCCTACTGCCTCAGAAGGACAGAAGCTATAGCTGCAACCCGCATTTTTTTTTTTTTTTTTTTTTTTGGTACCAGGGATTGAACTCAGGGGTTAATCACTGAGCCACATTCCCAGACCCCCTTTATTATTATTTTTTATTTTGAGACAGAGTCTCCCTAAGTTGCTAAGGCTGGCTTTGACCTTGAGATCCTCCTGCCTCAGCCTTCCAAATTGCTAGGATTACAGGCACGTCCCACCACACCTGGCTTGCAACCCTTGTTTTACAGATGAGGAGTCTGATGTTCAGGGATGTGGGTGACTCATCCAGGTTGAATGTTAGGAAGCAGAAGATTGCCGGTCCTCCTGCCTCTCTCTGGATCATGGGGAGAGAGAAAGGACATTGGGGGGCCTGGTGAAGATAGGCCTGGATCACACCTTCCTATCTGTCAACATTTGCTCAGTGAGAAGTGGGGGGCACCATCTGTTTGCCCCCAGATGGTGAAGGGAGGGTAGGGTTGTTTTCCTCCCTCCCCCTGTGTCAGTGGGTGTTCCCCTTTTCCCCAAGGGTGCACACTGACACCCTGCATGCTCCATGGCTACCTGTGTGTTCAGCATAATTCACAGGCATCCACCTACACGCACAGCTATAAAACAACACCTGTCCCACAGGTGCACCTTCCCCTGTCCCTCTCATCTGCTGGGGCTGAGTTCTGCTTACCAGGATGTGTGTGGGTGCCTGAGCCAGAAACCCAGGTCTGCACTTCTCCACAGGACCCGCAGGAATGGATCCATGGTCATGGTCTGGAGGGGAAGGGAGCCCTAGAGGCAGGGCTTCATTCCACAATTCACAAAGAGACAGAAACAGGCCTAGGCACATCCACAGTGGGACCAAGGGAGACACCTCCCTCCCCCAAACCCAGATAGAGAGACAGACTTTGAAACAGACGTACGCATGCATATGCACAGATGGAAATCTGAAACTCAGCTGCAGTCTTTGTTGCTAATTCTCCCCTCTAGCTGCACCCTGCACAGTTCCTCCTGGAGATGACCCTGGGCTGAGGGCAAGGCCCTGGGTGGACACCAAGCTCTTTCAGCCTGGGGCCTCATGTCAGGAGCCCTGGGAGTAGAGGGAGGAGGCTGCTGGAACCTGGGGGTGGGGGGTGGAGCCCACTGGCCTCTTGGTCAAGCCACCCACCCCTGGCATAACGACCTATGAGCCAGGGCCAGCCTGTGGTGCCACTGTCCATGTGCTGCCCAGGGTGCTGTCCGCTGACCCATTCCCACCCACCGTACAGGTGGTACAGAGGATCAAGGCTGTGGAAGGGCAGACACGGCTGCTGGTGGTGGACAAGGAGACTGATGAAGAGCTCCGCCGGAGGCAGCTGACCTGCACTGAGGAGATGGCCCAGCAAGGCCTTCCACCTGCCTGTGACCCCTGGGAGCTGAAGCCCGACTGGACACGAGCAGGCAGCCTCAGCTCTGATGCTGGCCAAAAGGTAAGGTGGGCTCTGCTCCCAGGGCCACACCAGCTTCTCCCAGGGCCACCATCTTGGTCTCTTGATGACAGCCCTTGCTTTTTAAAAACAAAACAAAACAGGGGCTGGGGATGTGGCTCAAGCGGTAGCGCGCTCGCCTGGCATGCGTGCGGCCCGGGTTCGATCCTCAGCACCACATACAAACAAAGATGTTGTGTCCGCCGAGAACTAAAAAATAAATATTAAAAATTCAAAACAAAACAAAAACAAACAAGAAACCCCTTTATTTTATTTATTTATATGTGGTGTTGAGGATCGAATCCAGCCCTCACACATGCTAGGCAAGCGCTCTTCCGCTGAGTCTCAGCCCCAGCCCGCAGCCCTTGCATTAGGTAACCTCCACAAGCCTATTTTTCCTGCCTCTTGAGGCCTCTGCTCCAGTGCCCACCATCTGTGCCCCTTGTGACTGTCCTCTAAGCCCCTCAGGCTATTGCTTCTGCTATCGCCCTCTCCCCTCCAGGCCGGGTGGCTGAGGGGCCCTGGAAGCATTTGCTGGCATATTCCTGGCCCCTGTGTGCTCAGCTCTGTGCCTGTATTGGGTTTGCCCTTGTCCTGCTGAGAAGTCCATGTGTGCTGTCAAGGCCTGTAGGGGCTGGCCTCCTTTCTGGCTGTGCCATAGTTGGAGGAGTGAGAACACACTGACCTGGGGACCAGCCGGGATGGGGCTGGGGTGGGCATGGGACTGGGTCTGGGGCAGTCTGCTCAGCTCTGAGCAGTGTTGTCACCTCTGGTGCTGATTTCTGGTGGGGCCTCACAGGGAGTTTCTAGGGTATACCCTCTCCTCCCTTCCTCCGTATAAAAGAGGTCACCTAGGAGTCCCCATGCTGTTCCCTGTGCCCTTACTGGGTAGCACCTTACCCTCATCCCTAATCCTCTTCCAGGCCAGGAGACCTGGGAAAGAACAGGAGAGGGCCTGCTCCCCCCCCCAGGTAGCCACCAGGACAGCACCTTGAGGCCAGGAGAAAGGCCTTTTAGAAGCCCTAATATTATTGTCCTTCATTCCCTTACTCTTTTTAAAAAACAAATCCCTTTAGGAGATTTAAGTTAGGAGTTTCCTGTGTTCCCCTTTAAGAACCACTGGCCTGGTTGGGGGAGTTATCAGAGATGAAGTTTCTGGTAGTGAAGGGGACCTTGACATCTGCCTTTTCCCTTTTCCAAATGTCTCCCACTTGAGCTGTCTGTGCCCGTGAGCTGCACCCTGTGGGGCCTGGCTTGGAGTGGGGAGGTAACCTTCCTAGTGGAAAGCCTGGGCAAAGGCCAGGCAGGGGACCCATGGGATGCTGTTGGTTCTCTGTGACTTGAGGGCAAGTGCTAGAGGCACTTAAGTCTAGACCTTGTCCTGGGGCTGCCCATGGTCAACAGTCTTTCAGGAGAGTCCTTGCCGATGGCTGGCTGGCACTACAGGGGCAGCATGGTCCTAGGCCTGCATTTTTTCCAGCTGAGGACTGGAGCCTCCCTCTTTCCCAGGGACCTTCTCCCTCCTCCCTCCAGAGGAAGCTCCCCCGCCCTAGGCATTTGTCCATTGATTTAGACACAAATGGCTGAGTTCACCTTCCTGTGGAAAAATCCACCCTCTGGCCTTATCTGGAGGTGGGGTGGCTGAGGCACCCTGTCCTTGGGTGGGGCCTTCCCCCTTTTCGCTATTTCAGGCTCTAGGGGCTGCAGGAAACCCTAGGAGGGGGCTTCCTCTGAATTATTTTTAGAGAAACAAAGGGGGGTGCAATAGGCAGGTCCTTCTGTAGATGGGGCAGCCTGGGGAAGAGACTCCAGGAGGTCAGGGGAGCCCATAGAAAGGTCACCCCCTGGAAGGAAGAATGGGGCCTCAATGTGACCTCGGCAAGCCAGGCTTAGAGACTGCCCACTTGGGTTGGGTGCAGGGAGCCTGGGAGGGCATTGTTTATCTGCAGGGGTTGGTGGCAGAGGGACAGACCTGGGAGGTGTATGTGCATCTGCTCTGGTGCAGTATGGAGTCCCATACTGGTTCCCTATGTGAGGCGAGGGCTGCTCATACCCTTTCTGGGACTCAGTGTCCTCTGTCCTGGGCCAGGGCAGGGGAGAACACTGGTGTGGTCTGTCCCTCCCTTGGGGGTGTGCAGGCATAGTCAGTGGTGACTCAGCTCTGGTCACACTGGGCCAGGGGTGGCTGCAGCTGCAGTGCAGCTGATCCTAGCAGTGACGACAGGGACAGCCCCCAGACAGGACAGCTAGTGGTGCCAGGGCCAGGGAGGCAGTGACAGACCCTGGCCTTCTGCCTCCTCATCCCCAGCCATGCCCCAGTGCCCTCTTTGGAGGACTTTGATGGCAGACCTTGTGAGGATAACTGGGTCTTGCAGGTGGCTGCCAGGTGCAGGATGTAGTACCTATAAGAGAGCTTCTGGGCTCCTTGGGTCCTGCTGCTGTCTCTGCTCCTGTGAGGCAGAGCTGGCCTGTCTTCTGTCCCCCTCCCTTGCATCTCTGCCTCCCCAGCCCTGGGTCCTGGAGCAGGGCAGGACCACCCTTCTGTCCCCCTCCCTTGCATCTCTGCCTCCCCAGCCCTGGGTCCTGGAGCAGGGCAGGGCTGTCCAGCAGCTTCCTTCCTTCCCTTCTTGGGACGGAAACACAGCCGGGTGAGGGAGCGCCGGGCTGGAGCCTTGGCAGGGGAGGGGGCTTGGTTACCACCCCGTTCCCCAAAGTGACTCAGCCCCCATGTCCCCACCCATCCCTTGGGAACCTGGGCCGCAGCAGGAGGTAGATAAGTGGGGTGGCAGCCTGGGCTGGCTGCAGAGCTCAGGCCACTCCAGGCCAGATGCCGGCTGCCTGCCACTCCTATTGTGCCTCTCATGGCCCGCTCCGGGAATGCCACACCACCCGCCCGCACCCCAGGAGCCCCTCCACAGAGCCCACCCTGGGAGCTTGTGCAGGTCAGGTGGGGTAGGGGCAGGGCTGGGCTGTGAAGACCCCAGGTGATGGAAAGGGGACTTGGGGACCTTGTGTAAGTAGGCTGAACCTTATGCAACAATGGGGGCCTTTCTCTGCCAGGATTGGTGAGTCATCATCTAGGGGGGCACAGCCTGGCTCCCAGGGTACCCCCATGTCAGTCTCTTTGTCTGGTCACAGGGTTAGTGGGGGGACCAGGGTTTGACAACTTCTGGTTTGCCCAGCTCTGTGGTCATCAGGCTTGGAGCCCGTGGGAGCCAGAGGGCCTGGCGGGAGGGAGGCGGCAGGAAGCGTGCAGGAGCCAGGGCAGGGAGGAATGTTAGCAATGCACCCCTCCCACTTCTCTTGGCCCCCCACACTTGCTTACTCTGTAGCCACCCCCCTCCACCCTGCGGGCTGCCAGCGGGGGCCCCCTGATTGCAGTCTTTCTACTTGAGGGTCTGGTGCCAAGACTGATGCCTCTTGAACCTGCTTCTAATGAGAGGAATTTAGGTTAATGTTAGAAGGAACCTCTTGGCCTGAACAGTGAGGCTGATGTTCTGGAGTGAGGCAGGGGGATGGCCAGAATGGCCCTGAGAACATGGATGTGGCCTCATGGCCCCAGATACCCGGCCAAATCCTGCTTCCTGTTTGGGGGCCTTGAGAGACCCCGCCCTGCAGGCCACTGCAGAGGCCGTGGGAAGAGGCTGCAGGGGCCAACACCATGGGCTCTGCATTTGTCTGTGTGGGAGGCTGTGTGTCCATGAAGCGGATTTATGACTGTGAGATTGGGTGTGATGGGCCTGCATCCTGAGTTCCCATTCCACACACAGCCATGTCACACTTCCATGCTCTGCCTGCTCTGCCCTCCTTTGCACCCTGGCCTACTGGCTGCTCCAGATTGTGCTCTGACAGAGTCCCTGAGGGGCACTTCTGTGGGGAAGTGTCAAGGTCCTGACCCAGAGCTCCATACCTGTACCTCTGGATGTGTCTGGGAGAGAGGATGAGTCTAGGTGGTGGGGTCCTGGAGATTAAGAGGTCTCACATCCCTGAATTCAGTCCATGTTGCCCAGATGGGGGATTGAGGAGCAGGTGGTGGCCATACAGTGAGGATTCAGAGGGTGGGCAGGAGATCCAGACAAGGGGTCTGGCCAGACTTTGGGGCCAGGGAAGGGATCCTGAGTGGGTGTAGGCTGGGCAGGAGGAGGGTGTTCAGAAGAGGAAAGACAGCATCTTACTCAGAGACAGACACTCCCACAGTGGGAAGCTGCCCAGACATTCCCAGTCAGACTTGGGGTTCAGTATGAGCTCTAAGGCTGGGCAACTGGAGTGGTCAGGGGTGGTCTGGGCTTCAGTGGAACAAGTACCTAAGCCTTAGAGACCTTCCTTGTAATCTGAGGGGCACTCCCTTCACTTTGCAACCAGCCCTAGTCTGTTCCACCGACCCTAGCATGCTGGAAGGTGGAAGGTGGGGGAAACACCCTGGTGAGCACCCTCTGGCCACCACACTCTCACCTGAACAAGTCCTCAGAAACCCGAGCTGCTACCCGCCCACTCACCCCGGCCACCTGCCATGTGTAACTGAGCACCCGCAGCCGCTGGCCATTCAGTGCTACAGTCACTGCCCTGGCCCCTGGCTGGGTCTGGGTGGGGGGGTCATTGGATTGGCCCCTGCCTGCATAGGCCCTGGCCCCGAGCCCTACTGCAGGATGCCAGAGGTAAAGTGAGGCAGGGCCCTGTGGTGGTGGCGGGGGCTCCCTGTGTGTATTCTGAGTGCTTCTGTATCACTGGCAGGGAGGCAGGCCCTGGACCTCATCTCCTGCCCCAGCCCCTTCTTCCTGGGCTCTTGTTGGGGGCGGGGGCAGTTGGGGGCAGCTCTAGTTTGTGCTGGAATGTGAAAACAAACAACATCACAGCCACAGCCACCGCAACCAGCCTCTCAGAGGTCAGGGAAGAAAAAGCAGCTTTCCAGGCTTGGGGGCAGGGAGGGAGCCAGGCGAGGACTGTGGGCACAGACATCCCATCCCACAGGCCTCTTCCTCCAACCCCAGTCAGTGTGCAGGGCTGCCTCAGGCTGATGGATTTTCCCAAGGCCTTGGCAAGGCAGATCTGCCATCAGAAGTCTTCACGTTTGAAAGCTTTAATTTCGCCCAAGATCTCTTAGCTAGAGTTCAGTCACAGGCAGACTGAATCACTGAGGCACATGGAATGTTGTCACTGAGCTCTGGGGCTTGCCATGGGGGCATGATGCTAAGTTTAGGACTTGATAGTGGGCGGGACCCAGTGGGCATTTATGGGGGCTGAGAGGCTGGGGCCAGAGCCTGATCCTGTGTGCTGTGTGCCCACAGGATATCAATGGAGCCCCCAGAGAGCTGCGCCCTCGGCTCTGCCACCTGCGAAAGGGACCCCAGGGCTATGGGTTTAACCTGCACAGTGACAAGTCCCGGCCTGGTCAATACATTCGCTCTGTGGACCCAGGCTCACCTGCTGCCCACTCTGGCCTCCATGCCCAGGACCGGCTCATTGAGGTACCATGCCTGAGGCTTCAGTGTGTATCTGAGTGCCCTTATCCTTGTATGTCTGCATGTCCCTGTGTGTGTGTGTCCCTGCCTGGACCCTAAGTCCTTGCAGGAGTAGGGGAGACACTGGGAACCTGAGCTGGCACTCCTCTTGCTGGCTCCGCTGGTGGTGGCTTTGATGAATATTTGATGGCACACTTGGCTAGGTGTGGGGCTGGCAGGGCCCCTCAGGCCATGCTGACCCTGTCATGGTGGCAGGTGAACGGGCAGAATGTGGAGGGGCTGCGCCATGCTGAGGTTGTTGCCCGCATCAAGGCACGGGAGGATGAGGCCCGGCTACTGGTGGTGGACCCTGAGACAGATGAACACTTCAAGCGTCTGCGGGTCACACCCACTGAGGAGCATGTGGAAGGTAGGCCTCTGCCCTGGGGTGCAGGGTGTGGTCAGTGTGGGGACAGACAAGCCACTGACATGCTATCCCCACAGGTCCACTGCCATCACCAGTCACCAACGGGACCAGCCCTGCCCAGGTGAGAGGGTGGGTCCAGGCAACCACAACGGTATCTCTGGGGCCCCAGGCCTGATGGAGGCCCCCTCCCCTGGAGATCTCTGCCCTAGAATAGGCGTGGTTGTGAGACCCAAGTCTGGCTCAGGCACTCCAGCTTTAATGCGCACTGAGGATCCCTTCTTGGGTCAGCGCCATGCCCTGGTCACATAAAGAGTGCTGGCAGGTGGGTACCTGTGGTCCAGGGCCACTGTCCTCTGTGTTCCCTCTCCCTGCACTACCTAGCTACTGAGTTATCCCTCAGTTCCCATTTCCTGGGAAGGTGGTCCTGGCTTCACCCCCGGTGACACTTGTGGAGCTGATTCCCACACCACAGCTACCCTTCCCACATAGTGGCTACCTGCCTGTTCATAGCTGGGGTGCCCAGCACCCTGCCCAGTGGTAGAGACATGCTGTTTCTACCAAAAGAGGAACAGATGCAGCTGTGGTGTGTGTGCAAAGTGTGCACAAGCATGTGTGTGGCTCCCTGGGTGGGGTCCCTGAGGCCATGATTGCCCTTGGTTTCCCAGCTCAATGGTGGCTCAGTATGCTCATCTCGAAGCGACCTGCCAGGCTCGGACAAGGACACTGAGGTAACTCTGTTACCACGCTCACACAATGGGGTGCCAGAGGCCTTGTGGGTGGGTGTCTGTGGAGATATCGGCTTGGGCAGTGGGGCCACCACCTTCAGGAAGGCCTGCTGAGCCTGCTGCCCCACCCTACCAAGCAGCCTCTGGCTTGAGCTCCCTGGGAAGACTGCCCAACTGTGGCACCAGTCTAGGGCTTACTGTTGGCACCCTGCCTACCCTCAGGACGGCAGTTCCTGGAAGCGGGACCCCTTCCAAGAGAGTGGCCTCCACCTGAGCCCTACAGCAGCTGAGGCCAAGGAGAAGGCTCGAGCCACACGTGTCAACAAGCGGGCACCACAAATGGACTGGAACCGGAAACGTGAGATCTTCAGCAACTTCTGAGCCCCCTCCTGCCTATTTGGCCCCTGGGCCTCAGGCCCCATCCAGAGCTCCCCAGGCCTCAGTGGACTGGAGGGTGGTCTCACCACCTCCAGAAACCAACCTGTGCCCCAGTGAGTCCCTTCCTGCCCCCTCCCCACCAGGTGCTGGGTCCTGCTGCAGCAATATGGGGAAAAGACAGACAGTGAGAGAGAGAGGGCAGAGTGTTCGTGGCTGAGGGCCTTTGCTGTCCTGCCCCAAGGCCTGCTGACTGGAAGGAATTCATGTTTTTGCTTTTTTTCCAAAAAGATTTCCAGCTCCACACATGTTTCCACTTAATTCCAGAGTCCCCTTCCCCCACCCCCCTTGGGACTCACTCTCTAAATAATTGCAATAAAACAAACCTTTCTCTGCAAAACATTTCCTCCCCACCCCCTCAGCAGCACCATCCTGCGTGGGAGCCCAGGGACTTCTAGGGGACAGAGAGTCAGGGGCTTCCAGGCTGTGCTTATGCTGGTTTTGGGGAAAGATTGGGGAGCAGGATGTGCCTATAGGCGCTGCCTGTTCTGCCTCAACCCTACCCTCCCTTGAGTGGGGGAAGTCAATAGGCCAGCCCCCCCCCCCAGCCATCCCTGTATTGTCCCATCCCACCAGGAGTGTGGAGTGCAGGGCCTGGGCTAAGGGGCCCGAGGATAGAGGCCCCATGCCCCCAGGAGGGTGGCAGGGTGGCCTCTGGACAGGTCCCTCTTCCTGTACCACAATTCCCAGGCCTGGGGAATTATGAGCACGCAAGAGCTGCTCCTAGGAAGGACCCTGGGCTTCTGGGCTGGGCCCCAACCTGGTGCCCACTCCTAGGGACATCCTGTCCACTCTGCCCTTTCCTTGGTGCCCTGGACCCCTGAACCAACTGACCAGCCCCGCTCTTTGCCTTGTAAGCCATAGCGCACGTGCGCCCTCAGAATAAACAGGACTTGCCTCGATCCCGTGTCTTTCCTCAGTCTTCGGTTGTGGGGTGGAGGAGTGAGGCCCATTCTAGGGGACTAAGAGACCAAGGCTGCTGCTCTGAGTTCCTGCTCCCACTTGGGGCCTCCATACCTCTAGGACCTGTCTCAGTTCCTGTGGCACATTCTGGGCCCATGCCCCCCCCCCCCACACCTGGCAAGGACCAGATTCCCTTCACCTCCTATTAGGACATCTGGGCTTGTGATATTCCACATATTCCCCTTTGCCTTGCACAGGTCCCTCCACCTCCAGCAGGTACACACAGGTCAAGCCTTGGGCTCTGGGCTCAGGTGGCTCTGTATGTGTGGTGGGGAACATGCAGAGGCTCCCAGGGAACACCTGTTTCAGGAGCAGGCGGAGTCTGGGTAGAGAGGCCTGCAGCCCACGGGTGAAGGAATGTGCAGGCCACAAGGACACCTCCCCAGTGGCTTCCCAGCAGCTGACTACAGCTGGCACTTACTACTTCCTACCTCCTGAGTTCATGTACGCGACTCTCCCCGCCCCCACTAAGTACAAAGCATGGCCTCCCAGTTAACCCTGCTTCAGACACGCATATGTATGCATACACACGTTCTTTGGCCTGCTCTTATACCTCAGGGACAGAAGTCAGCCAGACCCCAACTGCAAATACTTCCCCGCTTTATTTCACAGGCTGCACCCCACACCCCTGAGCAAGATAACAAGGCACTTCACAGATAGAAGCCAAAGCAACATAGCCCACAGCCCTCAGAGGCCCTGAGCAGTGGGGCACAGGGCCTGGTTGAGACAGGCCTGGCAGCGAGGGTGGACAGGCAGACAGGTCTGCTGGCCAAAACCCACCAAGAGCCCATTGATCTCGCTCCACAGCTCCCTGTGGGGATAGAAGCTGGGTTAGCAAAGAGGGAGAGAGACAAAGCCCTGCCTACAGGGACCCCACCCTGCCTTACCTGGGCAGCCACTCTTCCAGGGCGGCTCGGGTTGCCTCTGGGGACTTGGTCGGCCTCTGGGTCCATCTCAGTCGGTTGGCGATTCTGTGCACATGTGTATCCACTGCTACTTGGAAATGGGGTGGGGTGAACAGGGTCACACTCTGCCAGATGGACAGCGCCCCTTGTCCCTCCCCATATCCTTGAAGGCATCTTTTGGCTGAGCCCCCAGGCCTCCAAGCAAGGGGGGGCGGACTACAGAACCCTGGCTTCAGGTATGAGAGCAGCTGCTGCATCTTGGCTGCCAAGCTGGACCTGGAGTTCTCTGGAAGAGTGTGGGCAATTCCTTCAGGTATCCTTCCCATCACTGGGAGTGCCTAGGGGTTCTCTGCTTTGGGCTGACCCATTCCCACCAATCCTGGTGTAGCTGGGAAGGTGGAGCGGTATCTGCTTTAGGCTATGTATCACCCCAAAATGGTAACAGCTAGCTGGGGGTCAGACTCTGCACCAAAAGATCTACCAGTCTCAGCTCAGTAAATCTTTACAAGGCAAAGCTGAGGCTGGGCAGGCTTCTTACTCTGAAGTGCTCTCTAGGGTTGTAGCTCAGTGGTAGAGGCATGCTTAACATGCAGGAGGCCCTAGCACACTAAACAAAACAAAGAAACAAACACAAACTGTGTGTACTCTTAGCCTGCAGCCTCTCCAGGACCAAGGGCTGACCCAGGAAAGGCCCTGCCTTTCCGCCTCTGCTTTACCTCCCTGTCCAGGCACTGGCTGCAGGCACCAGGTGGCGTGGCAGTGGCTTGGCTTGGTAGGCTGGCCTGAGGTCACTGCTGTAGAGCCAGCACCTGCCACTACATCGGTCAAGGACAGAACAGGGAAGGCAGCCTGGTCTACTGCGGCTGCAGTCCACCTGGGCTTCAGCCCCTGCTCCTGTCAGCTGGCCACTGCAGGGGCTCAGCCCAGCTCCAGGTCTCTACCCAGCTACCCTGGCAGCAGTAGCCATGGCCCTGCTTCTCCAGGGCTTTGCCAGTGAAAGGCAATCCCTGCATCTGCTCCCTTGCCTTACTGCTAACTGCCTGGGGGGCAGGCAGAGCAAAAAGGCTAAGGGCTCCCGTCCTGGAGTTTCCTCCTCTGTAAGAGAGGTGACCATGCTCCTTAGGACACGGCATGCAAGTCTTTGGTGTATCTGTGTGATTAAGGAGGGCTACTGCTTTACCAGCTTTGAGTCAAAGCTCAGAGAGGCCAAGTACTTGACCTGAGATTGCTCAGGTGGGAGAGGCACAACTAGAACCTGCTCCTGGACCCCATGGCTCTGGCTTTTCATTTTAAAATTATTCTATTTTTTACAGTGCTGGGAATTGAACCCAGGGGTGCATTATCACTGAGCTACATCCCCAGATCTTTTGATAGGATCTTGCTAAGATGCCCAGGCTGGCCTTGAAGTTGTGATCCTCTCCCCTCAGCCTCCTGAGGGTTACAGGTTTACATCACACTGCACCTGGCTCCCAGCCTTTAAAAATTCTGAGACAGGAGGGGCTGGGGATATAGCTCAGCTGGTAGAGTGCTTGCCTCGTATACAGAATGCCCTAAATTCAATCTCTAGCACCACACACACACACACACAAAAAAAATATATATATATATATATATTGAAGGCTGGGGATATAGCTCAGTTGGTAGAGTGCTTGCCTTACATGCACAAGGCGCTGGGTTCAATCCCCAGCACTACAAAAAAAAAAAAAAAAAAAAAAAAATTTTGGGTTGGGGTTGTGGCTCCGTGGTAGAGTGCTTGCCTAGCATGCACAAGGCACTGGGTTCGATCCTCAGCACCACATAAATGTAAAATAAAGATATTGTATCCACCTAAAGCTTAAGAATAAATATTAGAAAAAAAATTGAGACAGGGTCTCATTAACTTGTTCAGGTTGGCCTTGAATTTGAATTTGCAATCCTATTACTTCAGTCTCTCAAGTAGCCAGGATCACAGGTATGTACCACTAAGCCTGGCTGGCTCTGGCTTTTTAACTGCCTCCCCTAAAAGGCAGGTCAGGTCTTCCTGCAGGGAGGGTGGCATTCTGACATTCCTGTTGTCTGCTGTTCCAAAGCAGTCCCTGTCTGGGCCATGGGCAGAGGCCCTTCCCCCATCTAAGTGCCCAACTACAATGCACTACTCCTAGGACACGGGCAGCTGAGGACAGTGCCCAGATAAGCTCAAGTATCTGGTGAGAGGTGGCAGTGGCACTGGGAGTTGAGGTAGGGGTGGGGACAGCCACACTCCCGCCCACGCCTGGCTCTTCCAGGGGTTGCTGATCTCCAGCCTCACCAGGTGGTAATCAGCTCCCAACCAAAGCTCTGGTTAGCTACCCTCTTCCTCTCCAGGGAGTGCTGGGAGACACTGTCAGCTCAGATACCTGCCAGAGGATATTCCTCTGGGCTGGATAGGAGTTCCAGAGAAGCCTGGGGTCAGGGGTATACAGAAAGGGTGGGTCAAACCCTGGTTTCTGGGCAGGTTGGCCCCGTTATTATGTAGCTGCAGGAGTCCCAACTCCCTGGGCAAAGCTTCAAGAAGAAAGCAGCCCATGCTGGGCACAGTGGCATATGCCTATAATCCCAGCAGCTCAGGAGGTTGAGGCAGGAGGATCACGAATTCAAAGACCCCATCAGCAATCCCCGATACCAAAAAAAGGAGAAGAAAAAGAAGAAGAAAGCAGCTCTGGGGTGGTGGTTAGGGTCCACCTTGGTGCCCCAGGGAGTTCTGTCTTCACCTAGCTACACAGAGGACCCTCTAGTGCCAGGAGGCAACACCCAGGAAGGCCCCCCCACCCAGTCCATCCCCAATCCCAGGAGACAGCCAGCCATTCTTCCTGAGCCCCACTGCCTCCTCAAACTCCCTACCTGGCCATCTCACTCCTGAGCTTCCCTGTCCTGGCCTCTCTCACCTCATAGCTTTGGAGACACAGTTCCTTCTGTCTGGAATGTGCTTCCTTCTCTTGGCCTGGCTTATCCTGCCTTACCCAAAGCTCTCAGTTGCCATCTTCCCAGGACATCTTCTTAGATGCTCCCAGCCCGGGTCAGCTTCCACAGCAAATGCCATGCCCCAGGAGTGCTGCCACCACAGGTGAGGCCTTCCTTGCCCACTGTCCCTAGTGTGTACCATGGGCCTGTGGCTATCTCCAAGGGCCCCTTACAGAGTCTAGCACATAGTAGGTGCTCAGTAAATGTGAGTTCCTACCATGAATACCCACTGCTGGGTGGCTTAGCACAGCAAACACCTTTCTGACCCTTTGGGTTTAGTCCTGGATGAGAAGGCTAGAGCTCACATGGATTGATGTGGGGAGCCCAATAGCAGCGAGCCAACCTAGAGCTGGCCCCTCCCTCTTTGTGGCCATGCCACTCACCTATGCCTGATATGGTGCCCCAGGCCACAGCCATAGCCAAGTGTGCCATCTTGGGCCCAACGCCTGGCAGTGCTACCAGCTCTGCCACAGAGGCTGGGATGTCCCCATCATAGTGCTGCTGCAGGATGGCGCTGGTCTGCTTGATGAATTTTACCTTGCTCTGAAAGATGGCAGGGAAGGATCAGCCCTGGGGGTATGTGCAGCCTGAATCAGGAGGACGAGACCCTGGGGAGACCCCCAAGTGCCCAGAGCTGCCTGTCACCTGCCCAGGACCCATGTAGAGGCAGCTGCTCCCCACCTCCAGGTGGGAAGGAGCCAAGGGCAGTAGCAGGTAGGCCCAAGGCAATCCTAGCCCCTACCTCCCACCCACACAGGCCAATGATATATGTGTGGTCCAGCTTGTGTCCCTCTGCCTTGGCACTCCCTTCAGAGGCCTGGCCAGGCTGAGCAGGCCAGTTATTTCCAGGAGCTGGGCTTGGTAGCACCTGGGGCTTTAGGAAGGAGAGCTAGTGCCTGGGGCTCCCCCACCAGCTGTCAGGCCAGCTGGGTGGTTCCCATCCTGAGTAGAGAGGGCTATTTAAAACCTGTCTGACAGACTGCAGCCCACACCAGTGCCAAAGGGAAGCAGCTCCACCCACCCACCACCCAGTGTTCTGTGGGGTGGGGGAGGGTCTCTTTGGAGATCTGGAGGGGGGGGTGATTCACTCAGGGAGACTTAGAGTAAACAAAAGAGAAGGCGAGGAAGGGCAGGGCAGGCAGCTGGGTGGGGAGGTAGAGGAAGGAAGTGGGGGCAAACAGGAAAGGCCAAGGAGCCCCAGGGACAAGTCACCAGCCCCATGGTCCAGCCTCCCCTACCCAGCAAGTCTGTGGCTTAAGGGGCTCTTGTGGCCAGTGTCACCAGGCCCCTTTTGCCCTAGTCTGGGCTCACCCTCCAGAAGCCCACAGGGTAGATGAGCTCGCCCAGTGTGCTATCATCTGTCTGCAGTATGCTGTCCACTGTGAGGCCCCGGGCCCGCAGCCGCTGCATGGCACCTGCAGTCACCTGGTCTTTGGTTTGGCTGGAGAGCATTAGTGACAACAGCACCTGGTACCTCCGCACCTGCTTGTGAAATGACAGGGACAGGGGTAGTGGAAGGTCATGGGAGCACCACTGAGGCCAGGCCCTACCAAGCCCTCTACCCACCTTTACTTGTTACAGGGTATATGTGATACCTATCTTGTTACCTATAGCATGGGGAGAATAACTATCTGCCTGGCAGGGCCAGTGTGAAGATCAAATAAATTATCAAATTATCAAAGTAGTTAGAATTATATCAGGTGGATGTTCACTACTCAAGAATGACCAACTATGATCATTACTGTTATTGCTTTGTTGAGAGCAACACTATCCATCTTATAATTAAGCAAACAAGATCAGAGACTCAAGTACCAAAGTCCCCAGGCAGCAGAGTTGGGATCGGAACTCCAGCTGGGCTAAGGCCCCAGGCACCAGGCCAGTGAAATACAGGGAACTTTCCCTCTCTCACATCATCATGCACCCCTGTGAATCAGCACTGTGCCCAGCAGAAAGCAGAGCACAAGGCCCCAAGCCATGGGTATCTCTGACTAGCTGAGTGGCCACAATGAAGCAGGTGATGCTGCCCTATGCTCTGAGTTACCAGCTAGTACATTACCCAGGGAGCTTCCTGCAAGGGAGGGTAACAGCCAAGAGCTGCCAGATCTCAGGCTGTCCCCTGCCAGAGGTGTGAGAGGAAACAAGCATCTTCTTTGCTTAGAAGAGAGGGGAGTCACTGAGTAGATGAGTCCCCTGCCTACCTTTGGAGGAGCGCTGGGGTCATAGCAATGCTCAGCCCCTAGCTGGTCCACAGGTGCATCCTTCTTGCTTCTCATGGTGCGGATGTTGGCTAGCTGCTGCTGCCATCCCTGGGGTTCCCAGGCAGAAACCTTGAGGGGCTCAGCTCCCTCACCTTTCTCACCATCCAAGGCCTCATAAGCCACATGCAGCCTCTGTGTCTTCTGCTGACACTTCCCAGGCCTGTGTTTTTTTCTTCCTTCTGCAAAAAGTGTCACTCAGTTCCTTGTGCAGAGGCCACAGGTGAGGATACCTTAAGGGTGCTGCCTATCTGCTGACTCCCTCCTCCTCTGAGACAGTGAGGGTGCTCTGCCCTCTGCAGGCAGGGCACCACAGCCTAACAGTGCACACACATTAGCACAACAGGAACAGCCTTTACCCTGATAACCACAGCATGTCTTTTTTCTTTTGGTGGCACAGGGGATGGAACCCAGGATCTCATGCATTACAGGCAAGCTCTCTACCACTGAACCACATCCCTAGACTCCAACAATGTCTTCTAAGCTACATCCAAGAGAGCTTTCTAACGCCCAAATTGGAATGGTGTCACTCCCTTTTGGAACTCCTTTGCACTTGTGCTGAACTCAAAAGCTCCACCAACCTGGCAGGCATCTTAACCTGCCTGCTCCCACAGCACAAGTTCCCCCTGCATGCCTCTGCCCAACAGGGTCTCCTTGCCTGGACTACCCCTGTTGCCTGTGGGAATCCTACTCTGGCCAATTCTGCAGAAGTCCCAGCGGGAGAAATGCAGGGGTCTATTAGTCTCGCTGAGTCCCCTGCTTGGCACATAGTAGGTCCTTAATGGCTACAGGACAAATGCCACACTCTTTCCTGTTTCCTCTGAGTCACCGTCCAGCTGGGGACAACACTTCTGGCTAGGTATATTCTTGGCACCTAGCCTGGTTGAGAGGAAGCACGTCGGAGCACCGGTCCGCTATGCTCTACATTCATCCACATACACGTGGAGCGTCCTTGGGAGGCAGGGCGGTGGGATGGGAACTTTCTCGTTCGGGACCAGGTTGGGAGGGGGACGGATTCGCCCAGAACCCAGTCCTGTGGACCCCAACCTCTGGGCAAGGGCTAAGATAGACTCGCAGGGCCACACGTGAGGTTTGCAGGCTTGGCGATGTTATGGGTGAGGGTCCCGCCGCGCGGCCAGAGATCCTAGCCTGCAGCCCTGGTCCCCTTGCCCCCTTCTCCTCCCGAGGCGCTACCTGCCGCCACTTCTCGTCTCGGGATTGACGCGGGCTCCTCCCCACCCCTGCATGGCCTGGTTCGTGGAGAGTGACTCCGGCTGCGCGTCAGCATCCTCAACCCCGCGCTCATGCCGGACCTTGCTAACTACCCTTCCAGGGTGCTCTGCGACCCAGTCACGTGCTCGGCGCGCGCCCGGAACTACGGTTCCCGGCAAGCCCTGCGCAGACCCGTGGAGTGTCCCCACCCCCGGAAGTGCGGGTCGCGCTTCCGGCGGCGGCTCGGGGCCGGGGGTGTGCACCCTTACCGCCGCAGGCGGTCCTGCGCGTGAGGGGCGCGCAGGGTAAGTGGCTCGCGGCGCCCTGATTCCTTCTCGGTCCGCGGTGTGGCCGGTCCACGGCGGCCGCGGGCCCCGCAGCGCCCGGGCCTTGCCCGCGCCCGCCGCAGCCTGGCACCCGGGCTCCAAGCACACCTTGGCGTTAAGTTATGGCGGTGCGAGCGGATCTCCTTCTGGACGTCCCCGCGACCGCTCTTTCTCCACTCAGGGCGGAGAGCCGTGGCAAACGTCCGGACTCCTGGATGCCGCGGCACTGCCCTCGCCCCCTGCACCCGGGCAACTCGCTAGACCAAGCCGGCCTTTTCCGGGCATATTTGTGGCCGGGTCAGCTGGGCTGTGGTTGAGTTGACCTCAGGGGCTGTAAAGAGGGAGGTTATGCCCACCAGAGACCTAGGGTCTGAGCGTCCGAAGGTCTGCAGCAGGGCAGGTGGGCGGAGCTGTCAGTCAGGTGTCTCCAGCTTTTGTTTCTTCTGCACAGACGAGTCATCTCGCGTGCCCTTGCCCACCATGGCCAAGCCAGCAAGCAAAGATTCAGGCTTGAAGGAAAAGTTCAAGATTCTGCTGGGACTGGGAACACCAAGGCCAAACCCTAGATCCGCAGAAGGCAAACAGACGGAGTTTATCATCACAGCGGAAATCCTGAGAGTGAGTGAGCTGCCTGCCCAGTAGGAAGGCTGGGTGGCCCTTCTCCATGTTCTGAAGGAGATGGGCTGCTGGTGACCTTCTGCACGGGGCCACTCTGGAGTCATGTATATGTCCTTCTTCAGGACACAATGTCAGGATCTCGGTGACCTGCTTTTGATTCTTGTGTTAAAGATGCAAGAAAACCCAATGTAATTGATGTGGCCTGACTTCCACTTCACATTCACAAGTAGTTAGGGATATGGCTAGGGATTAAGTGCTAATTTGTGAGTTCCTGGGAGAAGTAGGTCGTTATTTTATTTTTTTGGGGGGTGTGTGTGTATGTGCGTGTGTGTCTTGGGGGTTAAATCCTAGCACATGCTAAGTATACCTTCTTCTACTGTTGAACTACACCCCCATCCTCATCCTTATTAAGATATGTTTGAATCCCCCAAACACATGCCTGGCACCATATTTGCCCATAAGTAAATGAATTTTTGTACTTGTAAAATTTCTTGCTCAGAAACACCTAAAATGCTCATTAACTGGTAAAGCATATAAATAAAATATTGTCCATTCATATAGTGAGGTGTAATTCAGCAGTAGAAATAATGGAACACTGACTGACATGCTACAACATAAATGAACTTTGAAAACATGCTAAATGAAAGAAGCTAGTCACAAGAGGTTCCCATGATGTGTGAGTCCCCTTATATAAAATGTCCAGAAGGTAAGTAAGTAGTGACAGCAGTTTGGTGGTTACCAGGGCTGAGGGGAGGAAGGAATTGGTATGTACTTTTCTTCTGGGATGATGGAAATGTTCTGTAATTAGTGGAGATGCTTATAAGCATTGAGAATGTACTGAGGCTAGAGTTGCACAATTTAAAATTGTTACAGTGGTGTATCTCCATAAAAACTTTGCTCTTATGAAAAACAAAGTTGCCCATTCAAAAAAGAATGTTTTTAGTTGTAGGTGGATACAGTATTTTTTTTAGATTTATCTAAAAATATTTTTAATTGTAGATAGACACAATAACTTTATTTTTATTTTTTTTTATTTTTTATTTTTTATTTTCTTTTTAAAGAGAGAGTGATGGAGAGAGAGAGAGAGAGAGAATTTTTTAATATTTATTTTTTAGTTCTCGGCGGACACAACATCTTTGTTGGTATGTGGTGCTGAGGATCGAACCCGGACCGCACGCATGCCAGGCGAGCGCGCTACCGCTTGAGCCACATCCCCAGCCCAATAACTTTATTTTTATGTGGTGCTGAGAATGGAACCCAGAACCTCACACATGCTAGGCAAGTGTGCTACCACTGAGCCACATCCCCAACCCTATTTATTTATTTTTTATGTGGTGCTGAGGATGGAGCCCAGTGCCTCACACTTGCAAGGCAAGCGCTCTATCACTGAGCTACAGCCCCAGCCCCAATGTTGCCCCGTTGTTTGTCCACTAAGGTAGAGTAGTAAGCAAATCCCGATTTCGTAAAGATCTGCAACAGATCTTCAGGCCGGAAAGTGCAGTTCATAGGATAGTTTTGTGATTGACAGTTAAGGAGGCCCGTTGTCTGATTGCTAGCCCCTTTTCTTTCTTCTCTCAAGGAACTGAGTGTTGAATGTGGTCTCAACAATCGCATCAGAGTGATAGGGCAGATCTGTGAAGTTGCAAAAACTAAGAAGTTTGAAGAGGTAAGTTTGTTTCAGTTGTGGAACTGAAGAGATGCGTATTGACCATTTTGAAGCCTTGAAGTTTCTTTTACTAGGAGCATGGTTGATAGCTAGCTTTGTGATGGTAGGATTTTCACTATTTTAGGGAAACTTAACTTGCAGTTGAGTGATAGAGCTGAGCTTTTGGAAATGTCCTGAGTATAACCCTGAGAGACTCATCATGGTAGGAGGCAAAGGGAATAGGCTTTTCCTTTTTTAATGTAAATGTGTGCCTGCTCATTCTCTTGGGTAACACTCAGAAGAGGGGAAGGTGAAGGAATGCTGAGAAAGTTGTGGGTTCACAGAGGATGTGTTAAGGCACCCTGGCTTGGAAGCTGCTTGGGAGAGGTGACTAGTTGGTGGCAACAGGCAGCTGCACAGAACTAACATAGCCAGCTTTATTTTGGATGGACATTTCCAGGCTCTTCTGTTGCCGTGGACAGAGTGGGTGGTTGTCATTCTGGGGATCAGGGTAGATGTAGAACACCCTAGCTCTCCTTGGCCTTGCCCATTGTTTGTGTGTGAGACTTAGGGACTCATTTGTAGAGGGAAGTGACAACTACATCTTCAGCAGTTTATCTGAGACATGTAAGCTGCACATCACCAAGTATCAATGTAAAAAGCAGGCATCCCTTGTTCAGAAAGTTGCCCCTGGGGGTATGGAACATCATGTGTATAAGCCTAAGAGGCTGGGATGATCCACAGGATCAGTGTCTGTGTTGCAGCTCAGGTTACATTGTTAGGAGTATTGTGAATGTGACATATGCAGTGAGGGTCTCAGTGTATCCTGAGTTGGTTGAGATATTGGTCACAAAGCATCTAAGAAAGGGTTGAGATGTGGCCTAGTGGCAGAGCACTTTCCTAGCATGTGCAAGGTCCTGGGTTCAATCCCTTGTACTATGAAAAAACAAAAAAAAATCTTAAGAGATGTTTTAGCCCCCCACTTAAAGGGAGAAAGCCCAAGAAAGTGAGTGAGTGGTCTGAAAACTCTGGTGAAGGGAGTAGAGACATGGTTCACATGGGAAGGAAAGGTAACATTTGAGCTAGCTTGAGCTTGCAGGCAGAAGGTGAATCTGGGCAACTCTAGGGACAGGAGTGAATTCCCCATGGTGGTGGGAGTCAGTGAGGAGCAGACTTCAGGAAGCCGCATGGAGTTCTTCCTTAGCAGCTCCAGTGGGCAGCAGGGCAGGGGAAGGGTATGTTGCTGAGTGGACCACCGGTGGTGGGTTCATGTGGAAGAAAGCCATGGAGCAGAGTTTCTGGGTCAGGCACAGGCCTAGGGAACACCTTGTTCTTCTGGATTTGAAACTTCTGGTGATAGCCCTCCAGACTGAGCAATTCTACAAGAGTCTCCCTGTGGGTCTTGGGGAAGTCAGGACTTTTTAGCCTGCTTGCTGCCCTCCTTTCATCAGCCTGCAACCTGGGGCCTCTTAGAGGGACCTGCTTGAGTGTGAAGTGTCTCTGAGGCCTGGGGTACTCATAGGCTGCAGGAGATACATAGGATGTGGGCTGTTGAGGAACTGGTTCTGAATCAGGAGGCTGTTGTTCTTCTGCTTTGTCCTTTGCATGGTGCTTTGCATTAAGGGCTAGGTTCTTGAAGATCACACCATTACCACTGTCCCCTCTTTGCTGGTGGCAGCATGCAGTGGAAGCACTCTGGAAGACTGTTGCGGACCTGCTGCAGCCAGAGCGGCCACCAGAGGCTCGACACGCGGTGCTGGCTCTGCTGAAGGCCATTGTGCAGGGGCAGGTAAAGGGCAGTGCTGGACTGGCTTGTATGGGGGATTTCATCAGGCTGCCTGTATTTGGGCTCCTGTCTTTGGCAGGGACACGAGGTATGGGGTCTGGGGATTAGCAGGGGTTCTGGGGCTAGACTGTACATGTGGGGATCCCAGTGTCACCACTGATGTCTGTGAACCTCGCCAAT
The DNA here is from genome assembly GCF_964194105.1 of Spermophilus citellus. Taxonomy (NCBI): domain Eukaryota; kingdom Metazoa; phylum Chordata; class Mammalia; order Rodentia; family Sciuridae; genus Spermophilus; species Spermophilus citellus. Next base: position 7,509,906 of record NC_138187.1, on the reverse strand, counting down.
TGAGGGAGCCACCTAAGCCTCCACTTGACATGTTGAGTGGAGATGGTGGTTATACCTTCCTTTGGATGTTCTGGGGATGAAACAGAGCAGTTCAGCTGGACACAGTTATGTATACATAGGAAGCTGAGACAGGAAGATTGCAAATTGGAGGCCAGCCTCAGAAACTTGTTAAGAGACTATCTCAAAAAAAGGGGGCTGGGAATGTAGTTCAATGGTTAAAAAAATCCCTGGGTTCAAGATCCCTCCATTTAAAAAAAAAAAAAAAAAGCAGTTCATGTAGACTGTTAGGAGCAGTAATTGGCACAGCCAGTGTTATTTTGCTTTTGCCCCCCAGTCCCCTGGCAAGGGCCATTCTCCCTGCTCATGGTGCTTAGCTGTGCGGTTCTTGGCTGGCCCTTGGGCATCCAGTCATCTTGCTATCTAGTGATTGCTCTCTTCCTTTGTGACTTGACTGCTCAAAGAGGCACCTCTACTCTGGCTGCGCATCCTCTGAGACTGTAGTGCCTTTGTCCTTACAGTGTGAACGCACACATATCTATCCTGGACCATGAGCTGGGTGAGGGCAGGAGCTGTGTTGTCCTTGCTGTGTGTTTGCAGTATCCAGAGCCTGATGCAGTAGGGAGGCGCCACACACTAGTCAGCTGCCTACCAGTGCATCTGGTTTGCTGCCTGGAGCCCACTGATGTTGCTAGCCCATCTCTTGAGGTGTTCCTGGGGAAAGGAGCACAGATCAGGCCCACAATATTGGTGTCTGCTGTATTTCTTGGCTTCTTGGTAGCTGTGTGGGAGGCCCTGGCAGAGCTCTGCTGACCTCATGGTTTTGTCTTTAGGGTGACCGTTTGGGGGTCCTCAGAGCCCTCTTCTTTAAGGTCATCAAGGATTATCCCTCCAATGAAGACCTCCATGAAAGGCTGGAAGTTTTCAAGGCCCTCACGGACAATGGGAAACACATCACCTACTTGGAAGAAGAACTGGGTGGGTGCCACACTGGGTGTAAGGGTTCTCTGGCCTTGTGATTAAATCTAACCTGGGATGAGGAGGGATCTGGGCCAGGAGGCATGCTGTAGTTCTATGGGATGGTTCCAGGGGGCTCATCTGGGTCCAAAGTCTCCAGGGGAACTTTTTGGACATGTAGACTCCTGGGCTGTACTCCAGACCTGTTGACTTGAAGCCTTTGGGAAGTGGGGGCTCAGAAGGTTTCTTTGAAGCTGGCAGGTGGTAGGCCATGTCTGTAATTAGGAGAGAGTGCTGCCAACCTGGTCTCACCCAGAGCACCAAGGTCCTGTTTCTTGTTCACTCTCAAGCCTGGCTTGGGTTTTCACCACCACTGGTTTACCTCCCACTTTCCTTGCCCACTTCCTCCTGTCACCCTGTCAGTAGAGGTTTTGGTCAGACTTTACGTCCCCATTGTGGGGAGAAGAGAACAGAGTGGGAAATTTGTTGTTCTGATGCCCAGAAATGGGCCTCAGTGGCTGGTCTGCCTCCAGAACAGGTGCTGACATGTTTCTAGGAAAAATGGCTGGCGTGTGCATGTGTCTCCTTCCAGAGACACTTGGTGGGATTGGGGGATGCCCAGGTACTCGCCTCCTGAACATGTGCCCTGTGATGTTTATGCCCCCTAAAGTGAGGTTGGGCACTGAGTGTTAAATACATTATCCTGCTGCTGCCTAGCTCCAAGGCAGCCTGGGAGCTGGTGAATCTGTCCATGCACAGCTGGCTTGCTGAGGCCCAACAGAGCCTTCTTAGGTCTTGTAAGGAGGTCTGCCTGTCACTGTAAGGGGACTGATGGTGTGCTGCCCAGCAGTAATGGGATTCAAACTCATTTTCCTGAGAGGGAAATGAGGAGGAACTATGTCCTTGGCTTCTCCACAAACTACTCTCTTCCTCTTCTCTCCTAGCGGAGTTTGTCCTGCAGTGGATGGATGTTGGCTTGACCTCAGAATTCCTTCTGGTGCTTGTGAACTTGGTCAAATTTAACAGCTGTTACCTCGATGAGTATATTGCATCAATGGTTCAGTAAGCAAAGAGTTTTAATGAGGTCTGGGGTGAAGCCCAGTGGTAGGGCATTTATGTAGTATGCATAGGGCCCTAGGTTTGGTCACTAGCTCCAAGTAAAAATGAAAAGAGAAGAGCTTAGTGTCATTCTGCACTTGGTTCCACTCCTTTGGCTCCAGTCTGGCTCTGCAGGGTGAGTCAAGGGGAGGAAGCCACAGAACAAATGGAGAAGCAGGACGTCGACCTGTCTTCTCACACTGTTCCTGTGCTTTGGTTATTCTCCTTTTGTTGTTAGTTTTTCAGAACATCTTTGGTGTCCACAAGGACATGGCTTTGTCTCATTCATATGAATACTCAGCACAGGGCATAGGGCTGGCACAGAGCAAGGCATTCTAAGGGAGTATGAGCTGCTTACAAACCCAGTATCTCAGAGTGGCCAAAAAATGAAAGCAGGTATTTGGCCTTCTGGAAATGCACTCTGAACTGACTTTGGCACTTCTTCCACAGCATGATCTGTCTGCTCTGCATCCGGACTGTGTCCTCTGTGGACATAGAGGTCAGTGACTCCCTTCCCCAGGGGACTGTTCATTGCACCCTCCTTTTTGGGGGGCTAAGACTCTGGGGTCAAACCCTATGTGTCACTGTGTCTGTGTGGCTCCAGGTGGTTTGATCACTTTGAGCTGCAGTCAGGACAGTGGATGGCATCTGTCGTAGAGTCGTAGCTCAGGTCAGGGCAGGTGGTGTCGATGGCCCACAGTAACAGGAGTGCCTCCTGGATGCACACTTGCTTGCAGTATGGCTCTGAGGAGGCTTTTAGGGCAGTGGGGCAGAGTGTGGGCATTGGGGGGCACTGGTGTGACCCCTTTTCCCTCCTGTAGGTCTCCCTGCAGGTGCTGGACGCTGTGGTCTGCTATAACTGCCTGCCGGCTGAAAGCCTCCCCCTGTTCATCGTCACTCTTTGTCGTACTATCAACGTCAAGGAGCTCTGTGAGCCTTGTTGGAAGGTGGGGTTCTGAGACCGTGGTCCTGGAAGATCCTTCTCAGACAAGGTCCCAGTCCCAGTACATGTCATGACAAGGCAGACCATTTTGTTTGCAGTGAATGGCACATATTTTCAGGGTGATACAGTGGTGGCCCATTAAGAGCAGTTCAGTGGCATTTTCCAGGCAGTTGAGCTGAAGCCAGGCTTTAGGTGGTATTTCAATGGGGCTCCTACCTCTGTTTATGAGAGTAAGCTGCCTACAGAGCCCTGGCTGCTCAGGGCAAGCAGAGGGCTGGGGGCTCCCCTGTCAGGGCTGGGACACATACCTGCGAATCCCTCTGATGTATGTTTTTCCCTAGCTGATGCGTAACCTCCTGGGCACCCACCTGGGCCATAGTGCCATCTACAACATGTGCCGCATCATGGAAGACAGGCAAGTGTGGGCAGGCCTGGGCAAAGGGTGTGCTGACACTTGTGGCATAGACAAAGTTGGGGCTTTTCTGGTTCTTTTGGGTGGCTGTTCCAGGAGCTTTCACTCAAGCCAGGCACATGGTGTGTGTTCTCACATTCTTTCCTGTTGGACAAACCAGAAAGTTTGTAATTGAACTCAAAAGCCTCTGCCTCTACCTACCTGTCTCTATTGTGACTCGCTCCCTTACCCTGTTACAAGGCTACACTTGATGTGTTAACCTGACATCTCCCTCGTCCCTACAGCCAAACATCACAGTCCTGCTGCTTCTGCTCCCTTGAGGTAGTTCATGTTGAGTGCTGCCCACTGGGCTCCCACTCCCATCAGAACTCCCTTCTCATCTACTCCCTTATGTCCATCTTGCTCTCTGAAGTACATTCTTCACATGGAGCTGAGAGACCTTTTTCTTTTTTTTTCCCATGGAAAACAAGGTTTAAGTGTTTGGAAATAATAATGATTCAGCAAGCAGTTCTATCAGGAAATGTGGATTTGCTTTTCTTCTCAGTAATGTTATAGCTGTCATTAGCCAGAGCTCAAGGAGGAAGACAGAATTTCTTGTGTCTTGTGCCCTAACATGGATCCACTTGGGTACTTGGAACTGCAGGACAGAAAATGTTCGTGCATTTGGGTTTCCCTGGTTTTGGAATTTATGCACCATCTGTCAGAAAGCACTATAATGGGCGGGGGTTGTGGCTCAGCCATGGAGCGCTTGCCTAGCGCGTGCGAGGCCCTGAGTTCGATCCTCAGCACCACATAAAAATAAATAAATAAAATGAAGGTATTGTGTCCAACTACAACTAAATAATAAATATTTTTTTTTAAAAAAAGCACTATAGGGCTGGGGATGTGGCTCAAGCGGTAGCGCGCTCACCTGGCATGCATGCAGCCCGGGTTCGATCCTCAACACCACATATGAACAAAGATGTGTCCGCCGAAAACTAAAAAATAAATATTGAAATTCTCAAAAAAAAGCACTATAACAATTCTCTTCAAGTTGGGATTGCCGGGCGCGGGGTTGGTTCTGGGGCCTGAGAGACCTTTTTCTAATAGATTTCACTGTCACCTTTTGCCTGAGACTGCAGTGCTCCCAGAATAGCTTATCTCCCTGTGGAGCAAGGTCCTCATTGGCCCAGGCCTCCCCTTGTCTCCTCCCGCCTTTGCCGGTGCACTCATCAGCTTTCTGGTTTCCCTGAGAAGCTTTTGCTCTATAGTACTTTGCTTTGCATGTCTGTGATTCTTTGGTCTCTGTCTCCCACTAGACTGTGGGTGTCATGAGCTTCTTTCACCCTGTGTCCCTGTACATGACATGACCTATGGCCCATGGCGTGATCAGCAGTACTTAGCTGTTAAAGGAGTCATCAAAGAGTTATAGTTGCTGCTGGCCTGTGTTCCCTGCCCATTTTCTGGCCCTTCCCCAGCTGAAGGGCAAGGATGGCTAGGGGCCTTGCCAGAGCCCAGGTCCCCCCAGGCCTCCCACCAGGCAGGGACCCTGCTCACATCTGTGTTTCTGGGGAATGCTTTCAGAGCCTATATGGAAGATGCCCCACTGCTGCGAGGAGCCGTGTTCTTTGTAGGCATGGCTCTCTGGGGAGCCCACCGACTCTATTCTCTCAAGAACTCCCCAACATCTGTGTTGCCATCTTTTTATGAGGTAATGGGGTTTCTGTGCTACAGTGAGCTGGCAAGAGTGGGCACACTCCTGTCAGGCCTACCCACGTGTCTGGCTGGGGCTGGGGAGAGGGACACATCCAGTTACTTGCTTTTCAGCTGGGTATGAAATTTAGGGCAGTTCAAAGGTTTTGATCTCAAGCAAACATTCTCTCTGATTAATTTCATCTCCTGTAAATTAATACTGGAACTGATCAGTGTTGCCCCTAGGATAGCAATCCTCTTGCCAGTGACAGTTCTGTTTTGTCAAGGTGGTAATATTACCTTCTTTCTGGGTGATGCTGTCGACATAGTCATTCACAGCACTTCCTGTGTGTGTTAGCTTTTATTTCTCATGGCTCCCTGGTGAACTGGAGCAATTACATGATCCAAATATCATAGTGCAATGTTGCTCTGCATCATAGCCAGGTGCAGCCTGTAATCCCAGCAACTTGGGAAGCAGAGGTAGAAGTCTTGCAAGTTTGAAGTCAGCCTGGCAACTTAGCCAGAGCCTGTCTCAAATAAGCTGCATCTCCTCTGGTTACACAGAATCTCCTGATCTCATATCTGCAGGCTTTCTGCTTTGCCTGCTTCTGTTGGTGGCAACAGTGCAGGGTATGTTCTTTCCTCATCATTTGCACTGGGACTGAGGTAGTAGCTCTCAGTTTCTGTCATGCCAGTACACCAGGACCCAGAATTCAAAGTTACTGTCCAAATCAGGCTCTTTGGAGGCAGGGGCTTCAGGGCCCTGTTTGGATCCCAACTGTATTGTAGCAGTATTAGCAAAACAAATGTCCTTTTGGGATCCTCACTTGCTGCTCTGATTGTGACTGCATGGTGAGACACCCAGGTGTCTTAGACTCAGCTCCAAGGATGACATAGGTCAGTGCTTCCCATGCAATGAGAAGCAGCTGACCTTGCATGCTTCCCCGGCCCCATATTCCAGGCCATGACCTGTCCCAATGAGGTGGTGTCCTATGAGATTGTGCTGTCCATAACCAGACTTATCAAGAAGTACAGAAAGGAGCTCCAGGCTGTGACGTGGGACATCCTGCTGAACATCATCGAGCGGCTGCTTCAGCAGATCCAGGTAAGACACGAGTGAAGCTAAGGGCCAAAGAGGACTAAGACCCTAGAGGGGCAGGCTTGTCACCCAGAGGATGATGTCCTATGTGTTTGGCCCCTCTCTGGAGTCTCAGAGCCTGCTTTGGTTGTGTATGCTGGTGGTTTCAACCTGTCTTTCAGTGAAGTGAGGTCTTGTTTTTCCAGATTTGTTCTGCCTTTCTGGCCCCAGACAGGAATGTGCAGTGGGTGGGCTAGTGGTGCAGACTAAGAAGGCAGCTTGTTTCTATGGCCTGAGTGGGCTGGAGGTGGATCTCAGAGGTTCTGGATGTTGGCCATTCCTGTGGTATGAATTTGAAGGATAGTATTAGTAAGCATGCTGACTTTGGTGCTAAGGAGCACAGCAGGGCCACACGAGTGCTGCTGCATACAGGGTCCATGGGAGATGAGGCCAGCAACTAGGATGGGCCTTCTCCCAGGCCTGGAGCAGTGGAAGGCAGGGATGGGGCTTGGCTGGGCCTGAGTTGAGTCTCAGTCGAGTCTTTGCTGGTGAATCACTGCCAGGTGGCATTTCAGCCTGGGGTGGTGCACAGAGGACACATCCCTTGGGGCTTCAGGCAGTACTGGAGCCAGCCTGGTACATACTTATAATCCCAGAGACTTGGGAGGATGAGGCGGGAGGATTGCTAATTCAAGATCAGCCTCAGCAACTTAGCAAGATCCTGTCTTAAAAATAAGGGTTGAATTGCCTGGGTCTGTGGCTCAGTGATAGAGCACTTGCTTAGTATGTATGAGGCGCTGGGTTTGATTCTCTGTACAGCATATAAATAAATAAAGATCCATCGACAACTAAAAAATATTTTAAAAAATAAGAGTTGAGTATTAACTATTTTGGGCTGGGGATGTGGCTCAAGCGGTAGCGCGCTCGCCTGGCATGCGTGCGGCCCTGGGTTTGATCCTCAGCACCACCTACAAATAAAGATGTTGTGTCCGCCGAAAACTAAAAAATAAATATTAAAAAAAAAATTCTCTCTCTCTCTCTCTTAAAAAAAAAAAAAGAGTTGAGGATGTAGCTCAGTGGTAAGTGCCTCTGAGTTCAGTGTTCAGTCTCCAGCACATGCACAAAAAAGAAGGTGCTAGAGCCTGGGAGAGGTGTATGTGTTTGAAGTTGTAGCTGCTCTCACCTCCTGCCTGCTCTTCTCCTTGGCCGGGCTGTGTGAGCCCAGCCAGGATTCCCCTGGGGGTAGGGAACAGGCAGGAGCAGTGGCTGACCATGTCCCAGTGAGGTTGGGAGGGTCTGGATGTAGCTCTTCTGGAGCTGAGGACTCCAAGGGCACGTCCTGAGGGCAGCAGAAGTCAGTCTGTGATGGTACTTTGATACTGCAGAGCTTGGAGAGCCCAGAGCTCAGAACCATCGTCCATGACCTGCTGACCACTGTGGAGGAGCTGTGTGACCAGAATGAGTTCCATGGCTCACAGGAGAGATACTTCCAGCTGGTGGAGAGATGTGCAGACCAGAGGCCCGTAAGACACCCCCTTAGGGTCTACAGGGGTTCAGGCAAGAGTGCTGTCAGGCAGGGGCCCCTGTGGGTACCTAGCTGGAGGTGTCACACTGAATTTCCCGAGTTTGAAGGGCTTCTGCTTTCATGGGATCTGTGCCCGAGCATGGAACCTGCCCGGTGTCAAAAAGTGGAGCAAGCATGGGCCTGTAAAAGAGCTCAGTGTTCGCCTGGCCATTAGTTTCCCCCATCTGTGTGGAGGATGGTTGTTCCCAGGAGGCAGTCATTTTGCCAGAACAGCTTGTTGTCAGGTCTTTTTTTTTTTTTTTTTCCTTTTTAAAAAGTTATTTATTTTATTTTATTTTTTAGTCAACATTTATAAGCATCATTTATAAAGGAGCAATCCATACACTGTGGAAAACTTTTGCAATACACAATTTGCAATACACGTACTTGTTTATAAAACATACAAAGGCTGGAAAACTCAACAATCAGTAAATAATGCAATTAAAAATTAACAAAACACATAAACAGGTATTTCATTGAAGAAAATAATCAAGTGGCAAGTAAGTATGAAAAAATATCCAGTATTATTGTTAGAGAATTTCACATTAAAACCATAATATGATATATTTAAGAGTTTGTCTATGGTTCCCCTCACTCCCCCTTTCTCTGTATACATACACACACACATACCTATAAATGCTTATGTATGTGTGTTATATATTTTTAAAATATTTTTTTAGTAATAGATGAACACAATCTTTTTATTTTTATGTGGTGCTGAGGATCGAACCCAGTGCCTCACATATGTGAGGCAGGCGCTCTACCACTGAGCCCCAGACTCAGCACTGCTTATGTTATTTTTTTATTTGCAAAATTAAAAGTGTTAACAAACAATGAAATAAATCAGTTGCTGTGTACCATATGCTAAATGAGAGAATGAACATTTGCAACAAAAGCATTTCATGTCAGAGTCTGACAGGACTATTCAACCCTTTTTCCAAAATACTACATCATCAAACCTATCGTTTACTGTTGCCAGGTCTTTCTGTGGGTTTTGACAGGAGTTTCCTGCTGCCAGGAGGTTTTTGTCCTGTGGGGTTCCCTCACCTGGTCTGTGAGTGGCTGATCTTTCCTGAACTGACTTGGTTCTTCTGGGCCAGCAGCCTGGTGGCAGGCTGATAGATCCTTTGTAGGGCAGAGTGGCTCTTTGACACTGGCTTTGTCTTCTTTTGACAGGAGTCCTCCCTCTTAAACCTGATATCCTATCGAGCTCAGTCCATCCACCCAGCAAAGGATGGCTGGATCCAGAATCTGCAGCTGCTGATGGAGAGGTTCTTCAGGTAGTAGCGTCTCCGTGGCCCTTCCTGGGGCCTGACTCTGTCACTGTTCCTGGGCCTGCAGGGGCCGGGGTCTTAGACCCCTGGGAGGTCAGAGCTTTCCTTTCTGGTTCTTGAAAGCAGTGGTTCTCGATGAGTGGAAAAGGTTGGTTTCACAGGGTCCTCTAGTGAGGCCTCCATGTGGTGGTCTAGAGAGATGTCCTCCTGGAAGGCAGAACCCTCTTTGTCCCTTTCCTGGGTCTCGGTCTGGATGTTATTGAACCTGAGGCTTGTAGAGAGAGTTCAAAGCTGGGTCTGCATGCCCATCTAGAAGGGATGGGCCCAGTGCTCCTGGCCAGTCCCCAAGCCCTTTTTCCTTCCGCAGGAACGAGCCCCGCAGTGCTGTGCGCATCAAGGTGCTGGATGTGCTGTCCTTTGTGCTGCTTATCAACAGGCAGTTCTATGAGGTGTGTGGAGGCTGCAGTCTAAGACCTGGGGGCCTCTGAGACTGGCCCCAAGGTCTCCTGGGACTTCCTGGCCTCTGGTCCCCTCTGTGGCAGGCTTTCAGCTGCTGTTGCTCCCTAGTTCTGGCATTTGTTCATTCACCTGTGGGCCCCAGCCAGGCCTGTGCTGAGTCCAGAGCCTGTGGAGTGGCTGGAGAGCACAGGCCTTGAGGGGGTTTCCTGTCTGGATATCACTCAGATCTCAGAAGCCTTCAAAGAGTTCTGGTCTGAGTTCAGAACTTTCGTGTGGAATGTTTTCCTTTTGTTTTTGTATTCACTTCCACTACTCATCTCTCAGCCTGCTTGCCAGTCTGTTCTGAGCCCTTCTGGGGCTCTCCTTTTGTGCCTGCCCTCCATTCAATCTTATTGAGATTGGTGGTGGCACCCTACCTGGAACATCAGCACATGCCAGCATGTGCTTTCTTGCAGATGCGCTCCAGGCTGAGGCCGCCCTCCCTCTATGTGGCTCACATGGTCTTCCCTGGCCTGCCTATCCTCCCTTATCCACCTTTCTTTGCCCTGGACTGCCCCTGCTATCTCTCTGCCTTGTAGCCCCACCTGCCCCAGAAGCAGAGCTCCATGTCCCCTCTTCCAGGAAGCGTCTTTGGGTTCTCAAGTCCCTCTTAGCAGAATCTTTTTGTATTGGGAACCCAGGGGGTACCTAACCACTGAACCACATCCCTAGCCCTTTTTATTTTTTATTTTGAGACAATTCTCTTAAGTTGCTGAGGGTCTTGCTAAGGTGTTAAGGGCCTCGCTAAGGTGCTTAGTGGTTGGTTTTGAATTTGTGATCTCCCCGCCTCAGCCTCCTGAGCCTCTGGGAATATAGATGTGCACCACCTCCAGTAGCATTTTTTACCTGTATTTCTGAAGGCTCTTGTCACACTGCCCCCACTACAGTGGCACAGTAAGTCAGGGTTTCCCTACTCACAACTTATATGTGGCCTTCCACAAAGGACATATTTTTTGTGTGTGAGGATTGAACCCAGTGCCTCATGCATGCTAAAGGAGGTATCCTGACATAGAATGACAAGAGGCAAGCAGGGACATTGCCTTGGCTCCACTGCATGGGAGCCCGTGCCTCAACTCTACCTGTGCTGAGCTGTTGTACAATAGTCAGTACTCTGAGCTGAGGGGCTGGGCAGTCCCCTGGGAGAGGAATCTGGAGGCCCTGATGACATCCCAGTGAGCTCTGCTGCAGTGCCTTGGAATGCACAGCACTTATGCTGTAGTACCTTGGAATGTACTGCTTGCAGAGAGGTTCACTTGTTCCCTCTGTGCCTGGTGTAGGAGGAGCTGATTAACTCGGTGGTCATCTCCCAACTTTCCCACATCCCTGAAGATAAAGATCACCAAGTCCGAAAGCTGGCTACCCAATTGCTGGTGGACCTGGCGGAAGGCTGCCACACCCACCACTTCAACAGCCTGCTGGATATCATCGAAAAAGTGAGAGCTGCTTGGGGTCCTGGACTAGGTGCCAGGGGTACCCCTTTATTGCAAATCCCTGTAGGCAGAGGCATCCCCTGGACCCTTCCTTCTATGCATTGTGATTGGTGGCCATCTCTTGCAGGCAGGGTGTTCCTCACAGCACACATGGGTGGTATCAGCAGGTCATACTGTGCTGCCTACTGCTTGGCAGGTCTCCTGCCCAGGGCCATGGATAGGGCTGCCTTGTGGCTTCCGGGGAGCAGGGCTGGGTAAATGAGGTCTCACGCAGAGCCCAAGAGCAGGGGATGGGACTGTGGCCTTTCCTATTAGTTTGGAAGTGCCTTATGATCTGAGTGGTAACCTCGGTTGTATAGAGTGCATCTGTCCTGAGAAGTTGTTCATGGTAGAAAGTGCTGGATCTGATGGCGACTGCTTCAGGGAGCCATGAGCTGGGACTCACAGTCCTCATCTCTCTAAAGGTGATGGCCCGCCCCCTTTCCCTGCCTCCTGAGCTGGAAGAAAGGGATGTGGCTGCCTACTCGGCCTCCCTGGAGGATGTGAAGACTGCAGTCCTGGGGCTTCTGGTCATTCTTCAGGTGGGTGCTCTGCTAGTGGCCTCTTCTAGGAGAGTGTCACAATCAGCTCTTATCCATTATAGTTGGAGGCTGTTCTTCAGAGGTGTGTTTCCCAGGAGATCTGACCTCCCAGGGTTACAGAGGTATGGTGGTTACAGCAGGCATAAGGTCCTGACTGGACAAGAGGCTGCAGGGGTGAGGTAGGGGTGAGTTCTGTGTTGTTTGTACCGTGTACTATCTAGTCTGTGTGGAACTGCCACAGTCTGGGCAGAACCACCTCCTGTCCTTGTCCAAATGCTTGCCCTTGTTCCTGCCACAGCAGCTGAAAAGAAACCAGCTGTTTTGATTGGCAGGATTGATTTCTTGGGAGTGATTTTCAAGTCCCTACAATGTTACTTCTACATGGTGTAGAACTTGTTTATAGGGAATAGTTGAATGGTTTTTCCCATATCCACAGAACTGGGCAGTCATCATCACAATTTTAGAGTGTGTCCTTCACCTTTGAAGAAACCCCATCCCTATTACCTGTTGTTACCATTCTTCCTGTAGCCCCCAGAAAGCTCCCACTTTCTGTCTCCCATGGATTTGCCTATTCTGTGCATTTCGCATAAGTGGATCTGTTTCTTTGTGGCCGTCCTAGTAGTGTGAAGTGGTGTCTCACTATGGTTTTATTTTTCCTTGAAAGCTAATGACATTTATCATTTTTTTTGTATGGTTATTGGCTAGTTTCTTTTTTAGAGAAATGTCTGTTGTGAGCCTTTTTTTTTTTTTTTGGTGCTGGAGATTTAATCCAGGCCCTTGGGCATGCAAGGCAAGCACACTACCAACTGAGCTGTATCCCCAGCTCCTCTTTGCCCTTTTTTTTTTTTTAACCTTTATTTCACTTTTTTATTTTTATGTGGTGCTGAGGATCGAACCCAAGGTCCCGCATGTGCAAGGCGAGTGCCCTACCACTGAGCCACAACCCCAGCCCTGTCCATTTTTTAACAGTGCCATTTGTCTTCCTATGACTGACACGTGAGAGTTCTATGCTTTCTGGGTGCAGGTGCCACATTAGGCAGATCACCTTCTGATTTCCTCATGCCACTACTGTCCTTGGGCATGGTGCTCAGGTGCTCCTGTACCCCACAGGCTCCTGAGCATCTCTGGGGCCATGGCCTCTCATGTCTCTACACATCTCTCATCCCAACATGTCCCCTGCCATACCCTCATGTTCCCTCACCCCATATATTCTCTCATTTCCCTACATATCCCCCCTTGTCCTTACATATCACCTCAGGTTCCCCAAATGTCCCCAGACTGCCATTGCCTGGGTAGGACAGCTTTCAGGCTTTTCTGGCTACTGCACCTTGATTAGTGATTTTCAAGTCCCTACAATGTCACTAGTATCTTTGCCAGTGTCATTATTGCATAAGGTACAATATTTGAATCTGTTAGCTGAAAATTTTCTAGTTCATAAGGTGCTGGCAGTCAGTTAGGTTCCTGCAGTGCTTGGTGTAGTGGACTTTTATTTTCTGGCATGCAACTTTAAAGCAGTGTCTGGTATCATCTAGTTAGCTCCTCTTAGGATCTCATCCATGTGGGCCCATGCTATGTGCTGCCTGACCTATTGGGAAGGGGACTGATGGCCTCATGGCCTGGATGAGCTGGAAGCCTCTGACCTGCAGAGGGAAGGCAAAGTGTTCCCTTGCCCTCCCTTGGGAATTTGCCCTAAGGCCCAACAGCTGGCTTCAGGCCTGAGCTGTTTCCTGGTTGAGGCAAACTGCCAGACTGTTTTTATTTCTTTCTTTTCTTTTCTTTTTCTTTTTTTTTTTTTTAAAGAGAGAGAGAGAGGGGGAGAGAGAGAGAGAGAGAGAGAGAATTTTTAATATTTATTTTTTAGTTCTCGGCGGACACAACATCTTTGTTGGTATGTGGTGCTGAGGATCGAACCCGGGCCGCACGCATGCCAGGCGAGCGCGCTACCGCTTGAGCCACATCCCCAGCCCTCTTTTCTTTTTTTTTTTATATTTATTTTTCAGTTGTAGTTAGACACAATACCTTTATTTTATTTATTTTCTTATGTGGTGCTGAGGGTCGTACCCAGGGCCTCGCACATGCTAGGTGAGCACTCTACCGCTAAGCCACAACCCCAGCCCTGTTTTCATTTCTTTTTAAAAAATAATTAAAAACCTTAGTGAAGGGAGACTCCACCTTCTACCCAAAGGGCTTGGCTGAGACCCCATGTCCCTCCTGGCATGGCTCGGGTGTTTTTGTATCAGTTGCTCCCAACTTGTCGAAGTGGGGACAAGTCTTTGTGTGTTCTGTGGGAAGGAGCTGTGGAATGTGAGTCATCTTTTAAAGAACTACAATGATAGGGCTAGGGATAGAGCCCAGCTGATAGAACTCTCAGCTGGTAGAGTGCTTGCCTCCCAAGCACAGGACCCCGGGTTCAATGCCTAGCAACACACACACACACACACACACACACACACACACAAACACACAAACACACACACACACAAACACACACACACAAACACACACACACAGAACTGCAGTGATGGTTTCCAGGCAACTGCTGCTTACCTCCAAGGCTCAGAGATCACAAAGGCCCCTTAGGTGCTTGTGGACCTGCAGCCTCTGGCCCAGCCTTGCCACCCCATGCTGCTGGCAGCACTGAGAGCTCTTGCCCTGGCCTCGCCTGTCACCTGTCAGGGAGGGCTCAGGGTCTCAGTTGCTTGTGTTCCTGTGGGATGATGGGCCCAGCACTTAGGGATAGTCCTGCAGCACATACGCCTCTCATGGGTCTACCTTCATTAGTTTGGCTTTACCTTGCAATGTCTGAATTCTCTCTTTGGCACACAGGGAAGGGATTTAGTCGAAGCTGCATGGTATCCTATTGGACAGGTTTTCCTAAATTACCAACCAGTTCTCTGCTGATGACACAGACGTGGATGTGTGGAGAGACGACCTCTCGTATGGTGGTGGTGGTGGTGAGGGGCATGCTTGGAAAGCATGGCAGATGCTGCCTTCAGCCTGCAGAGAGGTCATCTACCTCACTGGGGTGCATCTTCCTGGCATGCTCTGACCCTTGTGGTGATTTGTGCCTTCTCTCCACAGACCAAGCTGTATACCTTGCCTGCCAGCCATGCCATGCGTGTGTATGAGACGCTTGTCAGCCACATCCAGCTCCACTACAAGCATGGCTACTCCCTGCCCATTGCCAGTAGCATCCGGCTACAGGTACAGCCAGGCTGGTGTGGGTGATTGATTAACCAGAGGCCCAGAAAGCTGACTCAGTCTCAGCAAATATGGTGCCTGTGGGCTGGAGAGATGGCAGGTGGCCCCAAGAGGGGCCCTCTGCAGGCTCTTCTCATCTTGGCACCCACCTGTGGCCACAGCCTCCCCATGATTCTCTGTCCTTTCTTTGTAGTACCTGTGTTTCTGTGGTTTATCACTCTGAATCAGGTGGTACCCTGGGAGGAGGGCAGAGAAAAGGAAGCACCCTAACTTCCTGGGTTGCATGTGGCCCTGATGCTCCTGGGGCTACAAGATCTGTCAGTGGCCTGCAATATATGGCATGGGCTGGACAGAGGGAGGTTCAGGAGAGGGTTGGGCTAGTCGAGCTGCTCTGACCTCGCTCTCTGGATGTCATACCAGGATGAATGGAGGTCACTGAGATGGAAGCCCTGACCCCTCCAAGAGCATCTGCTGGAGAGGGTGGCCCCATGTCGTTTTATGGGGGAAGCAACAGGACCCTGAGCAGAATTTATGGCATTTGGGGATGCAGGTCACTACCCCAGGTGGCCCCATCTGCTGTGGGGATATCTGCTCCAGGGGCTCTAACAAGAGTTCAGGCTCAGGGTCCATGGGTTGCCCGGTCAGAGGGAGGCATGTCTGCCCTGGCACTGGACTTCTGGCTGAGGCAGAGGCGTGGTTCACTCCCTGGCAGGCCTTCGACTTCCTGCTGCTACTGCGGGCTGATTCGTTGCACCGCCTTGGGTTGCCCAGCAAGGATGGGGTCGTGCGGTTCAGCCCCTACTGCCTCTGTGACTGCGCGTATGTGCCCATGTGCTGGAGGGTGTCAGGATCATTGGGTTAGAGGGGAGCTTGTGCTGTCTGTCAAGAATGGGTGTGTGTCTGAGGGACCATCCCAGAAGGGGTTGTAGTGGTGGGTTGGGTCGGGGGGACTGTCTGTTCTAACCTGTATGGCAGGGTATGACCTCAGTTGCTTGTCCCAATTGCTTGTGCAGGGAGCCAGAGTGGGGCTCTGAGAAGAAGGCCAGCGGCCCCCTTTCACCTCCCACTGGGCCATCTGGCACTGTCCCCTCTGGCCCTACCGTGCGGCTTGGCCACCTGCCCTACTCTCTGCTCTTCCGTGTCCTGCTGCAGTGTTTGAAGCAGGTGAGAGGGGCCCAGCTTCAAGCTCTGTTGGTTCAACTGAGCTGTTAGAGGAATTGCTCTGAGGGCTCCAGATTCTTGGAGTCAACACACTTACCCCTGCGTTAGAGACCTTGGGAGCTTTGCATGTGTCCAGGTTTCGGATGTGTAGGCACAGCACTGTAACTGTAGATCTGCATGCTCCTCACAGGGAGGAGAGTGCAGTTGTGTCGGGGAGCATTTGCCTGGCAGGCTGAGGCCAGTCTTGAAAGGTGAGGAAGGTTCCAGTGGCATGAGTAAGCAGGGCTTGGAAGCAGGTAGGTGTGGTTCTGGGTAGCAGGTTGTGCTGGACCAAGATGCAGAGATGGGATTTCAAAAGGCTAGTAAGGGGAAGGACAGTAGGGTATAGAATAGCAGGGGCTCAAGAGAGGGATGGACCTAGGGTGTAGGTGTTGGCAGTGAGATCCTATAAGAGACTTCCCAAGAGTTTTCAGCATTCTGCCTTGGACTTGGCTCTGGGTAGTGGCTGCTCCCTCAAGGAGGTTAAGCTGGAGGCTGCAGCTTATGTCCTCCTGTTGCCCTGGCATTGGGTTGATGCTGGTTGTGTGCCAGGGATCATGGCCTGTGGACTTGCTGCTTTCCCGGTCAGCTGTCATCGTAGTTTCTCTTCTGCCACACCTTCATTGTTAGGGAAGTTCAGCTGGTGCTCAGGGTGTGCACTCTTGAGGCCCTGGGTACAGTGCTGTAGGCAAGTGGTACCTGAGCCACGTTGGGCAGATGTGGGGAGAATAGAGCAGAGATGTGGAAGTCCTGAGGTTGGCTAAGGAGGGAGGAGCTGCTGGCTCCCTGCTGGGCTCTGCTTACCTGGTCTCTGGAGGGCAGCCACTACAGAGCAGGCTGACAGCCACTGGGGTCTCAGGGGCAGAGGCCAAGGCTTGCCAAGTCCCTGTGTGCTGAGAGAGTGTACTGTCCCAGCTGCAAGTAGCCTCAAGCACTGACCTTTCATCTTCTGTCTCCAGTGTCCATAAAGCCCTACCCTCTCCCTGACCCTGCCTCTCCCT
Organism: Spermophilus citellus; assembly: GCF_964194105.1. Lineage (NCBI taxonomy): Eukaryota > Metazoa > Chordata > Mammalia > Rodentia > Sciuridae > Spermophilus > Spermophilus citellus. Next base: position 7,493,001 of record NC_138187.1, on the reverse strand, counting down.
CTAGGAGACTGACTGGAAGGTGTTGAAGCTAGTCCTCAGCAAGCTGCCTGAGTCGCTGCGCTACAAGGTCCTCATCTTCACCTCCCCATGTAGTGTCGACCAACTGTCATCTGCCCTCTGCTCCATGGTAATCCCACCCATCAGGTCCTGTGCTGACCCCTCCTACGTCATACACAGTGGACCTGGTATCGCGGGGTGGGGGCCACAATCCAGTCTCCTTCACAGGACAGCAAGCCTCTGGCAGGAGTTCATGCCATCCACAGCCTGCCAGGCAGACCTTGGTCTCCTCAGGCCTGGGGCCCTTGTGTGCAGTGCATACTATGCCTGGGGCCTGTGGGACTGTGGGAGTGCAGGGGACCCGTTCTACTCCCAGTTTATGGGGCATCAGAGGTCCCTGGTTAAGGGCATGTTTCTGAGTATTTGTCCCTTCTCCCCCCTTCCCGTGACTTTGGGTCAGCCTCTGCCTCTCTCATGTCACAAGCAGGTCCTTACCTGCTTCTCTGAAAAGGCAGACCCCTGCCAAGAAGGAAAGCAACTATTGGCCCAGGCTCTGCTGGGCTCCCCAGCACCCTCTGCCCCACCAGGAGATCTGGCCACTGGGCAGGGGGTTCATGGTAGGTTGTCTTGGTCATTAGCTCTCAGGTCCAAAGACCCTTGAGCGGCTCCGAGGCACCCCCGAAGGCTTCTCCAGAACCGACCTCCACTTGGCCGTGGTCCCGGTGCTGACAGCTCTGGTCTCTTATCACAACTACTTAGACAAAGCCAAGCAGGTGAGGGATGGTGGGGGAGGAGCACGATGGTGTCTGGGACTTGAGATCCTGTCCTGAGCCAAAGAGACACACTGCCTCCTTCAAGGACTGGCTGTTAGGCCAGAGCCAGGTGAGCTGGCTCTGTTTCCCACTTTGGCCATTTGTCCCTGTCTGCTGGCCAACCTGAAACTACAGGTGTCTGAATCCCTGGCGTTTCTGAATTCTCTGGGGGGGTTCTGGGCTTTAATGTGGCCCTTGGTTATGCCTGTCTGGCCTCCTGTTCCCAGTAGCCTCTCTCCCTTCCAGCATTCCCTGGCCTGTCCCTGCTGTGACTTTGGGAAGGATGACTAGGCCTATTTTGAACAGTAGGAAGGGCAGGCTGGGGCCCAGAGCTTCAGCTCCCTCTGCACCTACAGTCAGTGCAGAAAGCACACACAGCGCTCTTCTGGCCTGTGCTGCTGCCATCACCCACTGTCTCAGGAAATGGAAGCACTGGAGAGGTCAAGAGCCCACTCGAGGTCCTTGCACCTTCACCTCAGGCTCAGGCCTGCCTCCCCAGACCCCAGTTTTTTCCTGTGATGCTATTGGGAGCTCGCACTGCATTCTCCTTTCCACAGGCTGAGCTTGGCAGACCTGTCCCAAGGTGTGCTCTGCCCCTCCTGTGTGGCTGGCCTGCCATTCTGGCATTACCCCAGAAGGTAGCTGGTAGCCTCACTGCGTCAAGCAGCACCTCCCCTTGGCAGCACGGCCAGCCTGTCAGGGGGACCAAAACCAAAGGGGCTTTGGGCATAGCATGTCCTGGTTTCAGGATGGGTTGGGGAGCCAGATCCTGCTGGACAGTGGAGTGGGGTCAGGAAGGACCTGATTGGAGTAGCCCACTTGTGCAGGCTGCCTGGGTCTGCTCAGCTGGTGGCTGGCTCTGCCACAGTCATTTGGGGACCATATTGAGTTTTGCCCCCAACCCCTTTGGAGCCTCCCAGAATTGGCCAAAGAGATGAGGCCTGGAAATGGACAGGATGGACAGCCCTCCGTCCCTGTGGGCAGGGCCTGAGGCGTCTTGCTTCCCGTAGCGTGAGATGGTTTACTGCCTGGAGCAAGGCCTCATCTACCGCTGTGCCAGCCAGTGTGTGGTGGCCCTAGCCATCTGCAGCGTGGAGATGCCCGACATCATCATCAAGGCGCTGCCTGTCCTGGTGGTGAAGCTGACACACATCTCTGCCACGGCCAGCATGGCTGTGCCGCTCCTGGAGTTCCTGTCCAGTGAGTATGTGCGGCCCCAGCTGTGAACCCATGTGCTCAGTGCACATGTGGGCAAGCATGCAGGGTGGACCCTCGGTTTGGGTTGTGCCTACTGTAGTGCCTGGTGCTGACCCCTCCCAGTCCCTGTCCCCCTGTGCACAGGCTGGCCTGCCTTGGGAACCTGGCCATGGCACATCCTGCCAGCTGCCTAAGTGGCCTTGGAGAGGCTGTTTCTTTTCTCCCTTGACATCATTGGAAAAATCTCCCCAACAGGAGATTCCCTTGACAGCCTCTGTCTGTCAGGGTACATACCACAACTGGGTGTTGCCACATCACCCCACTTTGTCCACTCCACTGTTAGATGGTGACTCCCGGGAGTTCAGGGTACCTTGTCTGCCCCTTCCTGCCACCTTGTATGTATCTGGCCAATAGCAGGCCTTAGATGTTGGGGAATCAGAACAGAGTGTAGGACCAAAGAGAAGACCTCTTGGACCACACGGGCTTTCTTGTGTATTCTTTTTATTTTATTTTGCTTCCCTGTGAAAACATAAAGACTGTTCTTAGCTTGTGGGTCATATGGGTGCAGACTATAAGCCAGGTTTGGCCTGAGGACTGTAGTTTGCTGGGTTGGAAAGGAGAGCCCAGGCCAGCATCAGGAAGATCATGTTCAGGTGGCCCTGGCCTTCCCTGTCTTGGACCAGAATGGCTATCCTGGCTTTTAGAGATAAAGCTCAAGACCCTAGTGACACTGCCAGTGGCCATGGTCTACCTGCAGGCTGGCCTGGGCTCCCCTCACGGTGGTCCTTGCATTGCAGCTCTGGCCAGGCTGCCCCATCTCTACAGAAACTTTGCTGCAGAGCAGTACGCAAGTGTGTTTGCCATCTCCCTGCCGTACACTAACCCCTCCAAGTAAGTGCTAGCTCCCAGGCCCTCCCGCTCCTTGCCGAGGCCTTGGCTCCTCTGCTTCCACCTGGCTGCTGCCCTCAGCCACCGCAGGGAGTAGTACCAGGGCTGACCCTTTCTTCTTGCCTCAGGTTCAACCAGTACATCGTGTGCCTGGCCCATCATGTTATTGCCATGTGGTTCATTAGGTGTCGCCTGCCCTTCCGGAAGGATTTTGTCCCTTACATCACTAAGGTCAGCCCATGGAGTAGGGGCTTGTGTCTATTAGTGCCAGGATCCACTTCATCTGTGGAAGAGCAGGGACATTGGCAGGGGAGAAGGAGGAGGGGTTCAGTCTGCTGAGCCTGGCTCACTACCCAGCCAGATATGGACAGGACAGTGGAGCTGCCACTATCTTTTGGGTCTACAGCTTGCCCCAGGCCTCCCATAGCACCACCTCACAGCTTAAGTCTGTCCTACTCCAGGGCCTGCGCTCTAACGTCCTCCTGTCTTTTGATGACACCCCCGAGAAGGACAGTTTCAGAGCACGGAGCACCAGTCTCAACGAGAGGCCCAAAAGGTTTGGGTGTGCTTTGGGTGTGCCTGGTGTTGGTGTTGGAAGGGGTAGGATCCCTGTGACCACTGCGGTGTATTTAGCTGGGGCTGGCCAGCTGCTTCTAGGCCAGTAAGTGGGTGTAGGAGCTGGGGTTGAAGGTGTGCCACCATATAGGGTCTGCTGGGGCAAGATGCCCAGGATTTGAGAGACTAGGCAGGGCCTACAAGGACCATTAATGCCTTACACTCACCAGGCTGGCCTCCTATGGCCTTTGGCATTTTAGATCCTGGGGGTTGGCATCTTGGCCTGCCTAGGTCACAAGTATGGTTGGATTTGCTGAGTTGGGGATTGGGGTGCTGGCTGTAGGTGTCCAGATTTGGGTCTCACTTCACCAGAGAAGCCCAGGGTCATGTCAGGGCAGCTGTGACTCAGCCTGGGCAGGGGAACCCTGTATACCCCCTGCTCAGCCCTGTGGCCTCTGGTTAACCCAGCCTGCAGCCAGGGCTGCCCTCTTCCTCCAGAGCTTGCTCACCTGGGGGCACGCTCCTCTCTACCATCATGACCGCTTATGCCAAGTCTGACAAAAAAGCTGTGCTAGGCCTCTATGTTCTCGTCTGCACTTACTGAATGGCTGCCCCGCCTGCCTTCACTTCCTGCCCAGGCTTTCTTGGCTCTCCCTATGTGGGATACGGCACTTTCCAGTGCGACTTACACTTAGAAGCCACTTGCTCAGGCTGCTGGGGCTGGGGCAAGGGTGTGAGTTTGACTGTCAGTGGCCAGAGTCTCCTCTCTGGGCCTGGCCATCGTGGCCTTGGTGCCTCCTGGGTCCCAGAGCTGGGTGGGGACACCTGGTCAGCACAGCCTGGAACCTGCCGTGCGGGCGATCCACACGTTTAATTTGCACCAACGTCCTTTGTTTTGGTATCATTGTGAAACCTTGCTGCTCTCAGTCGGCTTACGAGTTGTATTTTTATGCATTTTGTTTTCTGTCTCTTCCCTGCTAACTGTCCTTTGGCATGGTTCTTTTGTTCATCTCGCGGGATCTCTCCATCTTGACCCTGTGGCCTGGGACCTTTCCTCCTCACCCCTCCAATGGCTTGTTTTCCCCTTCCCGGGAGCTGGGCTCTCTGGGGCCTGGGGCTTCCTTCCTCACCTGGTAGTTTGAGGATAGCCAGAGCCCCCAAACAAGGCTCGAATAACTCCCCACCTGTGAAAGAACTCAAGGAGAGCCCTGCAGCCGAGGCCTTCCGGTGCCGCAGCGTCAGTGTGTCTGATCATGTGGTCCGCAGGTAGCGGGGCTGTGTTGGGAGGGGGGCACAGACCCGGAGCTTGGCCCGTGAGCACCCGGGTGGCGGTGCATGGGGCTGCTTGCATGACCTTGTTGCCTGGCCAGGGCTAGAGGAAAGCCTGACCCTGGCCCAAGGGATCCTGGTGGCCAGGGGTGGAAAGGTTGCATTCTGTCCCTGAGACCTGTACAGCATGGGCCGCTGCATGGCAACCTCAGAGGCCTGTCTGGACACCTGGCCAGGGCAGCTGTTCTAGAAAGCTGGGCAGCCAGTGGTAGCCTCCACAGGCTTGTCCCCAGAGGGCAAGGGCTTTTTCAAATTAAAGCAGGGCCTCTGCAGGTTCAATAGAGACATTCAGGTTTGAGTTTGGCTTTGTCACAGTCCGTAGAGTAGACTTTTCTTCTTGGACTTCCTTCTGGGAAAGGTCTACTTTCTGTGATAGCTGGAGGGGAACTGGGGACTTTGGTGGAGGGGTGGTGGGCAGCTTGGGAAGGGCAAGCCAGCCCCCAGGCATAGCCTCAATTATTTCTGCTGGCCAGACCCAGGGGCAGGCACAAGCTTTCAGAGACCGGTTCCAGGCAGCTGCCTACCTGTGGTCACCCTGCTGGCTCAGGCTGCACTTAGCAGAGGGGATGCCTGTGTCCACCTAGAAGCCCCTCCTGGCCTCAACATCCCGTGCTCTGGGACCTAGCTTCTTATTAACGCCTGCTTTGGCTCCAGCCACAGACTAGCCTCTTCTGTTGGGTATTTGGCCAGGAGTTGGGGGATGGAGAGGCATTCTGTGAGGCTCCTGTCAGCTCTTTTTTAGCAAGTCTTTAATGTGGCTAAGGGCTGTGAAACTTGTGACAGCTAAATCTACATAAGCCCTTCCCCTGGTCCCTGGGGTGTGTGGAGTGCTGCATTGGCCCTGTCTCTCACTGAGCCCAGCCCTCCTTGTCCTAGATGGAAGTAGTGGCTATGTGGGCAGAATGCAATCCTGCTCTGATCCCCATGGTCTTTGACTCTGCATGATTAAGCTGTTCTGCTACAACGATGACTAACTCTCCTATGTGCTCGGGCAGAGGGGATGCCTGTCTCACCAATCTCTCAAATTTCTGCTCTGACCAGAGGGCCCAGGTCTTTCTTGCAAGGTGTTTCCCTCCTCCCTGGGATGATGTGGTCCACATGGTTTGCAAAGCTGCGGCTCAGTTGGCCGCTGCACCTGGTCCTGATGGGGTCTTTTGGAGCAAGGCCCTTTTGGCCTGTGCATGCATTGAGCTTTGCCCCTGGTGGTAGGTGTCTCGGCCGTTCCTGGCACTCTGACCCTGGCCATGACTTCTTCTAGCAGGATACAGACATCCCTCACCAGTGCCAGCCTGGGGTCAGCAGATGAGAACTCCATGGCCCAGGCTGATGACAACTTGAAAAATCTCCATCTGGAGCTCACAGAAACGTGCCTGGATATGATGGCCCGATACGTGTTCTCCAACTTCACGGCAGTACCTAAGAGGTGTGACCTGGGCTCCAGGGGTGGGAGGTACAGCCTCAAGCCACACCATGGTGATGAGTGCAGCTGTGCAGGCCATCAGGGCCACTCTGGCCTTCAGGAGTGGTTTGCCCTGAGGCATCTCTGAGAGCCCTGCTCCAGGCCAGCTGGAAGGCGACATTTTTTTGCTTTCAGGTCTCCCGTGGGAGAATTTCTCCTGGCAGGCGGCAGGACCAAAACCTGGCTGGTTGGGAACAAGCTTGTCACAGTGACGACCAGTGTGGGAGCTGGGACCCGCTCATTGCTGGGCCTGGACTCTGGGGATCTGCAGGCCAGCCCAGAATCAAGGTGACTGCTCCTTCTCCCCCGTGCCCTGCTAGCCTGGAGACCTGGGGGAGTCCTTGTTTACCCTGTACATGGACACTTCTGTCCCTAGCTCCAACCCTGGCCTGCACGTGAGACAGACAAAAGAGGCGCCTGCTAAGCTGGAGTCCCAGACTGGGCAGCAGGTGTCTCGCGGGGCCCGGGATCGGGTGCGCTCCATGTCGGGTGAGTTCCCAGCTGCCTGCCTGGTTGCTGTTGTATGGGGAGGGCAGCACCCTCTGCATAGTCATGAAGTGAGGCCCTTGTGGCTGAAGGGCTTGCTTATGGTGCTAGTGTTTCGCATGGCCCTGGAGCAACTCTGGGCCTTGCCTGGCTCACCCCAAAGCTGTTTCTGCTGTACTTGAATGGGCCGTAGTCCAGGTATGTCTGGGACCCCTTCAGCTAACCTGGGCCCACTGAGGTTAGCAACCTAAGAGGGCCAGGCCTGGGGCTGAGTGCTACCACTGTAGCATCCTGTAGACATTGGCCTGGTGCTTCCAGTCTGACCAGACCCTGGGAGGAGCTTCTAGCTCTGCACTAGTGGATTTGTACTGGGCAGGTAGTCACCAGCCCTCCCACCTGGTCCTCTGCAGGGGGACATGGCCTTCGAGTTGCTGCCCTGGATGCACCAGTTTCCCATATCCCAGGAGGCTGCACTTCTGCAGGACCACAGAATGTACCAGCTACAAAGCCGGAGAAGGCCTCTGTGGGTGCCCAGGTTCCAGCACCAGAGAAGACGAATCTGGCAGCCTATGTACCCCTGCTGACCCAGGGCTGGGCCGAGATCTTGGTCCGAAGGCCCACAGGTACTGAGAGGCCAGGTGGACTACTCTGATCAGGCCTACTCTGAGCATGGGCCCCCCTTGGAAGGGGCCCCATCCCCACATAGTGGGATGGTTACCCTACTGCTGTGGCCACACAGAGCAGCAAGCACAGGGCATCTGGGCTAAGAGATTCTGAAGATGGGTCTCCAGAGGCAGTGTGTCCAAACAGGCCTGCTCTGGGTTGCACAGGCTGACATGGCAAAGCACCAAACAAGGCAGCCTGCACTGCAGAGGTTTGTTTTCTAGTCTGTAGGCTGGAAATTCAGGCCAGCGAGCTGGCTCCTTCTGAGGCCTCCCTCCTGGACTTACAGATGTTGCTTTCACCCTGTGTCCTCACATGGTCATCTCTCTACACATCTGTATCCTAATCTTTTTCTTTTTTGGTACTGGGGATTGAACCCAGGGATGCTTAACTATTGAGCCATATCCCTAGCCCTTTCTTATATTTTATGTAGAAACAGGGTCTTGTTGAGTTGGTTAGTGCCTCGCTGAGTTGCTGAGCCTGACTTTGAACTCATAATCCTCCTGCCTCAGTTTCTGGAGCATCTGGGATTACAGGTGTGCACCACCGTGCCTGGCTCTAATCTTATGATGATACCAGTGAAGCTGGAATAGGACCCGCTCACATGATCTCACTCCTTACAGATGCTGTTTCCACATGCAGTCATCTTCTGAGGTCCTATGGGTTAGGGTGTGATGTGGAATTCCGAAGGGATGTAACTTTTCCCATAACAGGCATCTCAGCCAAAAGGGCTTAGCAGAGGCCTGGAGCCCGGGAGGTGGTAGAAGAGGACACACAGTGCTGAGCTACAAGGCTGTAGCAGGCTCCAGTTGCCCTGCAGTGTCTCTGAGATTGACCTAGAGTAGCAGAGTGCTTGGTGTCCAGCAGGGAGGACATGACCACAGCCTAAGTACAGGCATGTGCCATTGAGGATGGCACACGTGGAAGCTGCCCAAGGGGATAGCCAGTGAGAAGTGCTGGTCTGAGACTTGAGGGATGCTGCCCTGCCTTACCCAGGGAACACCAGCTGGCTGATGAGCCTTGAGAACCCACTTAGTCCCTTCTCCTCGGACATCAACAACATGCCCCTGCAAGAGCTGTCCAACGCCCTCATGGCTGCTGAGCGCTTCAAGGAGCACCGTGACACGGCTCTGTACAAGTCACTGTCAGTGCCGGCAGCTGGCACGGCCAGGCCCCCTCCTCTCCCACGCTCTAATACAGGTGAGTTCTGGCAGGGCTACATGCAGGCTGTGAGCTGCCTGACTGGGGCACACGGTTCCCTCTGCTGAGGCCCCCCATACTGTTGTCCTCGCACATCTTCAGGGGATTGCAGGTGCTCTGGGCCCTGATGTTGGGAGCAGGCTCCCATCTGTTGAAGGGACCCGGTTTCTTAGAAACTGATTCCTGCTGTCTGCCGCTCAGGTGCTGCTGGGGATGGCAGTGTTGGGAATGGGTAGAGCTCAATGGAGCTTGGCTGGCACTCTGTATAGGAGGCCTGGGGACCAGGGCTCCAGGAGACACCACAGGCAAACACACATTTGCCTGATTGGGGTTGGGGTGCCTGAGCCTGCCAGTCTGTGTGCTCCAGGCCTATTGGCCCCATCCTATGCTGCACCCTCTGGCCTCCCTCATGTGGCCGCAGATAGTACTTAGAGGCTGAAGATGTCTGCTGTCAGGAGAAGTTGGGGAGCGCTGCCCACCCAGAGGTCCCTGCAAGCTGCCTGGAGAGCCGGGAGCCCGAGTGCGCTGGCCCCGGCCGCCGCTGGCCCTCCCCTCTCTCCTCTCTAGGCTCGGGGTCTATGCCTGTCCTCTCTGCTCGGCCTGTGTGTAATCTCTGCTGCTGACGTGGCCGCTCACGTGGTTCCCTTGCAGTGGCCTCTTTCTCCTCCCTGTACCAGTCCAGCTGCCAAGGACAGCTGCACAGGAGCATTTCCTGGGCAGGTATTCGCGCATCCCTTTAAGGAATGATGTTTGCTGCAGAGCGCCGTCTGCTGCAGAGGCGCTGTTCTCATCGTCCCTCATCTGGCCACCCCTCCATGACCCTGTCAGCCTCGCCGCCCTCGGGAAGCAGGGTCCCGACCGCATGAGGACACCTGTGCAGATGCCTTGCTTTGCAGTGGGAGCCCCTGACTTGTGCCCTTTGTGCCGAGCCCTGCTCCACGCTGCACGTGGCCTCCAGCAGGTGGGGTGGCCTGGTCTCTGGTGCCAGTGGGTGGCAGCTCTTGGGTACCGAGTTTAGCCTCAGGGCCCAGCTGAGCTGACCTTGCCCTGATTCATGGTGGCCTGCATCTGCCTTCGTCACAGCTGGCCAGGGTCCCTGCAGACTGGCAGGAAGGGCAATGTGCAGTGAGTGGGCTGCCGTGTGTGGGTGTCACAGGCTGCTTTGACCCTTGGCTGCTTCTCACCCATGGGCTGCCCTGATGCTGTGTGGAAAATGCTGTCTAGGGACCTTGGTCCCTCACTCCTAGCATACCTGCTGTGGGCCTGGCTGGGACTTGAAGGCAAGCCTCTGGCCTCACAGTGGGCTCAGTCTGTCGATGGTGCTGTCCCCCACATCAGCCTCTTCCTCAGGTCCCAAGTCCTGGAGAAGCTCAGCCTCTTTCCTGGATCTCTGGGGGCTGGTCTCAAGGACTGCACCCCTCCCAAGCTGAGACCATCTTGAATGGGGCTTCTTCCTTGTCCTGCCCTCACCTGCCCACCTTGCTGGAGGTTCAGAGGTGGCTTCTGGTGGACACCTGGGTGGGCAGAGCTGGTGCTCAGTGAACCCTGTGATTCCATAGGAGGCCCCAGTGCAAGGGTCCAGCGACCTCTCCTCAGCTTGCTCCATGGTGACAGCAGCAGGCAGAGCCCTGTCCCTTCTGGTGGGGAAGAGCCTGGTATTCTGAGGCCACATGAGTGCCAGGGCCTGACCCAGCCCCCAGCAGCCCCTTCTGTGTTCTCTCAGACTCTGCTGTGGTTCTGGAGGAGGGGAGTCCAGGCGAGACTCATGTACCAGGGGAGCCCCCCGAGTTGGAGGATTTGGAGGCAATGCTAAGTGCGGACAGGCGTTGCCGGCGCTCTGAGGCTTACAGCAGGGTGAGTGTCACAGAAGATGCCAGGACAGAGCCCTGTACCGGGGAGGTCGGGGGGCACCTGCAGGTGAGAGTCAGCCTGTACCAGACCTCCTGGCCCCACACTAGCTTGCCCTGTGAACCTGGCAGAATTTTATGTTTCTCATCTGAAAAAATAGCTATTCCACATTCCTCCTACTTGGGGCCATCTGAGTTCCCTCTGGCTGTCTGGGGTGGCCCCCATTTGCAGTGCCCTTGGGCCATGGGGTCCCAGATCCTTTGCTCAATATGGGCCCAGGGGGGTGTGGGGACCATAGATGCGGACAGAGGCCTCTGGAGAAACCTGACCAAGGTCCTCTTTGGGGTCTCACAGTCATCCTCAGCCTCCAGCCAGGAGGAGAAGCCCCACACTGAGGAGCTGGCTGCGGGGGGCATCCCAATTGAGGCAGCAGTCTCCTCTGAGGGTGGCCGGCCCTCCGTGGACCCCTCCTTCCAGCCATCACAGCCCCTGAGCAAGTCCAGCTCCTCGCCTGAGCTGCAAACACTGCAGGACATCCTTGGGAACCCTGGGGACAAGGCTGATGCTGGCCGGCTGAGCCCTGAGGTCAAGGCCCGATCCCAGTCTGGGATCCTGGATGGGGAAAGTGTGGCCTGGGCAGCCCCAGGTGAAGAGGGCCGGGGCTCCGCCGTACCCGAGGGTCCTTTGCCATCCAGTTGCCCCCGCTCTCCCGGTGGCCTCCGGCCCCGAGGCTACACTATCTCCGATTCAGCCCCATCGCGCAGGGGCAAGAGGGTGGAGAGGGACACTTTGAAGAGCAGAGCTGCAGCCTCCAGTGCTGAGAAAGTACCTGGCATCAACCCCAGGTAGGCCTCCTCCCATCCGCAGCTCCCAGACAGTACCTGGGGACAGGGCAGCTGAGTCACCCCAGGCAGAGCAGGCCAAGGGCAGGTCCTGTTGTCTTCCCTTGGCCGGTTAGGTGCTGGCCCTCTGCTCTCCCAGGGGTGGCCCTGAGCCCCAGCTCCACCCTCACCACCAACCCCTCCCCAGCTTCGTGTTCCTGCAGCTCTACCACTCGCCATTCTTTGGTGATGAGTCCAACAAGCCCATCCTTTTGCCCAATGAGGTAGGCACACCCTCCTCCCCAGGGAGGCCCCTGCTCTGGGCAGTGGTGGTCAGAGCCCAGCTGGTAGCAGGGACAACCCACCCAGGTAGGGCACTTCTATGGGGTGGGCAGGGCCGTGGGGTGGCCTCTGGCCAGGGCTCAGACAGGCTCTGTGTGGCTGCAGTCCTTCGAGCGGTCAGTGCAACTCCTTGACCAGATCCCTTCGTATGACACACACAAGATTGCTGTGCTGTATGTGGGCGAAGGCCAGGTGAGGCTACTGGGCTGGCAGGCCCTCTCGGGCTGGGTGGGCTGTGGTCTTCCTCCTGGGGCAGTGGGGGAATCTGCGCCCTCTGCCCCCTCCTCTGGGTACTCCCTTGTCCTCTGATAGTGTTTGTGGAGCCCTGTGCCAGGCACTCAGCTGTGAGGCTCATGTTAAGGCATGTGGTAGGTGAGTCGTGAGGACTGTGGGGAGAGGTTCAAGAGCAGAAGGTGCAAAGGCCTCTGGGGCGGTCTGGCCCCAAATGAGCACAGGAAGGTGGCCAGAGCTGGGGTGCCGCCCTTCTGGTAGCCTTGGTGGAGTGGGTGGGGTGTGGGGCTAGGCTTCTGGTGGGGATGGAACCCAGGGCTCCTGCATGTTAGGCAAGCAATGTAGAGACCACTGAACTACAGCCTCAGCACTCTGGGTGTATTTTGAAGAGAGCACTAACCTAAAATTTGCTGACCCGCTAAATATGGGATGGGAGAGGCAGGAATCCAGGGTGGTACCATGCCATCTGGCTGGGTAGCTGCCTGCATGGAGTTTGGACAGCAGCAGAGCTCGGGACCCTTGACAGCTGGGCTGGATGCCACCCTGCTCCTCTGGCTCTCCCCACAGAGCAACAGCGAGCTGGCCATCCTCTCCAATGAGCACGGCTCCTACAGGTACACAGAGTTCCTGACAGGGCTTGGTAGGCTCATCGAGCTCAAGGACTGCCAGCCCGACAAGGTGTACCTGGGTGGCCTGGACGTGTGTGGCGAGGATGGCCAGTTCACCTACTGTTGGCACGATGACATCATGCAAGGTGGGCCACACCTCCTGTGCATGAGTCATTCCTGGGGGCTGGGTGGTGTGGCACAAGGGCTGGCATGCAGGCAGTGGCTGAGCTGCTGCCCTCAGGGGGAGCTGTGTGCCAGCAGGGGCATGAGTTTGTGGCTCCAGTAGGCCCTCAGCTGCCAGAGAATCCAGGGGCTGCCTGGTGGGAGGCACGGGAAGCTCCATTGAGACCCTCTGACCCCGGCCCTACACCCTGCATTGTACTGCCCTGCCTGGGGCTGTGCCTACCACCCAGCCCAGCCTCACTTGCCCACAGCTGTCTTCCATATTGCTACGCTGATGCCCACCAAGGACGTGGACAAGCACCGCTGTGATAAGAAGCGACACCTGGGCAATGACTTTGTCTCCATCATCTACAATGACTCTGGGGAGGACTTCAAGCTGGGCACCATCAAGGTGAGTCGGGTCCTTGTGTGTTGGGTGCCCAGGCAACACCTGAGCTCTGTCACCTACATCTTGCCTCTTGGACAGGTCAGAGGCCAAGGTGGCAGCACAGCTGGGATGGGGTGCCCAGGCCCACCTGAGGGGTCATGGCTGGGAATAGGTTGCGTGACAGCGTGGAGGCCAGGCCTGCCTGCTTTGTCTTCATGGCAGACCATGGGGCCATGTTGGTGGGCAGTGTGTGGGGGTACTGGAGCTGTGTGCCTGTGGACCTAAGTGCTGCAGCATGTCCTGAGGTCCGGGTCAGGTCTGGAGTGGGCTGGGTATGGCTGTCCCCAGGCTGGTGAGGAGCAAGTTCAAGCACAAAGGCAGGTGGCAGAGTGTTGCCATCAAGGTCATGAGCCTCTATCACCAATAAGCCTGGTACTGAGGTCAGTGAGGCAGGAGGTGGCCCACAGACATGCTGATGACAGGATGGCCCTTTCCCACATCTGGGCAGGGCCAGTTCAACTTTGTCCATGTGATCATCACACCCCTGGACTACGAGTGCAACCTGCTGTCACTGCAGTGCAGGAAAGGTGAGGCTCGGGGATAGGTGGGGAGGCACAGGGGCCGAGCCCGGTGTGAGCACCTATCTCCCCAGACATGGAGGGCCTTGTGGACACGAGCGTGGCCAAGATTGTGTCTGACCGCAACTTGCCCTTTGTGGCTCGCCAGATGGCCCTGCACGCAAACGTGAGTGAAGGCAGATCCCGGGGCGGGATGGCAGGCACGTGCCCTGGATGGGGACTGACCACCCTGCCTCCCGGCCCCAGATGGCCTCACAGGTGCACCACAGTCGCTCCAACCCCACCGACATCTACCCCTCCAAGTGGATCGCCCGGCTCCGCCACATCAAGCGGCTCCGCCACCGGGTAAGACGGATGAGGTTCCCTCAGAGATGTGCTGACAAGGGTTGGGCAAATTGTGTGCCATCCCTCCTGGGCTTGCTGCCAAGGCCCTCTTTCCCCCTCAGATCCGTGAGGAAGCCCACTACTCGAACCCCAGCCTGCCTCTGCTACAGATGCAGTCCACAGCCCACCCCAGAGCCCAGGCTCAGGCCCCAGCTGAGGCCACAGCCACCTGTGAGGCAGGCCAGCGGAAGCGCCTCATCTCCTCAGTGGACGACTTCACCGAGTTTGTGTGAGGCCGAGCATGTGCCCAGGGCTTGCTGTGGCCAGGCTTGTGGCCACCTCCTCCCTGTCCCTCCACAGGATGATAGACAGTGTTCTGTATATATGAAAATAAATTGGCCATGTGTCCCCGGCGCTCAGACTCAGGTGCAGGTAGCAGTCAGACAGCTCCTTTATTTGACTTTGTCCGTTTTGTGGGGTTGGGGGCAGGATTGAGGCTATACCTGCAGCTGTGGCCCCAGAAGTGAGCATGCTCAGATCCTGGGTCTCTTGGGGACAGCCCCTCCCACATCAGTGGAGCCCTGGTGCTCACACCCAGGCCTCCACCTCACACACTCACACTGTCACACACGCTCACCAACCCAGTCCTGGGAGCCAGCCCCAGGAGGGTCCTTTCCCCTGCCTGCCTGTCGCCCTTCACTCCTGCCCTTGCCTAGACTGGACACTGGCAGGCCTGGGTGCTGCCTTGTCACCACCAGGCCCTAGGCAGGGGAGTGAAACAAAGGGTGTGGTGGTCCGGGGCAGCTGTGCCCCAGACTCTAACCCAGCCACAGGGCCTAGCTTCAACCACCAGGTCCATCAGCCCTAGTGAAAAATAGTGACATAGAAAAACACACACATTTTAACCCTGTATAAATTACTAATGGTAGACACATGACGGGGGGCGGGGCACTGGAGGTGAGTGCGCTGCGGGGGTGGGAAGGAGAGGTAATAACTTAGGGGCGGACCACAGGAGGTGCAGCTCAACTCTCCTGAAAGCCTGGATCCTTAGCGAGGGGATATGGCTGCCCAGGGGTGGGCCGGGCACAGCCCGCTGTACCTGAGGACTGGGGGAAATAAGTTAGCGACTCAGAGCCAGGTTCTCGCTGGTCCAATGCTGCTGTTCCTGCAGGGAGCTGGGGAGGGGCCCTGGGTCCTGGCTGGTCACAGCCTCTTTAAAGTGCTGAAGCCCAGAGACAGGCAGACCCACCCGCCTGCTCCCTGGGAAACCTGCGTGTAGCTGTTCTGCCCGACCCGAAACCCTGAGGGTGGCAGAAGATAATACTGAGCGGTGTCCACCCTGGCTCCAAGGGGCCAGAGCAAAGCCACAGGCCCTGCCCCAAAGAAGGGGCATGGCCCAGATTCCCTTGGGCTAAGGACTGCTAGGGTGGACCTTGTTTTTAGCCCACAGGCATGGCCTGCTGCGTCCTATGGCCAGGTCCATACCCCGACCTGGCTGGGCAGGGTGGCTGGGCAGGAGTGGCCTGGCGCTGGGGGATGGTGAGGTGGGAGTCCTGCTGCTCCTATGGCCTCGCAGGCTCTGTAGCTGCTGCTCCAGTTGGTAGACGTCCTCCGTGGCCTGGTTGAGGCGGTCAAACTGGGTCAGCAGGGCCTCAAACACAGCAAGGAGGCGGGAGGGCTCTGGCTCAGGCTCCCCCCGTGGCCCCGAGTGGCCCAGGCCCACACTCAGCCCGTCCTGCTGGCTGGAGGCAGTGGAGGGGTGTGAGGCACTGGAGCCAGCACTGGGTGGGAGTGCGCCTGGGGAGGACTTGGAGCCCCGGGACGAGCGGGAGGGCAGTGGTTCCATTCCTTCAAAGCGGACCTTGTGGCGGAACTGGGGGCGGCACAGGGGCTCGGTCAGTCCGGCTGCACCCTGGGCTCGCGGGGCCCAGGGTGCGTCCCTCTCCCCCCCACTGGGCCGTACCCACCTCTTTGACCTTACTGAAGCCCATCCAGAGGCGCAGCCTGCGCAGAAACAGCTCCACCATCTCGTAGTCCTGAGGCTCCCAGGCTGGGCGGTATAGCTCTCCCCGCAGGGCATGATAGCGCCAGTGCAGGAGGACTGCGCCCAGCCTCAGGGCGCCCCACAGCCGCAGACCCCAGAGCCCCACACACAGCAACGGGGACAGGGTCCAAGAATCAGCGGGACACAGGTTGGGGCCCCGGGACCCTGGGCACAGCACTAGGAGTGTCCGGGCCGCGTTCAGGAGGGAGTCCATGCAGGAGACCAGCTGTGGGGAAGCAACACCGGTGAGGGAGTGAGGGGGTGGCCAGGCCAACGCCCTCCCCGAGGGTCCCTAGCACAGTCACCTACCAAAACAGCCAGCTGGGCATAGGCCACGCCGAGCACAACCAGTCCTAAGGTGGCTCCCGCAAGCTCCGGCAGGGCGCGGCAGAGCGTCTTGCCAAAAACTGACCACTGTCGAACGAACCGTAGCTGCTGCGCGGCCTGCAGGTGGGGGGGCGTCAGCCTGCGGCGCTGGGTCTGTGCCCAGCCCCGTGCCTGCCTGTCCTGTCCTCACCTTGACCAAGAGCAGGAAGAGCAGTGAGGCGGCCAGACCTCTGGCAACGGCACTCAGCTGTGCGACTTGGTCGAAGCTTGTGAAGTGGCGCGGGCGACCGCTCACAAAGCGGGCCCACTGGCGGTCAGCAGCACCCAGCTGGGCCAGGCGCACCAGCGCCGTGGACGCGGTCAGCACCACCAGCAGCCACCGTGCCCAGGCCCCAGGCTGCACTAGGCGAAGGCAGCCCTGTCTGTGCCAGGTGCGCACCTCCGCTACTGAGAAGTACATTGCGAACAGCAGCAGGCACACCTGTGGGTGGCCGCAGGCGAGGTCAGGGGCCTGCGGGGAGGAGCCTGCAGGGGAGGGGCCGGCTGGGAGGGGAGGGGCGGGCCAGGACTGAGGAGACCCCACCCCTCAGGTGGAGGGGCCAGGCCCAGCCCTGCCAGCAAACTGCCTACCGAAGTGAGCAGAGGCAGCGACAGTCCGGAACTGAGGCGCCGTAGTGCAAATGGGCGGATGCTGAGGGCCGCTAGGGCGCGGCCAGCTGTGGGGAACTCGAGGCGCAGCGTGATGGCGGCATGCAGCCCTACAGCTGGGCTGTAGCGCGTGAGCTCCACGAACACTGCACGGCTCCTACACGGAGGGCACGGTCGGTGGGATAGGTCATGCAGAGAGGGCCTGATAAGGGCAGGGGGCGCGACGCAGGATGGTGGGGGTGGTCATTGCATTTGGCCAGTGAGGAGGCCTCCCAGGAAGACTAGTGACAAAGCCAAGGAGAGCTGGCTGGGAGGGAGGCTCAGAGGCCTGCAGGGGAAGCAGCTGCCGGGACAGGCGGTGCCCACCTGCTGTCCAGCCAGTTGTGCAGCTGCAGGAAGCCCAGCCTCGCACGGCTCTCCTCAAGATTCAGGCCCAGCTCCTGCACGTAGCCACCGCTGTCGTATATGGCACAGTATCCCCAGTACCAGGCACTGTGGGGAGGACCAGTATTGGAGCCATCCCAGCCTGCAGGCACCTGGGAGCCAGCGGCTGGCGAGGGGTTCCTCTAAAGGCCCCCTCCCACCTGCAAGGGCCCCAGGGCCCTGGCTCTGCTCACCCCAGCATGTCAGGAGCAGAGTAGGTCCAGGATTCAGAGTCGTTGTGGGCTCCACTCTGCCAGCCAATGCCATGGTCACTGGTGCTGAAGCCTCCTGCGGCTGAGCACACGGACACTCCTGAGCCCAGAGGGTCTGGGCAGAGTGCTAGAATGCAGAGGAGCCCAGGTCGCGGTCACACCCCAAACAGGCAAGGTCACTGCTCTACCAGCTGGGTTAAGCTCCTACGCTGCCTGACCTCCCAGAACCTTCCCAGAAACCCAGGAGGTAGATATTGTCCTCTCTTGTTTTACAGAAAGGAAGCTGAGTCAGGATGAGGGTGAACATCACACAGCTAAGCTATGCAGCTGAAACATGGCAGCCACAGCTGTATGGATGGAGCAAGGGTAAGTGTGGACGGCTCCACCTGCCTCACCTTCTTGCAGCCGCACTTGCCGCAACCGCAGGGGCCCCAGCTCGGGGCTGGACTGGTTCCCGTGGACGTAGGGCAGCAGCACATGGGACATCCATGGCCAGAACTCATCAGACCTGCCATCAGTAGAAGACAGAGTCACACACTCCAGCCAGTAGCTTCCCTGTTCCACTTGGCCAGAGTCCCAGAAAGCTCTATAGCTGCAGCATGAGAGGAAAAGGCTAGAGCATGGTGCCTTGTCTGTCCTAGGGCTGTGCTGTGCACCGTGGCATGCATAGCAGTCTCCCTGGTCTCTGCCCACTGGACACTGGTCGCACCTCTTTCATTGCTCACAACCAACATGTACCTAGATATTTCCAAATGTCCTCAAGGGGCTGGGCTGATCTAAGCAAGATCAAAGTTGGTCTTGGTGGGCATCAGTGTCACCTTGGCCCAACAGACAAGTGTGTGTCCTGGGGTGTCCCTACCGAGTGATGGCCAAGAAAGCCCGGCTATCCAGCTCCTGCTTGATGGCACTCTGCAGACGGTAGGCATGGCTGTGGCACGAGACGTCTCCATAATTGGCCAGCAGCGTCACCAGCAGGAAAACCATGTACACCAAGAGGCTCTGGGGACAGGGATAGTGTCGCTGTGAGTGGATCCCAGGCCATAGCATCAGGGCAGGGGTTTAGGATTGCTGGTCAGCAAACCATCCCTGGCCAGGGTACCTGGCATTAAGGAGCAGCACAAATGCCCCACCAGGGCCTCTCCTGGAGGCAGACACACAAGCAACTCAAGAACAAGGCGACTGCGCCCAGGGCCCTATAAAGCTAAGTGGGAGCCAGGCATGGTGGCCCACACCTGGAATGCCAGCTCTTGGGAAGCTAAGACAGGAGGATCTCAAATTTGTGGCCAGCCTCAGGAACTTAGTGAGACCCTAAGCAACTTAGTGAAACTCTGTTTCAAAATAAAAAATAAAGTGCTTGGACATGGCTCAGTGGCTAAGTGCCCCTGGGTTCAATCCCTGGTTCCCCCCATGACCCACCAAAAAAAAAAAAAAAAAAAGTGAATGGGAGCAGGGATTTGGGATGTCCAGCAGCATGGAGAGGGGCTGGTCGGTTTAAGGGGTGAGGAGTCAAGGCAGGAGCTGCAGCACTTCAAATGCCCACCAGAGGGCATTCTGTGGTCAGGAAAGGGGGACATGCATGTGCTGGCCAGGAACTAGGAGTAGGGGGATGGAGAGCGGGTGCTGCTGCTGAGGCCTGAGCTCACCCTCAGCATGCCATGCAGCCTCTTGACCTTGCGGGCTTCCTCCTTAGCCAGGAAGAGTGCAAAGCCATGGGGGGGGCGCACCCGGGGCACTCGCTCGCTCACGGGGGTCACAGCTGGACTCTCCACCAAGGTGTCGTCTTCATCTGGGTGCAGCCGCTTGGCCACCAGCGAGAAGTACAGGGCTTCCAACAGGACCTGAGGTGCGGGTGGCATCAGCCAGCCAGCAAGAGGCCGGCGGCCCCACCCCATCCAACCCACTCACCTTAAGTGGCTCTACCCCCTGCCAACCCACTCACCTTAAGTGGCTCCCAGCCTAGGAAGGAGGCCAGGAAGCTGGAGCTGCTCGAAAGGAGCCACATGACGCTCACGTTTGGGGGGAAGCTGGCACCAACCCACCCTGAGACCCCCACAGCCACAGCCACCAAGAGGAGGCTGAGCCCGTGGGCCAGGGAGGCACACCATGTGGGGAGCAGGTGCTTCCGCAGACTCTCCGCTAGTCCTGAGGACAGAGATAGCTGTGTGACTGCACGCCCAGAGGGAGGGTGTGGAAGGAGTATCTGACCTATGAGCGCACCTGTCCTGGAGAGCCCTGCCAACGGGGGCTGTTGCCCAGTCAGGCCCGGGCTGGGTGGCTGCTTCTCTCCCAGCCTCTGCAGTGTCAGTACTTCCATCTTCTCCCCTGGAGCACTGGGCCTGAGGCACAGGGCAAGAACCATGGACTCTGCACACCTCCCAGGCAGGGGCACTGCCATGGCCCACACTCATCTGCTGGGCAGTTCCCAAGCCTCTCCTAAGTCAGGTGGGTGTGGTGCTGGGAGCTCAGAGACACCATGGCCACTCTCCCCTTGCTTCCTGCTTACACACCCACTGCCCAGCACTTCCTAGGGAAGCCCTCATCCCTCCGAGACGGGAAGCAGGGCTAGTTGGTCTGGGCTCCCACTGCCCCAACCAGACCCATCTCAGGATGACCTCTCCCTCAGGAACGAGCACTCACAGGCCAGTGAGCAGGTCTGACTCTACATGGGCATCTTGGGCAGGAGCCAGGCTGCCGGCCCCTTCAGCCAGGACCTGGCGGATCAGGTCTTCGTCTAAAGGAAGCAGGAAACATCAGGCAGGGTTGGAAACCCAGGGTTCAGGCCTTCCCTCCTTCCCACCCTGGCTCACCTGAGGCTGAGAAGTATTTGGAAGGTGAGGAGGGGCTGACCAGAGAGAGGCCATCCTCCTCTGGGCCCAGTCCATGGCCCAGTTGGCCCTGAGCCAGGCGCTGCAGGGTGCTGCCCATGATGGATGGGTCGCTGAGCAGGTCTGGCCAACTGAGTGTGCCTTCGCTGGACGGCCAGCACACTAGGCTGTGGGGTGACACGGATCAGCAAGGGTTCAGGCGGGGGACACACCTCTGCATCTACTTGAACCAAGCCCAGTCACACACACACAGCTACGCAGGCACTGAGCACAGGGGCATGGGTAACCTGAGCAGACCTGTGGGGACAACATGACAACGCCAGAGACCACACATGCTGGACGAGGGCACACAGACAGGCACAGCTGGCCTAGGCCAAGGCTCACGGTTCCTCTAGGCAGCCCTACCTTTTAGAATCATCCAAAAACAAGTCGCCCTTCATTTGCCCAGCCAAGGCCTGTTGACAAATACACAGACGCCTTAGAGTGCAGGCAGCCTGAGGCAGCAGGACCCCAGCTCAGGCAGGGCCTCCACCTGCCACAACCCCTGCAGTGCCATGACCCCTGCAGGAGTCTCACCTCAGCACGGAGGCCTGCAAAGGTGAGGAAAGAGCTGTCCAGCACAGAGGAGTCCAGGCAGCTGTCCACATCCAGAGCCTGAGGTCCTGTGGGGGTGGGGCTCAGGCCCCCAGCCACCTGCAAGGAGACCGCAGGTGGTCAGCAAGAATCAGCTCTGGCCCCTGCTCAGGGGAGCAAGATAAGCAATCTCCCGAGCAGACATGATGGTCCAGACCAGTATTGTGCAAGAATATTCTAGAATGATAGGCATGTTCCAGACCTACACTGTCACGGCAGACTCCAGCTACATGTCACTCTTAAGCCCTTGAAATATGACTAGTACAACTAAAGAAATGAATCTTTGGGGTTGGGCAGGTAGCTCACATATGCAAGGCCCTGGGTTCGATATTTAGCACCACACTAAAAAAAAAAAAAAAAAAAAAAAAAAAAAGCTTTGATTTTGCTTATAGCACTGTCCTCGAGCCCTGGGGCAAACGCCTTGGCCACAGTGCCCCTCGTTGGTGCTGCAGGCTCCATGTGCACGGCACTGCTGAGGAGCAGGGGTGTGCCTCTGTAAAGGACAGTGCAGCACTTTCCTTTCCTTGTGATCTCCTTGTCTGGCTGTGGTGCTAAGACAGTGCTGGCCTCATGGAAAAGTCAGGAAGTGTCCCTTCCTCTTGTTAGAGGAGTTTGAAAAACACTGGTATGACTATTTAATCTTTAACTGTGCAGGAGAATTCACCCATGAAGCCATCTGGCCTGGCTTTTCTTTGTGGATGCCACTTTGGCCTCCTCACTCACATGATGCTCCACCTACTTCTCGGGGCTGCTCTGGCAGTGCCTCCAGTTCTGCGGTAGGTCCCCTGCTCTTCTCTGCCTGGGGCAGGCAGGACTCATGGTGTTCCGCGTCTATCCTATCAATTTCCATGAGGTGCATGACAACATCCCCTTTCATTCATGATGTGGCAATGTGAGTCTTCTCTGTCTTCTTCTTTTTGGTCAGTGTAGCTAAGATTTTGTCTATTTTGTTGACTTTTACAAAGAATTGGCTTTTGGTTCTCTGATTGTTTTCCCCTTTGGTCACTGCATTGGGCAGCATAGTTCTCAGCCCAACAAAGGGGCTCTACCCTGGAGCTCTGAGCCCTGGCCCCAGCCCACCTTGCTCCGGGTCATCCGGAAGAGGAACAGAATGGCCAGGTAGACAGGGTAGACGACAACACTGGACACCAAGCCAATAGCAACTGTGTCAGCACTGGGTGGGATCAGACTGGACATAGGCCCCACACTGTGGCAGGAGAGAAAACCCAGGCTGGGTTAGGATGGGCTGTGGGCCCAAGGCACTGGGCGAGGGAAACCATCCTGACCTACAGGCACCCACCTGTAGGTGGCGTCTCCCACGACCCCATACCACACAGCATTAGCACCCAGGAAAAGGCAGAAGAGGAGGACACAGCAGGTGGCCCTCTGGACACGAGTGAAGCGGCTCCGAGGTGGCCGGTCCCACATGGAAAGCCAGATGTGCTTGTCAAAGAAACCCCGCTGCAGCTCGGCTACAAGCAGGCGCTGGAACCGCCACAGGGCCGCCTCACCTGGGAGGAAACACAGCAGGCTGCAGAAGGCCCCCAGCCCCAGCCCCGCCCGAGGCAGCAGCATCTTCACCTGCGGCTGGCAGCCTCACCTGCAGCCAGCACCTCCTTCTCCACCAGGCCCCCGTTGGACTCTGTCTCCACAGACAGCCAGTCGTTGACCAGGAAGAAGGTGCTGCGGCCATTCTGCAGGTCCCTGACAATGATGTGCTGCAGGAACCAGGCGGGGCTGAGCCCTGTGGAAGGGACGGGAAGAGGTGAAGGCTACGGAGTGCTAGTGGGGACAGGGCGCGGCAGCACCACCCCAGACCTTTGTTGTCGTGCCACACTCTGATTTTCCACACGTCGCCCAGGCTGTGCGGGGTGGCGATCTGGAAGATGTCCAGGCTGTTGCGGTGGAAGGCTCTGTCCCCATCCAGGTGCCGGTGGCCACTCCGGCTATCTGCCCCATACAACATGATGCCCACATGGGCTGTGGTACCTGGGGATGGGAAAGGTGAGCTGGGTCTGCTGCCCACTGCATACGGAACCAGGCAAGTTATCCAGTCACAAGCACGGGAGCCCCTGTTCTGCAGTTGTGCTGTTTTTCGGTGGCACCGGGGATTAAACCCAAGGCCTTGCACATACTAGGCGAGGGCTGTACCACTGAGTCACATCCCAGCCCTTTCTTGTATTTTATTTAGAGACAGTGTGTCACTGAGTTGCTCAGGGCCTCACTAAGTTGCTGAGACTGCCTTTGAACTCTCGATCCTCCTGCCTCAGCTTCCTGAACCACTGGAATTAAAGGCATGTGCCACTGCACCTGGCTAACTCATGTGAGTTTTGAACAATGGATAATCAAAGAGAGAATTAGACAACACCGGTGAGAACACAGCTAAAAAATGAAAAATGGCAGGCCACGGGTGTCTATCTAGGTGGTAGGGGGTATGCCCAGCATGCATGAGGTCCTGGGTTCAATCCTCAGCACCCAGAAGAAAAAAAAAGAAAGAAAGAAAAATGGTAACACTGCTGCTGAAGGGGTGGCCGGAAGGAGGCTGTGCTGCCCTATCCAACACTTGACAGGTGACCAGTGCCAGACCGACTCCCCCAGGTCAGGGAGGTGGTCAGAGGAGGTGGCTGTCCCAGCAGGTCAGGGACTGAGGAAACCTCCCAAGGAATGCAGGGAGACACTGCAAAGTACCAAATACCAAGAGAAGGGAAACGCTGGAAGTCGGCAGGCCTCAAGTGTGACACTCGCCAGGCACAGAAGGGCTCGCTCCTGAGGCAAACGAGGCAGAAGGCTTGCACGAGGCAACAAGCACTGGAGCTCGCGCCAAGTCGTGTGCTAAGAACACATGCGTTTCCCTGTGTGTCCTGACACACGTGGAGCTCACACTGGTGAACCTACTGCGTGTGTTTTGAAAGAAATTTCAAAGGTCACAGAACAACCTTCATTGGTGGCTGAGCTCATGTTCGCCGTCTGCCTGAGCCCACGCTTGCAGCCCCACACTGCAGAGCAAGGACCACCCACAACTGTCCTACAAAGGATGACCAGAGTCTGTGAGGTCACCTCAAGCCTCCCTGAGCCAGCCCACTGCGCAGCACTTGGGAGCCTGAACACCTGCAGGACACCCATCACCATGATCACTGCAGAAGCTGCCAGAGCCTGGGATGGCAGCTGGGGCCCAGAGCGGGCAAGTCCCAGATTCCCATCCACTGTCGTCCCCCCTCACCTGCGCCTCGGCCCCAGCCGGTCTTGACCAGGATTTCATACTTGAAGTGGCCTCCCCTCCCACAGAAAGGGATGATGCGGGCCCGGCCAACATCCAGCTGGTCCAGCTTGCGCAGGATCACAGCCATGACCACGTAGGTCAGCAAGCACACAGTGCAGGTCAGCAGAACAATGGAGTTCACGCCACTGGCTGGCTCCTGGGAAGACAGAGCCGCCAGCCCAGGGGGTCATTCACAGGCCTCCCCAAGGATAGAGCTGGAGTCCACTCAGCCCTCTCACCCTGCAGAGACCAAGGAATGGGCCACTCACAGGAAAAGTGAACTGGACACGACTGGGGGGCACAGAGAGGCTGGCGCCAAAGGCAGTCAGGTGGCGGGTGAGGCAGACAGCCTGGTGGGGCGAGGTCTCCTCCAGGGGCATGAGCCCCTCGGTCCTCCACATCATCTCCTCCTCGCTGAAGTACTGGCACAGGGAGGTGTACAGGCCCACAGACACCTCCAGCGCTGACCAGTGGAAGTGGTTGGTTAGGTTCAGGTAGTAACTCCCGCCTGGGTCTTGGGTCCTGCTAAGGACAGGGCAGGTATCACAGCCAGACTCCACTGGGTTCCAGGATCCAGGCCTGGAATGTTCTTGCCTCAGATGCTGGGCCTGGCCAGCCACCCAGCCTTCTGCTGCCACTGATTCTTGGAGAGCCCACGTGCCCTTGGCCAATACAGACCAAACCATGTCCGTCCTGCCCCAGCCCACTCCAGGCCCCATTCTCTCCAGCCCAATAGAAGGTGCTCACCCCGGGGCGATGAAGAAGGTGTAGGGCCTGTGGTCAGCACCCCGGAGCACCTCCAGGCTGACCCTCCTCCTGGCTGAGCAGTTGTGTTCATTGGGTTGAGGCGCCGAGTGCAGGTAGACTGCCAGGTAGGGCTCGGGCTCCTCAGACAAGTGGCGCTCTGGGGGTGGTGTGCATGGCACTGGATGCCCATCCAGGAAGCCTGCCCACCCTGGGACACCCTCCGAGGCCTACTGCCACAGGGCCTGAGAGTCCATCTGAGCATAGGGCTGCAGAAGCCTCCACACTGGAGCAGCCTGTGCTCCTCCATTGCCCCAAATGCCCTTCAAGCAGGCCCCACATAGCAGGAGGTAGACCTGAACTGCAGCCACAAGCTTGAGAGTGTCTCTTCCCCAGGGACAAGGCTAGGAGGAAGGGAAGCTGGGCCACATGCTGCCCATGATACTCACCGCTGAGTACCACATAGGTGACCTGCAGGTGCAGCCCCGCCTCAGGGCTGCTGCTGTCTAGGGTAACCACAACACTGACTGAGGTTTGGGGCTGGACGATGGCAGAGCCTGCAGGGGCACGGGGACTCTGGTCCGAGTTGTTAGGCACCTTCACTGTGATGGCGCGTTCTGTGGCCAGCCGTTCGATGGGGATTTGGGCACCAGCCTGTGTCTGGAAGGCCATGGAGGCCACCTTGGTGGAGACAGTGTAGTTGCTGATGTAGCCAAATGGGAAGGGATTGGAGTCTACAAGGAAGATGAGCTGCACCACGTCACTGAGGTTGGACAGGGCCCCGCTGAAGGCCTCCGGGATGGAGAAATGGCAACCAGGGCCCGAGGTGTTGCCGTAACACAGCAGGCTCAGTGGATCTGAGCGCTTGCCCTGGGCCACAATCTCCTCGCCCACCAGGGTCAGTGGCTCCTCGTTGAGCACGCGGGAACGCATGAGGATGCGCATGAGAGCCGAGGAGAGGTTGTAGGCCTTGGACGCCACCATCAGTGAGGGCGGCTCAGCCCCCAGCTCTGAGGGCTGGAGGCCCTGTGCCTCCGAGCTGGCCAGGTGGATGAGGTCACCTGCAGATGGGCACGGGAGGTTGGGAACCCCAGCGCAGACTGCTGAAGGCTGGGGGAGGGGGAGGCCCTTGCCCACACCTGTGATGTTGAGGATGCTGTCTGCGATGGTGGTGGGGGTCACAGTGCCCTCGGTGGTCTCTGCCTGCAGGATGCGCATCATCCCCTCCAACTTGTGCAGCGTTGTCTTCAGACAGGAGCGGCACATGAGCTCTCTGCTGGACACCTGCGTGGAGGCCAGGCAGAGTCCAGGCCCACTCCGCCCACACTCAGCAGGCTGCCCACTCACATGTGCCAGCGTGCAGGCAGCCTGCCTCCAGGTGCCCTGGACTCAAGCTGCAGCATCTGCCCAGGCCTGAAGCGCCAAGACCCTCCCTGCTGCGTGTGATTCTATGGACCCTCCCACCCCCGGGGAACATCCAGGCTCCTCCTGGGACCCACGTAATGTGGCCCTACCAGCCACCCAGAGTGTCTTTTCACACAACTAAAAGCAAGGCAGATGCTGAGGCTCTGGTCCAGCCACCCAGGCCACAGAGCAACAGGGCAGCCTCCATCCAGAAAGCGCTCTGCTGACCTATACTCTTGAGGACTTGGCCCTACTCTCCAGCCTCTGGAGCCATCCCCTCCCCACCCTGGCAAATGTCCCCTGCCCTGCTCACGAGTCTAGACTTGGGGCAATGAATATCTATGGGTAGGCACCACATCAGATGGGCTAAGTAAGTGGGGTGTGACCACAGGCCCAGGAGGAAGGCACAAAGGAGAAACTTTGTGCCAGCCCCTCCCTATACATGGACTATTCTTTCTTTCTGGGCCACCCTACAGGACCATCAAGGGAACACTGTGCACTTATGCTGGACAGCAGCAGCAGAGGACTGGCACAGGCCAGGAAAGGAGCTCCTAGGCTGGAGATTCAGTATGCACAGCTGATGCTACCACAGGGCCTGGGTGTTTGGAGGGCACGCTGCTCCTGGCTACCTACCATGCACTGGGCCAGCGCAGCAGTGATCTGCTGGATGTCATCCACCGTGTTAACGCGAAGGGACACCAGGGTCTCTGTGATGTTCTTGCGCACCTGGGCTCGCAGCTGCCGTTCATGGTGGGGTTCGGCTGCCATGTCTGGAGCCTGCTCATACTGGAATGGGTGGGGAGCACAGGGGCTATCAGTGGGCAGGTACCCAGTCACACACAGCTCTCCACTGGCTGCTGTGAGTCAGGGACTCAAAACCCAGAGTTGTCTCCTCAAGGGCAGACCAGGGCATGTTCAGGACACCCTGCAGGCTCGGCTGGACCTGACAGTGGGGAAGGCCTGGCATGTACTGGCTGCTGACAGTAGACACTACCGTTTCAAGGACTTTAGGGGGCTGGAGATAGAGCTCAGTGGTAGAGGACTGCCTAAAGTGCACAGGCCATGAGTTCAACTCCCAGTACTACACACCCACACACACACCCTCTCTCTCAAGGACATCAGGGATTTAGCTAGTTGAGGGTCCAAAGATGAGACCTTTGTGAGGATGTCACGAGTTCTGGCCCCATAAAGCAGGTGCTGGGGGATCCCTGTTGGCCCACCCCACTGACCTCATTGAGCACAGTGATGAGGGCCAGCGAGTACTCAATGACGTGCTGGGGGTCAGCTTGCCTCAGTAGCCCAGGTAGCACAATGGCGGTCAGGCTGTGCAGCCAGGGGATGAGGCCCACAGAGCTGCTATTGGGCTCTGGAAGGACAATGGCCAGAGACCTACAGGGCAGAGATGCGCCATGAGCCAGTGACATTCACCACATTCCCCCCACTCCCCTGCCACCCCACCCCCTGGGTCCAGCTCACCTGTTGAGGGCAACCACTGCAGCGCCCAGCTGATCCTGCACTACCACAGCCAAGTCGACTTCAAAGTGAGGCCGGAAGCCAGGTGGCAACACAGCGGCATAGGCTGAGAGGCTGCCCTTATAGACGCAGAACTCCTCGCAGTGGCCCTGGCGACAGCGCCGCAGTAGCAGGGCGTACACCAGTGGGGCACTCGCATCCTCCGCATCGCGCCAGCCTGCAGGGTGCACAACGTCAGCAAGGTCTCTTGCCGGCCCGCGGCCCGCCCCCAGGCCCGCACTCACCAGCGCACTCGAAGTGCACCTTGGTGGTGAGCGCGCGCACGGCCTCCAGTGGGAAGAGTCGGCAGGAGCCCCCAAGCGGCGGGCGGTTGGGCGAGAGGTGGATGGAGGCACAGCCTTCTTCTTCGCCCGAGCTGCCCAGCACGCTGAGCGTGAAGATGTAGCCCTCACCGTCGCGCAGCACGCCCCGCCGAACTACCAGTCGCATGCCAGAGCTGCCCGTGGACGTGGTCGTCTCGTCCAGCACCAGCGTCTTGTTGCTGAAGGTGCGTGCGGCCCAGCGCTGCAGGACGCAGCGAAGAAGTCCGGGTGAGAACAGGGCCAGAGCCACCGACAGCCCCGCCCACCGCCCTGCCTCCGCTGCTCACCCCTCGCTTGGAGCCGCTGCTACAGTTGTCGCAGCGGCCCTCCAGGTATACGTAGGAGCTGCGGCTCACTTCGTACACCGCCTGCGCCTTGCAGGACACGCACTCCAGAGACACAATGGGCACCCGGCCGCTCCGGATGGATACCTGGGGCGGGCGGGGGGCAGTCACGGAAGACGTCTCAGGTCCAAACTAAGGAAAGTGCAGAGATATTTCCCAGTCCTAGGAGGGGTTAGTCCACTAAGGAGTAAGAAGCCAGTGGGGCTTGCCTGCAGCCCAGGGGCTTGCTAAGACTGGCAGGTGACACAACTAGAGTGAACAAACCAAGGCGTTGAGCAGTCTACACAATGCTGTGCTCCTACTTCCCTGGGCAGGGCCTGGGTAAGACAACCCAGCCAGCTTACCTGCCTGGTATGCCCTCTTCTGGAGATAACTTTTCTGGGTAGGAGTGTCTCCTGGGCAGGCCAATTGAGAAGGCCTGGTGGCGGGGAGACATCTCCCCAGGATGCCCCAGCACACCTCACTGGCAGGACCTGCCCCACAGAGTGGCCACCACCTGCACTGTGGTCCTAACTTTCCTGGCCAGGGCAGAAGGCTACGAAGGCAAGAACTGGCCCCTTGCATCCAGAAGCAAAGAGATGTACACCCTGGGTACAGTGACTGCCTCTGCAGCAGGAGGCAGACCAGTTTCTCACTGTCTGCTTTTTGCACCAGCTGGCACAGAGCCATTGTCTACAGCACACCAGAGCTTGCATGGCCCTTAAGATCTCACGGGGAGCTGCACCCTGGTTTGGAAGGAGGCCATGTAACAAAGGGGGATATTTACTATCAAGCCCTTGAAAGAAAGGGGAGTAGAGCTGGACACTTTTAGGACACTGTCTAGGCTCGGTCCACTGGGACAGGGGCATCACCCACCGTCTGGCTTGCAGCCTCCTCCTTCCGGCCCGCCTTCCACACTGTGAGACTGAAGGTGTACTGCACACCGGCCACCAGGCGCTCCCGAGGGATGGTTACTACGCTGCTCCCACGGGGCCCAAGGTTCAGCAGACACCCACTGGCCTCACTCTGCAGCCCACAAATGAGGGAGACAGTGAAGTATGAGACCCCCAACCAGCCTCAATGCAGATAGGGCTTGGGGCTTTCCAGGGCAGGGAACTATGAGGGCAAGAGCTGGTCCCCTCCTTGGTTCCATGCAGGAACCAAGGCCCAGTCCAAGACCATGTGGAGTGCTGGGCATTCCCCGGACATAGCACAAGTCTGAGGGGCAGAGAGGATGTACCGCCGTGTGGCTGACCTGAGTTGAGGCCACACAGGCCCAGAGGAAGTTTAGTGGTGTCTGGTCACCATCCTCCAGATTGGGATCGTAGGACTTGCTCCCATCCAGCACAAGGTCCTGCGTGTCTGACCATACACGGTAGGAGCCACCTTCAATGATGGGCACCAGGCGTTCAGCAGCCACAGTCACATTGGCCTGAATGCTCCGTGCCAACGGTGTGTCCCCAAATGACACCATAAACACGAAGCAATAGTGGCCCACAGGAAGTGCCAGCCGTGGCACCACCAGCTGGGGCCGGCTCATGTCCACACCAGGCAGGGCCACTTGTGCTACACGCCCCAGCCGCTGGCAGCTGGTGGTGCGGTATACCTCCCAGCGGTACTCAGTCTGGTAGGTGACACAGTCCCGTAGGTCAACGTGGGCCTCCAGGTAGTTCCGTTGGGAGCGCCGCATTAGCACCTGCAGGGGCAGGGCCACATCCACCTCGGGCTCCCTGCAGGCCAGAACCTGGACAGTCACTGTGGCCTGTGCCACAAAGAAGCTCACCAGGTTGGAAGCATTCACCTGTACTCGATAGTCCCCAGGCTGCAGGTAGGAGTGGTCAGCCCAGGGCTCCTCTGTGTCCTGCACTGGAGCCCCATCCCCAAAGTCCCAGTGGTAGGCCACTCGCCGGGGGCTCGGGCTTGTGGCAGCCTCAAATCGGGCTGAGCGGCTGGCAAAGCAGCGGCCACTCCTCAGCTCCACGTGCTGGATGACATCCTGCACCTCCACAGAGAGTGTCATGTTCACGCCACCCAGCTCATTGAAAGCACGCACCTGGATCTCCAGCAGCCCTGCTGCAACAGGGGTATAGGTGACATCACGGCCTGACAGAATGACCAGCGAGTCACCCTGAACCTTCTGCAAGGAGAAGTACCAGGCGTAGGCAACTCGGGAGCCCCGCTGCACCCGGGCTGTGAAGTTCTTCTCAGTGCCCGTGGCCATGCCTGGCTCGCAGCAGTTGGGCACCTGCAGCCCACCAACAGCCTCCAGCACCAAGATGCGCACCTGTGCCTGGGCCCGGCTCACGTGGTTCTCAGCCTGCACACTCACCACGTGGTCTCCAGCCTGGGAGAAACGGTGGGAAAAACGGGGCCTGGGGAGAATCTCAGGGGTGGCCCCACTAACCTGCAAGTGAAAGGTGACATCTGAACCAGCGGACAACAGGACCTGAAAGTGGACCAACTGCCCAGGTGGCACCACCTTGCTACTGGCCCACAGAGCCAGGCCCACAACAGGCTCCTGCACTGTGAGGCTGTGCTCAGCCACAGCCCAGCTGACCGCATTGGAGGCATTCAGCCGGATGGAGAAGGCACCAGCATCTGGGAAGCTCACGGCAACATGCGGGCTATGCTCACTGCCACCCGGCACAGTCCAGCACCAGCTTACGTTGGTGCCTGTGGCTAGCTGCCCCCAGAAGGACACAGTGGAGCCGACTGCCACAAAGCTGCCCAGTTCACCAGCCCTGATGCTGAGGCCACTCACAGGCACCTGCACAATCACCTCAATGGTGGCATTGGCCAAGCCCAGCTGGTTCCCAGCTGTGACCCTGACCGGGTGCAGGCCGGCTATGGGAAAGGCAAGGATGACAGACTGCTCCAAGGTCTCCCAGCTCAGCTCTTCCTCTAGAGTCCATGTGTAAATGACGTTGCTGCCACCAGTCAGCCTGGCACTGAGGGTGACACTCGTGTTGACAGCAGCTGGGTTGGGGGAGGCGGCCACAGCCAGCCACCCCACAGGCTCCATAAAGTCCACAGTGCGGTTGGCCCAGGCGCTGCCCAGCATGTTGGTAGCCCGCAGCTGGATGTGGTAGGTGCTGGCTTCAAGTGCAGTGAGTGAGAAGCTCTTACCACTGCCCATCAGGGCTGGGCTGCCATCCTGCTGGGCGACCCAGCTGTAGGAGATGTTGGTGCCATCCCTGACCATGGCATGGAGCTGCAGCGTGTGGTTGGTGGGGAAGCAGCAGCTGCCCCCTCCACCTGCTATCTGCAGCCCCTCAATGAGCTGCAGGACATAGATGAAGATGCTGTCTTGGGCAGTGCCCACCTCATTCTCAGCTGTGACAATGATGTTGAAGGTGCCCACTGAGCGGAAGGTGTAGGAGATGGTGGGGCCCCCAGGGATGGGAGTGCAGCGGTCACAGAGCACCCAGGAATAGCACACGTCGCTGCCTGACTCCAGCAAGGTGCTGAAGCTCACGCTGCCGTTCAGAGGCACAACTGTGCGGCTGGCATTGACACTGAGCCCCCGCACGCGCCGTTTTACTGTGACATTGAGCTGGGCCTCGCTACGGCTCACCTCATTCCAGCTGGCCACTCTGATGGTGAAGTGACCTGTGTTGTTATAGATATGGGTGACCTCAGGGCCCTCAAGCTGCCTGCCGTCCCCCAGCTCCCACAGGAAGGTGGCAGGGCGCCCGTGGCCCACGGTGGAGAACAGGTAGGGCTGCTGCAGCTCTAACACCCGGGAGCCGTTCACTTTGATGCCAGTGACCACTACAGGCTCCTGTACCTCCACGAGAGCTGAGTCATTGGCAGCAGAGACATTATTGTACACAGTGACCGTCACCAAGTAGGAGCCCACATCTCTGTAGGTGAATGTCATCTCAGGGCCCCCAATACGGACCTGGGCATTGTCTTCAATGCCAAAGTCCCAGGTGTAACGGTAGGGGAATGGGGGCCAAGCAGAGGCTACCAGCTGGGCTTCGTCCCCAAGCTGCACAAACTGCCTCTCAGGCTGCAGGGTGACATTGTCCACCTCAGGCTCCACACAGACACTGGTGAAGTAATGTGCCTTGTTCACGTGGCTCGACAAGATCAGCACCAGGGGAAATGTGCCACTACGAGTGAAGTTGTGTGTCACCGTCGGGCGCCCCTGGATGGTCACATTAGAGGAGCCATCTCCAAAGGTCCAGTCAAAGAGATAGTGAGCAGGGTCCCCGGTAACATGGGCTGTCAGCTGGGCCTCGGGCTGTGTGGGGAGGCAGGCCATGGGCTCTATGCGTAGCACCTCTAAGACAAAGACCTGCACAGGCAGGCTTTGGCTCAAGTGACCCACAGGGCTGGCTGCTGCCACTGTCACCGTCATGTTCTGTGCCTGCAGATACACATGCTGCACCGTGGCCTCAGGGCCTGTCAACACTGTGCCATCCCCCATGTCAAATGTCCACGTGATGTTGTCACCCATCTCCACAGCAGCGTTGATGACCACAGGGGCGCCTTGCTCTACAACCGGGCTCAGGTGCACACTCAGGCCGCGCAGCTCCTGGAAGACGTGGACCTCTGCCTGCGCCACCACCCTGCTCACCGTGTTGTTAGCCTCCAGGCAGATGTGGTAGGTGCCTGTTGCCACGTAAGTGTGGCTGACCACTGGCTGGCTCTGCATCAGGACAGGGGAGCCGTCCCCAAAGTCCCACACATACAGGACACCACCAGGGGAGGGCAGAGGGTGCGGGTAGAAGGTACCAGGCTGGCCGGCCACCAGGGTGCTGCTGCTCATGCCAATGGCCGTGGTGGGCAGCGCGTCACGCACGCTCACAGGTACCACCTGCGTTAGGTTCTCAAAGGTGTTGGACACGAGCACTGTCAGGTTGTACTCCCCTGTAGGACAGACCTGAATGGGACCTCCTGCTCACAGGACTTCCCCACCTAGTCCTGGTATCACACGCACAACCCTCCTCACGATGTAAACCGCCGTGCCCTTGGGCCAGCTGGAGGGGCCCCACAACAGGTTGCACGTGGGACCCAGCTCCATGAGGCAGCAATGAGGGTAGGAAGAAAAGGGCACCTCCAGGCAAAACTGCAGAGATGAGCAGGAGCACAAGGAAGGGAGGGCGTGCAGCCTGCGCCACATGCCACTGGGGGCGCTGCTGCATGGGGCTCTTGATCCCAAGAGAAGACTGAGAGCAGGGAACAAGAGGGTCCCATTTCTGGCAAATTCAAATCAGGGCTGCCTCAGGGGCCACCCACCCCTCCTTCACCCCAGTGAGGTCCCCAAGCCATCAACCCAGGCAGGATCAGGGTGGGGTGATGGGGATGGTCCCTGGGAGTGTCATCCCTGAGAGGGTCTGCCCGAGGCCAAGGTCAGTGGGGCAGTGGCCCCACCCTTACCTGGGATGGCATAGGAGTGCGTGGCACCGTGTTCCACAAGCACCTGGGCCACTGTAGGGTCTGGAACCTGGAAGGACTCATTGTATGGAGGCTTGAACTGACCAAGACTCTGCTCCCCATCCCCAAAGGTCCACCTGTCAGGGGAGTAAGCTGACAGTAAGTGGGCCAGAGAGGCAGGTGGGCAGGGCCAGCCACTTGCACAGTGTGGGTACACACTTCCCCTACAGTGGTTCCTTCCTGGCACCTTCATTCAAGGTACCCCAGCAGTCTGCTTCATAAGTCTCTCACCCCTCCCAGGCAACCCTCACAGGTCCTATGTACCAGCATCCCAAGAGGAGGAGGAAGGCTCAAGACAGCAACCCTACTCAGGGTGCCCAGGCAAAACTAGGTCCTGGGTAAGAACCCAGCCCCAGCACTCCTAGGCACTGATCCCAGGGCTGTGGCCTCCACTAGGCCCAGAGGCACTCACAGGAAGGCCACCTCCACAGCGGAGTCCACCAGCACACTCGCCACCAGCACCAGGGTGGTGTTGGGGGGCAGCACAGTCGGCACTGCAGACACCCGCAGACCCCGCATCCTGTTCATGCGCTCCACTGTGACATTGTAGTTCACGGTGACATTGCTGATGTGGTTGGAGGCTGTTAGCTATGGAGACAGGCATCAGTGGGTGGCAATACACACAGACCCACAGGCGAAAGGCCCTCAGCCCTGACTCAGCGACCCCCCCCCACACTCACCCACAGCCATGGCGGGGTCCTCGCAGGGTGGCAAGACAGAGCAGAACAGAAGGCAAAGGTGAGCACCCAGACACCCTATGACTTGAGTCCCCCTCCACCCACCCCCACCTACTGAGAGCTTGAAGATGGCGGCGCTCTG
Source organism: Spermophilus citellus (assembly GCF_964194105.1). Taxonomy (NCBI): domain Eukaryota; kingdom Metazoa; phylum Chordata; class Mammalia; order Rodentia; family Sciuridae; genus Spermophilus; species Spermophilus citellus. Next base: position 7,458,175 of record NC_138187.1, on the reverse strand, counting down.
GTAGATGACGTTGAAGACAACGTTGTGGAAAGTCAGGGACTGCTTATCATCGATGGTCCACCGGAAGACCACATCTGAGCCAGCCTCCACCACAGGGCTGTATCGCTGTGGGAGGAACATGGCGTCACCAAAAGCTGTGACCCCTGCCCTACCCTGGGACTGACTCCCTCTCAGCACCCATTTGTGTTCCCCAGAAGGACCTGCTGGAGACCAACATGCTGAACCACCACGATCCCTGATGGACACTGAGTGGCTTCCGACGGACACGGGGCCTTCCTCTATGTGCACCCTTGTCTGGGTGGGGGGTGTCATAGGCCACACTCACCACTAGGACGCCCTGCAGCACACGGGCCTCGGGGCTAGGCATGGCTCGGAGGCCACGGATGGGCTCCTCCGCTGTCACCCTCAGGCTGAGGTTGGCCCGGCTGGCACTGTTCTGAGCCACAAGCTCCAGCACGTGCTCCCCAGCACTGAGCCCAGGCAGCACCAGCACTGAAAACAGGGTGTCATTGGTCTCTCGGGTACAGCCGGGCTCAAGGGTATCGGCCACATCAGGGCAGGCATCCTCAAAGGGTGCACTGACGCTGCCCCCAGGCCAGCGAGCTACAGCTGTGGCATTGGCACCAGAGTCCAGCTGAAGCACCAAGACCGAGCCATTGACTGGCACATAGAGGTGGCCATCATGGGGGGCAGGGTGGATGACCCGCAGCCCAGTCACAGGAGAGATCACGTCAAAGCTGCAGGACAAGTTGTGCCTAGAGACACTGTTGCCCACTGTGGCCCAGACCTCATAGTGCCCAGGATGTTGTAACCCAGGGTTTGGCCTCAGGCCCAGCAGTGGGGTGAGCCGCTCTGTGGCTGAGAACAGTTGCAGAACACAGGCAGGACCAGCTCGAGCACCCTCCAGCTGAGTAGGCAGGTGGGCCAGCCAGTCAGAGGCATTGGTGGAAAGATACAGGGTCTCGAGGCCAGGGCGTCTAGGCACCGGGGGGCAGTGTAGGAAGGCACCTGGGCCAGCATCATGCTGTAAACCAATGAGGTCACCAGGGAGCACAGGCACATCCTGGTCGCAGAGAGTGACCTAGGGGAGAAAGCAGGGCTGTGTGAGAGCCCACAGGGAACACTGGGCCAGGGCGTCAGGCAGGGCTCCCAACAGGGCACCTTAGCACTGTCAACTATGCTTCCAGGAGTCCTGCACCCCAGGATCTCATAGCAAGGACAAACAGGGTAGCAGAGACAAAGGGGACTTGCATGGGAATGCAGCAGGGGTGGGCTGCCCCATAGAAAGACCCTCCTCAGAGGACTTGAAGGATGGGAAGAAGCTGGTCACCATGAGCAGGTAGGAGTCCTCCTCAGAAGACACAGCAAGGGCAAAGACCCTCATGGGGGGACACAGGCAGGTGCAGAGGAATCCATACTCAAGTGTGATGGGCAGCTGAGGGGAAGGCAGCTTAGGCAGCTGGTCAAAGGCAGAGAGACCCGAACAGGGACACATACCGAGTACTGTGTGGGGGGACCTGGAGGCACAGAGAAGAAGAACTCCCTCCATAGTGTGTAGGTAGCCTTTGGAAGCCTGAGACCTGACAGGGATCCATTAGCACAGGCCCAATCAAGGCAGGAGGCATCCAGAGGCATGCAGACATTGGCTTCAGGGCACCAATGTCCCTCCAGCATATACTGGGGGACCAGATCAGTCCTGTTGTCAGGCTCACTGCTATTTTCCAGGGGCCCTGCAAGTAGATGAGAGGCGTTGGAGGGGGCTGGGGATGTGGCTCAAGCGGTAGCACGCTCGCCTGGCATGCATGCGGCCTGGGTTCGATCCTCAGCACCACATACCAACAAAGATGTTGTGTCCGCCGAGAACTAAAAAATAAATATTAAAAATTCTCTCTCTCTCTCTCTCCCCCCCCCCTCACTCTCTCTTTAAAAAAAAAAAAAAAAAAAAGAGAGGCGTTGGAGGACATCCCACCCACTTACCTGACCTGGCCAGCCAGTGTCCCCTACCACTACCACTGGCCCACTGCCACAAAGCCACTTGCCACTGACCTGGGTCAGACCTCAACCCAGAGAGCCCCTCCCCCAACCTGCCCTTAGACACATGCAGAAGTCTCCAGCCCTGCTCTCTGTCCACCCAAGGGCTGGGGCCAGCAAACCTGAGCACTCAGAGAGGGCCTGAGCTCCCCAGCCCCACCACCATCATTAAGTCCCACCTGCTGCTCCTGAGGGCCGGTACACCTGCAGCCGCAGCTGGGCAGTCCTCTGGAGTTCCTGGGTCTCAAACTCAGCTCCAGTGAGGAAGGCTTCACGGCTCAGGCTCAGGCCAGGGAACACCATGACCTGCAGGGCAGGGGGCACCTCAGTGCCAAAGACTGACCCTGGGGTCTGGACTCCATGAACCCAGAACCACCAGGGCGAAGAGAAGGAAGCTATTGGATGGTCCTATCATCCTCCCACAGAGGAAGCCATTAGATGGTCCTGCACAGACCTCATTTTATGCCACTGGGAAGAAAAATAAGATCAAAACCATCCGTGAGCAGCAGGGTCCCTAGCATGGTCTTAAAAATCCGTCACCCTTGAGCTGGGGCTGTGGCTCAGTAGTAGAGTGCTCACCCAGCACATGTGAGGCACTGGGTTCAATCCTCAGCACCACATAAAAAATAAATAAGGGGCTGGGGATGTGGCTCAAGCGATAGGGCGCTCGCCTGGCATGCGTGCGGCCCGGGTTCGATCCTCAGCACCACATACCAACAAAGATGTTGTGTCCACCGAGAACTAAAAAAAAAAATAAATATTAAAAATTCTCTCTCTCTCTCTCTCCCCTCTCTTTAAAAATAAATAAATAAATAAAAGGTATTGTGTCCAACTACAACTAAAAAATAAAATATTTAAAAAATTCTGATTAAAAAAAAATCATTCACCTAGCAGGGCAAGGTGGCCACGTCTGTAATCCCAGCTACTGGGCAAACTGAGGCAGGAAGATCAAAAGTTGGTGAGACCTTATCTCTTAAATAAGAAAAGCTCAGTAGTAGAAGTACTTCCTGGGTTCAATCCCAAGTACTGCAAATAAGTGAACAAAACAATATAATGTAAAAACATTCACCCAGAGCAGGGCCAGCAGGTGCTCAGAGTTCTCCCAGACCAAGGAATCAGGCGCCTTTCATCTCTGCACCCCACAGATCTCCAACTGTCTATGCTGGGCACAAACCACTTTAGGAAGGCCCTCACAAAGCCAACTTGTGTGTGTGTGTTTTTTTTTTTTTTTTTTAAGACACAAAACAGGCTCAGGCAATACCCCTGAGATGCAGAGGGGTTCTAGAATGCAGAAAGGCTGACCTACCTCCACAGGCTGCTGGGGGGCTAAGAGGACTTCCTGCTGTGCCAGCAGACTCAGGGGTCCCTGCAGGCCCCCACCAGGCACTCCCATGAGGAAGTTCTCAGCATCCCACACGGGGCCTGGGAATGGCAAATATGCAATGAGGTGCTGGTGCCAGGCTAAGGGGACAGCTGGAGGGACATCCAGGGTGGGGCCACCTGGGTCTGAGCCACCCAGCAGCTCCTCCCCCATTCCCTCCGTGTTTGCCTCAGCCCAGGCACAGCAGCAGGTGCTCAGTACACCAGCACACACCCAGCACCAACCATTGGAGGGCAGCCCCAGTCGTGCCCCAGCATCCTGCGCACCTCCAGGCCGCAGCTCACAGACGTAGCTGTGTGGAGCTGAGCACAGGTCAGTGTTGCACTGTCCTGCGGGTCCCAGGCGCACACAGTGCTCGGCAGTGGCTGGGTGCGGCTCCCCAGGCAGCCAGTTCTGGCAGCTCTCAAGGCTAAAGGCTTCACCCTGAGAGGCCGGGCCAGTCTCTGCCCCCTCCACAGCCGAGAAGCCAATCCACACATCCAGGCTCCTGTAGGCAGATGGCAGAGAAGGCGGGCACTGAGAGGGCGCCCCATTCTCCCACTGGGGCATGCTCCTCACAGTGCTAGCAGGGTCCTATCACCATCTCATTTCTCACATGTGAAACTGAGGCTCCAGATGTGACCAGGCAAGCAAGGCCTAGGCCCACAGCAGCAGAGCATCTACCCAGTGTCCATGTCCATGGGGCCAGTGGGCACAAGTGAGGGCCCCTCACAGAGCTCCACCTCAGACCTGACTGAGGCCATAAGCTACCCCACACCTTGCTCTGCAGGGAAGACCCACGTACAGCATTTGGGGACAAAGACAATCTCACATCAGACCCAAAGTGAGCTGCCACCTGAGGGATCAGCCAAGGCAGGGAGCCCCTCCTGAAGGCAGGTCTGTAGACGCACATCCAGACTTGGGCAGAGGGAAGCCAGTGCAGTAGGATATACTCACACACGCCTAGACACACACGAGCATCAGAGGGCACACTAACCGGGAGTTGTGCTACAGCCCCAGCACCAAGAGCTGATGTTGACGCCCATTAGCCAGATGACCTTGGGGAAAGGCTGTGACCACTGTGGGCCGATATTCCCTTCTGAACTCTGAGACATGCAGAGTACAGCCATTGACATAACAGGAGCCCTCCCACTGTCCAGCAGGTGGATCCCTAGGAGAGGTGGGGTCTGGCCTCACCCCCACTCCAGCCATGGCAGACGTGAGCTGCAGAATAAAGGCCTGGTCCACTGTGACTGGGAGGTACACGTCCCCACAAGACTGAGGAGGGCACAGGAGCCCAGCATGCTCTCCCTGGGGGCAGCACATGATGGCCCTGACCCTTCCCAGGAGAGGAGCAAGCAGAGAGGCATGAGAAGCAGAAAGCATAGTCTCTATGGTAGCCCCAAAACCAGCCCTCTTGGGAGGATTCAGTGTCCTGCCCTGCAGGGCTGGAGAGACTGGGGTCCTGGTCCCGGGTCTCACAGTGTTTATGAAATCCACTCCCTTACCACCATCCATCTCTGGGGGGCAAGACAGGGCCCTTCCTGCCACCCCCACCTCTTTCTTCTGAACTGCTTCAGGCCTGGGCTCTGCCTATACCCAGGCACTCCAAATTCCCTGCCCACACTGCATTATGGCCTTCCTGGGGATGGGTACAGGCACCTGGTAACCTGGGAGACCAGGAAGTGCTGAATGGCAGGACTGTCCACCATAGCCAGGGCGGCCCCAGCCCAGGCCCGGCACTGCTCCTGCGCCTGCAGCCAGGGCATCTTCTCTGCCACCAGGCGGTAGCAGTGTCCATTGCCAGGGAAGACCTCTGTGTCCGAGGGGCAGAGCGGGTGCACCACTGGGGGACAATGGGCAGAGAACAGGGCATCAACATGTGCCAAAGGATGGGAAGAAAGAGACAGCAGGGGTGACCCAGGCCCAGCAGAGAAAACACCTACCTCGGCTGGGCTCCTCACCCAGGGCCAGGATGCTATAGGTGGCCTGTAGGGCTGAGCCTCCACGGTTCTGAATGCTAAAATGAAGGCTCTCATCACTGAGCACAGAGGATGGGCACACGAGCTTCAGGGCAGCAGGGGCCACCTCCACTTGTACCTTTGTACTCAGCAGAGCTGAGCCAGACCCCAAGGCCAGCACAGCAGTCACGTGATAGTACCCAGGTAAGACGTAGCGGTGGGTGGTGGCGGCACCAGCCACATCCACCTTAGGGGAGCCATCACCAAAGTCCCAGCATGTGGAGCTAATAGGCAGAGGGGCAATAATGTGAAAGGCTGCTGGCTGGCCAGAGGCCAGGGGTCCATGGGGCACCACCAGGGTGGCCCCTGGGGAAGCTGGGAAGATATGTTGGAGGAGGGTGGGGACTCTGCAGTTGGGGGTGGAGAGTGGCAGAGGACTGGAGCACAGGGACTGGCAGGCTGCAGAGGTGTTGGGGACCTGGGCTGCCCCACATAGGCACTGGCCCTGTTCCAAGAGGGCCGCAAGGCTGTGTCCGGCTGAGAAGCAGAAGGCACTGCAGGACTCAGGTGCCAGTGGGCCCTCACGGGCAGCAGAGAAGGCCACCACTGCCACAGTGCCTGAGCTGTTGTCAGGGAGGCAGGCGACATAGTCCTCACCTGTAACAGGCAGACACACTGGTCCCAGGGCCACTTCCTCCTGCCATCGCTGCAGACTTGCTGCACCTCCCTAGACCCCAGACCAGACCTCCCATAGCCAAACCCTCCCTGGAGAGGCCTGCCCAACCCCTGCCCAGGCACTGTCTCCCCACATGCACCTTTTCCTGGGCCCTCTTGGCCAGGGTCCTGGTAGTAGGGAGGACAGGGCCCTTGTGTCCTGCCTGCACTCACCACAGCTGCTGTCCAGCAGGGGCATGCTGAGGAGGGGCTGGCCAGCCAGGGGGCCAGGCCCAGCACATGTAGCTGCCTCAGGCTGGACCACGTGAACATGTTGTTCCTCCACCCAGTGCCTCAGCCACGCCAGACCACAGTCACACTCAAATGGGTTCCCGCTCAGGTTTCTGCAGGGGAGCGGGTGGTGAGAGGACCAGGCAAGGAGGGGCTACCCTGGCAGAACAGCTCCCATTGCCTGCAGCAGGTGAGCAAACTGCCTCTGGAGTCTGCTCTCAAATTTGGGGGGTGAGTCAGGTCAGAAGGGCAGAGGGGATATTGGGGGCCCAGTGTCTAACTACTAACATGCACCAGAACAAATCAACTCACATTTCAGTTAAATTAAATAAATTAGCAAATGTTCCTTCTTCTAACGTAGAGATCCTGTTGTTGCTTATGTCCCTGGAAGAAAGAAGAGATTAGGCAGAGTGACAGGAGCCCTGTAACCAGATGGCAATGGGCAGCAGCCACCTGTCCACCCTGAGGAGTCCCCAGCATGCAGGAGGGGTGAGCACAGCCGGTGGGGACTCACAGCTCCACCAGTGCTGAGAAGTTCACCAGGAGCTCGACATCCAATGCCTGGAGCAGGTTGTGGGAGATGTCGCTGACGAGCAAAACACATGGGTGAGGCAGGAGCCCTTGACTGGCTACAAGGCCATCTGGTCCCACCCCTAGGAGCTTCCTGCAACTCCAGTTGCAGCCTTCCACCCTCCAAATTCCCATTCCCAGGGGGCCAGGAAGGGGATTTTCTGATGGAGGACCTGAATGAACACATGTCTGGGGAGACTAAGGAAGGAATCTGGGGGCCACAGCCCTCTGCACCCACCTCAGCCCCACAATGAGTACCACATAGTGCAGTCACACACAACTGCAAACCCTGCTCTCAAATTTGGGGGGTGAGTCAGGTCAGAAGGGCAGAGGGGATATTGGGGGCCCAGCGTCTAACATGCACCAGAACAAATCAACTCACATTTCAGTTAAATTAAATAAATTAGCAAATGTTCCTTCTGTACCTGTACCTGGACAGGTACAGCCCCTTCCATCCAGCTCCTGCCCCAACCTTTCCTCCAGAGCCAAGTCCCTCCACCAACCCCTTGCCCCCAGCCTAGCAGGGTGGTCCCTCACCACCAAGAGCTGACTTCTCCACCCTCTACATGGGCTTCGGAATGCAACCAGCTGCAGGGGCCCAGCTGCTGCCATTTATCAGTGGAAGGGAGACCTCAGAATGTTCCAAGATACAATGAGGGCACAAAGGTGAGATAAATGGGGAGGGGCCCTGGCGGATGACCCCACATCACAGTAACAGTGATGGCCCATGAAACTTCAAGTCCAACACGAACAATCAAAAACCCTGACTGTATCAACAAGATAACAGAGAGGTTCATCTGTAGGCATCAGTGAGAATCATCATCAAGAAATGAGGCAATGCAAGTCTGTGCCTATGCCCTGGAGTGGACAGACTAACCCACAATGGGGAAGAAGCCACAGAAAGGCCTGACCTGCAAGAATCTGCAGGTCAAAAGGTCAAGAGCAACTGAGGCACAAGCACCAGTTGGAGCTGACTTCAGCACTCAGAAGTCCCAGAACAAAGAGCACCAGAAAGTGAGCCAGGTGGTGGCTGGGCAGGAGGGCACAGAGTATTGTGGCCCAGTACCCAGGAGGCCAAGACAGGAGGGTCACGAGGTTACAATCTCCAGGCCAGTCTCGGCAATGCAGTAGACCCTCTCTTAAAATAAAAAAGGACTGGGATGTAGTTCAGTGAGAGTGCCCCACGATTCAATCCTCAGTATTGGACTAAGGCAGGGATCTAGAAACAACTAACAAAAGCATATATGGTCACAGGCGTAGAAGAAACATGCCATCTTCTCAGTAATTAGAGAAATACCAATGAAAACAATAACGCAAAAGCATTATTTTTCTGTCAGTTGAGAGCATATTAGATCCAGTCTCTGGCTCAGGTGACCCAGTCAATCCACCCTCACTGACACCAGCAGCCACATCACTAGGCCCTTTGGGCAGTCTAGCGCAAGCACCACTGCCTTTCAGTTATCCCATTCTTTCTTTTTTTGATACTAGACATTGAACCCAGAGCCACATCCCCAGCCCTTTTTGTTTTTTGAGATGCCCCACCCCCACCACTGCAACCCCAAATGGCTGGGATTACAAGTGTGCCCAGGTGTCCCATTCTTTTTTTGGGGGGTGTGGTACTGGAGATTGAACTCAGGGACACTCAACCACTGAGCCATACCCCCAGCCCTATTTTGTGTTTAGAGACAGGGTCTCACTGAATTGCTTAGCACCTTGCTTTTGTTGAGGCTTGCTTTGAACTTGCGATCCACCTGCCTCAGCCTCCCAAACCACTGGGATTACAGGAGTGCACCACTGTACCCAGTGGTATCCCACCTCCCCTCAAGCTTTTGGTGCCTTTGAGAACTCACAGGTGAGGGAGGGGGCCACAGTCACCCCTGCCACCTACCTCTGGGGTACTCTTTGGGTTCACATATTCCCACTGATCCAGTGAAGCTCCTGGGACAGGGGCCCCAGGACAACCTTGAATGACAGACACCTCTGGTAGTCTGGCCTATGCGGCTTGGGTCCCCCACCAGAGCTTCTGCTCCCCTAAGTGCACTATTTGCCACACAAGATTACCTGGTGCCTCTCACCAGTCTGGCCCTTCCCAACAGTGACCGCCCAGCTGCTGAAGCCAGAAGCCAGGAGTCCGCCTTTGCCCTTTCCTGGCCCTGGCCCAATTCAGGGCTCCACCCCTAGCACCCTCCTGGGGTCTACTGGTCTCCTTGTTCCTCTATCCAAGCTCCCAGAGGACAGGCAATGGCTCTTTCTGCCAGGGGGTACCTCAGTCAGGCCCAAGCCAGGGCGTCCCAGTGGCAACGATGAGGACAGCAGAGGGAACCTGTACTCTGACAAACCAGGCTTTGGCCCCAGCAGAGACAGCCTGAGCAAGGAAGTGAGACTGAGAGGAGCACTGGCTCCTCAGACCTGGTGTCGTGCACCACCATCCCACCTGGCAGTCCACCTGCCTCAGGTGGCTTCTCTCTGGGACCTGCCTGAACCTACCACCAGGGTTCAGAAAAGTAACAAGGGTCTTGGGGACCCTGCTTGGCTGAGTTCCCCCAATCCAGGGAGTGTGGCAAAGCAGGGAGTGGGCAACAACTAGGAGCTGCACCCCAGTCTCTGCCCCATGGTGGCACTGTCAAGATGTGGTAACATGCAGGCTGTGGGGAGCAGGGGACACTGGAGGGACAATCAGGGCCTACATTCAGCCCACTGCCCACTGGCCTGAGGTCCTGACAGTAGCTTTTCCACAGCTGTCTGCTGCAGCCACCACTGACCCAGGGGAATACCAAGGCCTGGACAGTCCCATGCCCCTACACTCCACAGGCTCCCCCACTCTCCCTGGATAATGTCACCGCAGTCTGATGCCCTGACCCCAATAATCGGGTTCCCTGCAGGGATCAGAGAAGGGACACAGGGAGCACCCTGGCAGAAGGGAAGCAGAAGCAAGGGCACCAAGGCTGGTCAGATAGCAGACACCCTGGCCCTTTCCCACTGCTGGGAGGATGGGAGCACCCAAGAAGTATGGGGCTGAGTGGGGCCTACCCTCTAGGCCATCTGGATTCTCCAAGGCCAAAGCCCACAACTTCCAGAGACCCCACAGCTAAGCTGGAAGGCATCAGGTAAGCTGAAAGAGGGAGCTAAGCTGGGGACTCACACAAGGGGACAGGCAGATGCCCATGTGAGCATGAGACACGTCACGTCCCTCAGCCTGGCAGGCCGAGCCCCCACTTCCCACAGCACTGGGGTACTAACTCCACAGTCTGTGACAGAGGCTGAGGTGCTCCCAGGCCTGGCCTGATCCCCCTGCTGTCACAAGACAGACAGTAATGCTGGGAGTCCCTCACACCTGGGTTCTCCTCACCTTGCCATCCAGATCAGATGTCCCTGGGGCTGGACCCCAAGCTGCCACCTATGGGTGCACCTCTAGATGTGGGGCACCAGCCTCGCCTGGGTTTATATCCATGGACTCACACCCACGGGACAGGTCTGTGTCAGGCTCCCGATTTTCCTGCTATAAGAACTGGGGGGACTTCCTCCACCACCCTGGCCCAGCTGTTCCCGGGCTACACAGAGGATAGGTGGCGCTGTCAGGTGGGCGGTGGGAGCCTCTGGAGAAGTGGGAGGCTGTGTTCGAAGGCGGGCACGCTGGGGAGGTGGAGGCGAGGGAGCCACTTAAACAGTTTCTGAATAAGGACAATTATTTTGAGAGGAGGGTGTTATACCACTGAACTACAACGCCAGACCTTTTTTTAAATTTATTTATTTATTTTTATTTATTTATTTATTTTAGTTACCAAGGGACCTCTATTTTATTTATTTATATGTGATGCTGAGAATTGAACCCAGTACCTCACATATGTCAGGCAAGCTCTCTACCACTGAGCCACAACCCCAGGCCCCCTAGACCTTTTTATTTTGAGAAAGGGTCTCTATATTGCTTAGGGTCTTGCTAAGTAGCCCAGGCTAGCCTTGCATTGCGATCTGCCTGCCTCAGCTTCCCAAATCACTGAGATTACAGGCGTGCACCACCATGCCCAACAGCTGTGGACTGTTATGAGGGCCAACCCCTTTCCAGGACTGTAAAAACAAAGGCCCCAGATAAACCAGAACTCTGACCTGCAGCTGAGTGGCTCCAGTTTCCTCCTCCAAGATGGAGAGTAGCCCAGGTGCCCGCTCCCCAGTCTGGATGCCGGGCAGGGTGTGGGGGCCAGCAGAACCCCCAAGGAAACATCTGCACATTCCAGGCACATGTGGTCAGCGGGCGGGCGAGTGCCAGGTCCGGCACCCCCACCCAGCGCTGGCCGCCGTGCTGGAAACAGTGCTCAGGGGGAACAGCTCCGAGGGGCCGCCTGTGGACATTATGTAATCAGCTCTTCCAGAGCCAGCCGCCTCCTCCCTCTGGCAGACTCAGGCAGTGCAGGGGGAGGCAGAAGGCCCCCACTCTCCCCCAGTGCTCCTGGAGGAAACAGACTCCCCTCAACCCAGCAAGGAAACTCCCAGAAACATCCTCTCCCAAGCCAGAGCAGAGGAGTGAGAGGTCGCTGTCAAGGACCCACACTTGGCTGGCAGAAGGGTCCCGGCCCCCAGGCTGGCCTCCCTAGCGGCTCCTTCCTGTACTAATGGACTTTCCTTCCAGGAGCCCAGCAGCCAGAGCCAGCGTGGGTCTGACGCCCTTACTGTTTTCATTCCCTTTGCTTTTTGTTCCCTTCTATTTATGGCGAGTGAGGCTAGCTTCCAGGGCCGGAAATGATGTTTAAATTGATGAATTCGAGTTTAGGAGAGAGCTGCAGAAAATCACTTAGTGCACACAGGCAGTGAGGTGGGCAGGGCAGGCTCTGGCTATGCCCCCCTGCTTTTCCAGGGAGACTCACCTCTATGCTGCCCCCCCATGACCACCTCCCTCCTGGCTCCAGATGAGGGCCTGGCAAAGAGTGGGTGCCCCATCTCTGGGATGAGGGAAAGGCTACGAGGGCAGGCTGCAGGGGCAGCCCTCTGATGACCAGGGCCAAGGAGCAGGAGGAGGGCCCCACGTGTTGCAGGGTGTTCTGTGGCATCTGTCTGTCCTTACAGGGCCCTAGTCACTGGCACCAAGTCCTCCACAATTGAACTGTCACCAGAATGAGATCCTGGGGGGAGGGAGTGACAAGGCCTATCCAGGATCCTCCCAGAGCCCACAGGCAAGGACAAGTCTCAGAGGTGAAGGAAAAGAGATGAGGAGTGGGGACATGTCAGGGATCCTCTGTGTGGGAAAAACAGTCCAACCCCCAAGAGGGCTGTTATGAGAGCCACCCACCACGCAGGCACTAACAAAGCAATGTGGATGGGGGGACAGGCAAGGAGGCCCCACTTACCCCAACCTGCAGTGGGGACACTGGAGACCCAGCCTCCCTGCAACCACCTCTGTGCCCACGTGATCTCTGTGAGCAGTGACTCAGCAGCACCAGGATGGCACCCAGCTGCTCACAGCCCACCGCAACCAGCAAGAGTAGGAGCCCAAGCAGCCCGCTCTCCTGCGGGAATACTGAGGCTCAGGGCCCGCCTCCTTCCCCACACCACCCAGGAGACGTCCACAGATGGCCACAGGCCAGGTTGTCCAAAGGGTGGGGGTGGAATGAGTAGGACACTGTGCATTAGGCAGGGTCCTAGGTCTAGCCAGCTGTCCCATCACTCATTGAAGTACAGCCAATGGCAGGGAACAGCCCAACATCAGGGCTACAATACATTATGAAGGCTCAGGATCCCCAAGGCCCAGATGTCACCCTTGCCCAGAGTTCTGGCCTCATTCCACATTGCAACCAGGAGAGCTAGCTTCTGCCCCTGCCTGGTGACAAAGCCCTTCCAAGATGGCCTCATAGGATCCAACCTGCCTTCAGAGAACAGGGGATACTAGAGTCAGGCTGTGCCAGAGCGAGGCTCACAGAGGTGTCAGGGAAAAAGAGCCCAGAGCACCTTGGCCCCAAGTGCAGCCCCCTAGCACTGGTGCCTGGACACATGGGCCTTTGGCAAGGATGGCTACCAAACCAGAAAGAGCAAGGTATTCCCAGAAAGGACATGAGCTGCATTTTCCAGCTGCATCTCGTCCTGCAGGGATACGCACACACACCCTGTGGCGCCTCTGCACACTGGCCTGCCCACAGCTGCGCCCACGCTGGCCAGCTGGAACTGCATAAGCAACTGCATCAGGCCAGGCAGAGAGCAGAGCCCAGACGGCCGCCACCCCAGACAGCAGCAAGAGAAGCGGGATGTTTTCATTCTAGAGTGCTAGGCGGGTCGGCTGTCTGGGCTCCCGCTGCTGGTGTTGGCCACCACAGTGTTCCGGAAAGGAAAATGTGTCTCCATCCAAAATGGCTTCCTCAATTGAAACTCAACCCTGGCCAGGGTCTCCCCACTTCCTGCCCACCCAGCAGAGGCACCCCAGGATGGGGGAGCACAGGCAGCAGCGTAAGTACTCCTTATCCCAGGGAAAGCCCAGGGGACGCCAGCAGAGGTGAGACCCATATCTAACAGCAGCCACCAGATTAGTAGTCACAAGATGGCGGCCAGAAACTCCCAGCTCCCTGGACAGGCAGAGAAGGTGTCACAGGAAGCCTACATGGAGAGGCCCTGGTTGCTAACTTTTGAAGGGGGAAAAAAATGCAGGAAGAATCTACAGAGAGCTTGGAAGAAGGCAACTAAAGCTCACATATACCTGGCACAACCATCCCCAAAGTTCCCAAAGACCCAACAATGTCCACCAGACACACTCAAGGCTGGTACTAGGGCCAACATGCCATCGTGGGCAGTGCCATATCATCCTAGGGAAGGTAGGTGCCAATATAATCCCACCCTCATATCCATGCACTTGACTGTGTCGAAAAAACCCACAAACACAACAGCTAAGATAAAAACTAGGGAACAAATGTCACTTCAGCTGAGGCTGAAGGATCCCTGAGCCCAGGAGTTCAACACCAGCGGGAACAACATGGCGAGAACCACTGCTACATAAAAACAAGAGGGAATGCACCAGGCCCCTGTGCTGAAGGGGCCTCTCAGACCAGACCAGGGAGGTGGGACTTTGGTCTCCGAGGGATGCACAGGAATCAGCCTGTTCAGACTGGTCTGTGCTTATTAATTTTACTTTATTTTTTGGTGGTATAGGGGGCTCAAATCCAGGGCCTCATGCATGCTGACAAGTGCTCTGCCACTGAGCTCATCCCCAGCCCTGGTTTGTGCTTACGCCATGTGCTCCAGCATCAAGTCTAAGCACTTGGCTCAGGCTCAGCCTCCTGGGTTTGCTTGCCTTGAAGCAGGGCAGGTCCTAAGGTATGTATTCTGGTAGCTGGTACTTGAGGACAAGGGAATGGGTCCCCAGAAACAATGGAGAAGAAGGCTAGGAAGGCTACCTGAACAAAGGGTATGATGATTATTGTGGCTGCAGTGACTGAGCCCTACCGATACACCATATACCCTAACCTCGGAGGCCTACAACCAAGGTGTATTTAGCCATGGTGCTCATTTTACAGGCAAGGAAACTGAGGCTCAGAGAGGCTGTAGGACTCAACCAAAGTCACACAGGAAGTTGAGGGGCTGGAAGTGAATCCAGGTCTCACACCAGACCCTCATGCCTCTCTCCTGAACCCAGAAAAAAGCCAGGGGACCACAATAGGGATGAATGGAGACCCAGGAGGGAGCTGTGGGAAGGTTGAGTGAAGTGCCCCTTAGCAAGTCCTTCCACATGACCCAGACCCACTAGGGAGGCCCCACCACCTCCTCTGTCACCTATGAACCAGGACGTTACTTCAGGGTGCACCGGTCACATTGCCTCTGCCACAACTCACCAGCTATAAGACTCTAAGAAGTGACTCCACCTCTGGAAGCCTCAGTTCCCTAGTCTGTAAAATAGAACTAAGAGCACCACAACAAGGCACCTGAGAGAAAGGATGTAAAGGGCCCAGCACAGGGCTCAGCATCCGGCACCCACAGAGGAAGAGGCGGGAGCACGGCCCCCTGGGTACTCCCTTCAGATCCTGTAAAACTTGGACATAATCCTCATCCTACAGAGCTCACCCTTTAAGTATGTAATTCAGAAGCTTTTAGTATATCAAAGAGCTGGTGCAACCATAATCACTGTACATTCTCATCACCTCAGAAGAAACCCCACACTCCTTGGCTATCATCCTTACCACCCTAACCACCCAGATGCAGGCAGCCATTACTGTTTTCTGTCTCTGGATTTTCCTATTCTGCAAGTTTCATATCAAAGGAAGAGCTGGGGATGCGGCTCTGGTGAGGCTTGCCTTGCACGTGTTGTGGCCCTGGGCTCACCCCCAGTGTCAAACACAGAACAAGGTGTCATAGAACATGTGGCCTGTGAGGCTGGCCACTTTACCAAGCACCATGCGTTCAGAGCCCAGTCCACACTGGAGCAGCACAAGTCTGTCCTTCCAGGATGAACAACATCCTTCATCTGGAGAGACAGCCTTGGTTTTTCCATTTGTCTGCTGAGATACGTCTGGGGTGTTTTCCACCTTTTTACTGCAGTGAATAATGCCATAGAAAACATGTGTCCAAGTCTCTGTGGGACACATATTTTAATTTATCTTAAGTAGCTAGGTCCTAGAAAATTCCACATTTGACTGAGGAGCCACCAGACTTTTCTACAGGGCCACTATTTAACATCCCCACCAGCAGTGGACATAGGTTCCAATTTTTCCATGTCCTCACTAACACTTATGATCCCATCTTCTTGATGACAGTCATCAAAAAACAGTGGGTGTGGGCTGGGGCCGTAGCTTACTTGCCTGGCATGTGTGAGGCCCTGGGTTCAATTCTCAGCACCATATATAATCAATAAAATAAATGTCCATCAACAACTAAAATATATATGTATATATGTGTGTATATATATGCATGTATGTGCATATGTATGTGTATGTATATATATATGTGTGTATATGTGTGCGTGTATATATGTGTATATTGTGTATATATGTGTGCATGTGTATGTGTACATATACATGTGTATATATGTGAGTGTATATGTGTGTATGTGTATACGTGTGCGTGTGTGTATATATATATATATATTTTATATATATATATATATATATATATATATATATGAATGAAATACCAAATTTATAAAAACAAAAAAGCGGGTATGAGTTAGTGTCTCACTGTAGTTCTGATCTGCATTTCCCTGATGATTAGACATGGAGCATCTTTATTTTACTTTATTTTTTTCAGGACTGGAATTGAACCTAGGGGTACTTAACCACTGAACCACATCCCCAGCACCTCCTGTTTTCTTGCTAAGTTGCTGGGGTTGGCCTTGTGATCTTCCTGCCTCAGATCCCCAAGCAGCTGGGATTACAGGTGTGCATCACCACATCTGGCCCCAGCCCTTTTTTCTCTGTTTTTTTTAATTTGTTCTTTTCAGTTATACATGACAGTAGAATATATTTTGACAATATTATACATACTTGAAGTATAATTTCCCAATCTTGTGGTTGTACATGTGGAGTTACACTGGTCATGTATCCATACTTCAGCATGGAAAAGTCATGTCCCATTCATTCTACTATCTTCCTATTCTCACCTCCCTCACCTCCCTCACCTCCCGACCTTCCCTTTTGTCTAATCCAATGAACTTCTATCCCCTTCCCTTACTATGTCTTACATCCACATACCAGAGAGAACATTCAGCCTTTGGTTTTCGGGGGTTGGCTTATTTCACTTAGCATGATAGTTTCCTGTTCCATCTCTTTACTGGCAAATGCTATAAATTCATTATTCTTTATGGCTGAGTAATACTCCATTGTGTACATATACCACCAGCCCTTTTTCTATTTTGAGACAAGGTCTCTAAGTTGCAGAGGTTTGGCCTCAAACTTGTGATCTTCCTGTCTCAACCTTCCAAATACCTGGGAATACAGGTGTGGTCACCATGCCCAACACACTGAGCATCTTTTCATATAGTAATTGGCCAGCCATATATCTTCTTTGGGAAAATGTCTGTTCTGAGCCTTTGCCCATTTTTTAACAGTGCCTTTTGTCTTCGTGTGACTGACACATGAGAGTTCTGTGCTTTCTAGATGCAGGTACCACATTAGGCAGATACCCTTCTGATGTTCCTCATGCCACTACTGTCCTTGGGCATGGTGCCCAGGTACTCCTGCATGCCACAGGTTCCTGAGCATCTCTGGGGCTGCAGGCGCACCAAGGCTCATCCCTTCACATCCCAGAGTGTTGCAGAGGAAAGCAGGGCAGGCTACAAACGAGAGGTTGCCTCACCTATCAAATGGACACCATTCTCCCACTTCTCCTAGACTAGGCAACTATGTTTAAGAGTCAGTTCTTATCCACATTTCAGCAAATTTACATTCCACATCTAATCAGGAATAAAGTTGCCCTTATATTCACATTCTGAATTCCCAAGTGTGGCTTCACATGAAAGCTGAAGCTCAGAGACTTGAGGCCAACAGCATTTGCAGGACACAGTCCTTCCTATGCCTCCACACAGCAGCCAAAGATCTTTCTAGAAGACACTGGCCATACTGCTTCCCTCCAGGACCCTTTAATGCCACCCCCACCTGCTCCCCCCCTAAAGGCCCTGCCTCCTGCTCCTCTATCACCCTAAACCTCAGGTACTCAGCAGGCCTGTTCCCTTGTGTGGGACACTCTCCAGAGACTGATATACAAGTTTGAGTCTTAGCTTCAATGTCACCTGCAGCTGGGGTCTTTCTGAGCCCCCTCCCCATCATCTGTGTCTTTGTCCTTGTAGAATCAATGCGCTTGTCAGTTTAAGGTGGACTACCCTGTGACAGCTAAGTCTCACAGGAACAGGCCGGCACCTAACAGTGGTCTCATCTATCCTGGCACAGGGCCAGGCATGCAGTAGCCAGGCCCTCCATCTGGTGAGGGCTCACAGAGGCTCACAGCTCACACAGAACTGCCTCAGGCCTCTGTGGCAACTGCCAGTTCTCTCTCGTCCCAGAGAAACAGGGATGAGAAACAGGAGCTTGAGGACCCTCTGCTGCTCTCAAGCAGTAGTATACATGCAGGTGCAGTCTAACATCAATTCACACCAAGTCCAAACCTATCCCAGGGGTCTGCTCACAGATGCCCACCTTCCCTCAGATCCCTATCCTGGCCACAGACACCAGGAGCTGAGCTTCCCCAACCCCTACTCTCCTGTCATTTAGAAGCACAAGAAGGTAGGGGCCACATTTTAGGTGCTCCCAGCAAACAGAAGACCTTCAGTATCCAATATTCTAAATGAGTGAACCAAGTCCCTACTGAGTCCCTGGTATTACCCTTTCCTAGTCCTGACACATTCAGAGGAAAACACCAGATGCAGGTGAGCCACTGGCCAAAATTGGCAGCACACATCACTCAAAAAGTAGCCTCCCCAAGGGGCTGGGGACATAGCTCAGTTGGTGGAGTGCTTGCCTCCCAGACACAAAGCCCTGGGTTCAATTGCCAGCACCACAAAAAAAAAAAAAAAAGAAAGAAAGAAAGAAAGAAAGAAAAGTAGCCTCCCCAAAGCAACCACACCCAAAGACACCCAATAGCTCACACCTAGAGCAACACTTTCTTTGAAGGTAAAATGGTTCACCTTGTAGCCACTGGCCACAGGAGGCTCTGAAGTATTGGAGATAAGGCCCTCCACACCACAGAGCTCTAGACCCAACTATGAGCTTGCAGGAGACACAGGACAGACACACCCAACAGCACCACAGAGTGATAGCTCAGAGACAGTAAGGAACCCAGAGCCATAGGAGTTGTTTTCTTCTATAAATTGCAGGAGGGAAAAAGAGGTGGAGGAGGACCTAAGCATCAACAGATATTTAAAAGACTAATTTACCACAGTGGGCAGACTTATCTGGACTAATTCAAACTATCCAAAAAACTGAAACAAGTGAAAACTTGAACACACTGGACATTTACTGGGATTGAGGATCATTTGGTGTTTCAGGCATTTGGGGTATTGAGATGCACTCCCAAACACCTTCAGATAAAAGACCATGACACTGGAAACTGGCTCAAACACGGGGGTGGGGGAGAGAAGAGCGAGGGACCCATCACCCTGTTCTGCCTACTTTCCTTTATAACAAAGCTTTCAATTCTCCACTGCAGAACTTCAAAAATAGCACAGCAGCAACATTTTGCCAGTAACGTCATCGTTTTTTGAGCTGCCGCCTCCCAGCAGTGCTATTTTAACCCCAGAAAGGCTGGAAGGCTATGGTTTTGAAGCCAAGGCCATCATCCCACCTGGATACAGCTGCCCTGCTTCACCTTAGGCTGGCCACAAGCCACAAATGGAGGCACCTGACCCCCCCCTCCCCAAAAGGCTGCTGGTGACCAAGAAAAGTGGGCACCAGGAGACCACAGTCTGTCCTTGACTTCTCCCAACTAGGCTCTCTCCTTTAGAGAAGGTCCACATATCTCCCTGGAGTCTGCAGGGTTGAGAACCCACTGAGCATAGACAGTGGCCTGGGGCTCCAGCAGGGGACCTCAACACCTTCCCTAAGGTCCCAGTTTCCCATGCATTCCCCCTCATGAAGCCCTCTGGAAATCTCCCAGAAAAAGCTTGGGGGTGCAAAGAAGGTAGACTCATCTCAATTCCCCACCCACATGAGGTTACCCTAATGTCCCATCACACACTAAGAGGGGTAGCACCCTGGGAATCTTGCCAGCTCAGGCCCAGCCAGGCCAACTTCCAGAAAACTCCCTCCCCCCAAACCCAGGAAGAGAGCCTAAGGCGAGCACAAGGGCAACAGCAAGCTCCACTGCTGTGCGAGAGTATGTGGTGCTACAGGTTAGTCCTTTAGTTCCTGGACAGCTCCTGGGAGGCCAGCACAGACACACCATGGCTGGAGAAGCAGGAATAGCCAGCAGGTGCTGGGCCTGACCCTCCAGAGCAGCCACCAGAGACAGAAGTACCCTCACTATGCCACCACCCATCCAGAAACAAAGGGTGGAGTGGATCTGACGCAATTCTGTGGGCACTGTCAGCAGGCAGAAGGGGCCCATCTGCAACAGAGTCAGCTGCGCCACAAATGCTCCAGTGGTCAAGGAGCACAATGTCAGGCCCAGCATGGCCCCCAACCACAGGTCCCAGTTATCCCTAAAGAACTCGCTTTTCCCCAACCCTTAAGACCACCAAACAAAAAACCCCAAGGACACATGGCTCCCTATTAACGGTGACCCCCAGGCTGAAGTAATCCCTAAGTATTATAAAAACAAATACCATGGCTCAGCCCAAGTTTAACAGGCTTAGGAATGTTACAAGCTCCTTGGGGGATTTTAGGGCTGAGGTGCCTGGAAGTGCCCAGGAAATCCAAGGGGTTGGGATCAGCAGGCCCTGAGACTCTCCCCAGCCCTGAGAAGAAATATTTGCAATCTTAGCCCTCTGCACTCTTCTCAATCCAATCCTGGGTCCTGGGTACCTCCCAGGTTCAAACCCTGCTCTTACATGTCAGGGGTGTGATACCTTGGACAAGTGTGGTCACATCTCCAAGCCTGTTTCCCCATCTCTAAAACAGGGATCTTGACTGTACCTAACCCCAGACGGTTAAGGAAAGGGATAAGTGCAACATCCACAAGACCTTGGCATAGTCCCTGGCTCAAGACAACCTTTCTGTAAAGCTGCCTATCATCTACTTGTTATCATTTCTTCCAGATGCAAACCTGACAAGGTCCCTTCTGGGGCAATTCCCCCACTCGAAACCCTGAATGAAGCACCTGAGACTCTTCTAGACCTCAGTTCACCCAGGGTTGAGTCCTTATCCCCTCACATTTCTCCTATGGTTGCCACAAGTGGCCAAGTCCAGCCTCCAGGCCCTGGCTCATACCATTCCCTCTCCTCTTCCTCTGGACCCATATCCTCGCCCTTTCTTAAGAGTTGGGCCAGTTCTTAAGCATATCAAATCCCGGTCCAGAAGCTGGCCTTGCATGCTCCACAAAATCTCCGCTTCCCAGAGAATCTCCCAGCCCCAGCTGCATCCCAGTTAGCCTCTAATTAGCGCGTTTCTTTACCACGACCTCCCACCGTGAGTTGCAAGCTGCCATAGGCCTTCAGCTTGCATTTGAGGAGCTCCAGGGCGAGGGACGTGTGTTTTCACAGAAGCCGAGATTCTGGACTCCTCGGGGCCACGCCGGCCGTGGCCCCAGGTTTTCCTTACCTAACCTCGCCCTGGCAGCGGCCAGACCCGCTGGTCTAGCCACCGAGCCCGCGCCGCGCCCATGCCCTGCGAACAGCGGGCTCCGGTCGCAACGCGATGCTCGGGCCAGGCCGCCCAGCGCCATGGCAACCGCCCGCCCGCGGCTACTCACAGCGCGGTGGCGTCCACGGGGATGCGCAGCGCGGGCCCGAGCGTGCGCAGCCCGCGGCCCGAGCAGTTGACGCGGCAGGCGGTGTCCGGAGCAGGGCCGCAAAAGCAGGGGGGCGCGCACGGCCCGCAGCCGCGCCCGGGGGCCCCCGCCAGCGCCCCGAGCCACAGGCCCAGGCCCAGGGCCAGCGCCAGGCGGGCGGGCGCGCCGGGAAGCATCGTCAGCGCAGCGCGCGCATGGCCCCGGCGGCCCGAGGCCCGCCTGCGCGCCGGCGGCCACAGCTCAGGCGGGGCCGGTGGACGACATGGCGCGGCGCGGCGCGGGGCGGAATCCGGTGGTGGCCGCGGCCTGTCCGCTGCGCGACGCCCGCTCAGCTATGTGAGCCAGGCCGCGGTGCAGATGCTCTGCCGCGCGCTTGTCGCGCTGCACTGCGGGCCTTGCGCAGGCTCCTCCTCTCCAGGCGCGGCGTGGGACGGGGCTAGAGAATGCCCCGCCCCTGTCTGCGGCGTCGGCTCGGAGAGGGGCGGGCTGCGGGGTCCCGCTCCTGCGGCGGCGGGGGGCGCGGCGGCGGGAGGTTCCACCCCTGGCGCCGCAATGCGGGCCGCAGCCCTGGCTGGACTGGGCGTTCTCAAGCTCCGCCCCCTGACGCAACGTGTCTGGGCGGTGCGCAAGGGGCGAGCTCTGTGATTTCGCCGCTCGCGGAGACCGAGGCTCCGCCCCTCCCCGCCCCTCCCAGCACGCGGG